>NC_072819.1:42392844-42753677 GCF_027744805.1 Dunckerocampus dactyliophorus
TTAACAAATGGAATACAGTCAAACCTGTCTTAGCGGCCACCTTTATAGAACGGCCACCTGCCTATAGCAGCTACTGAAAAATCCCCCACAGAAAATTTGTTGTAGACCCTGTGTATAGCGGTCACCTGTCTAACGCGGCCAGCGGCCACCCATTTTGTATCCCTTGGTCAATATCTGACCGCATATAGCGGCTAAAATGCCGACTCAAGCAGAAGCTTCATGCACGAAAAAGTTTCATTTTTTAAGCAATGAAGTCATCGTGTGTAGACTTGAATTACTGAGTCCTAGCTCAGTCACAATTATTCACAAGATCCACACAAACTGTCAGTTTTTCCACATTAAAAAAAAGCCGTCTTCTTTGGAGCTTGTTGCAGACAGTGACACCGTTTATTTCCTGGTGTGAGACAATGTGCACTGGTCAATACTGTAATGCTCCTTGTTGTGGGGAAGGAGAGACTCACGTCGCCGATGCACTTTAATCGCTTTATTTACAGCGGTTTATTAACCTAGTAGTTCTTTACAACTTTTATCCGCAGTCCCACAGTGCCCTCTACTGGTCAACATGTAACAGTATAATTATATGTATCTGCAAACACAGCAAGCTTCTAATCACAGACATGTTAATATGTGCGTGCACAAATTCAAAATGGCCGCCAACCTGTCTATAACGGCCACCTACCTATAGCGACCACTTTTGCCCTTTCCCTTTAGTGGCCGCTATAGACAGGTTTGACTGTATTTTCATAATTAGAGCATGGAGAACCTTTTCTACATACGGCTTTTAACATTATTAGACATGAAATAGACATAGTTACCTTTACACTCGTAAAGTTAGCCTTATTACTTCTTCTGAATTTAAGAAGCCAAAAGCTATTTCTTGCTTCACATTTCTACACGGAATGGGAGGATACCTTTTTTTCACTCTATCATGTCAGACTAGCCATGGCTGACTTCATGACTTCATGCAGTGTTAAGGTAACGTAATGTAAGGTAATGTACATATCACACATACACATACATATTTACACATCACTTGTTTTTCAATATGTTTTGACCAATATCAGACCATAGTCTACAACAGCGATAATTTCTTAATAAGGCCCAAAATGATTAATTTTGTATATAAATGACATGTATGGTATCAAGGATGTTGACGTTTGTCTTATTTGCAGATGACAGCTTTTGGAGATCATCACTGCATCGGTTTAACATAAATAAATTATCATACAATTTAAACAAAACCAAGAATATGCTGTTTGGCAATCTAAAAATAAACACTCAAGTAAAGGTGGCGATAAACAATGTTAATATTGAAAAAGTATATGAAAATAAATTTTTTGGCGTGATAGATCATACAATCTGCTGGAAAGCCCATGTGTCATATGTAAGAGCAAAGCTGGTAAGAAGCCTTGCAGTTCTGGCAAAAATAAGGCACATCCTCAATCACCAAGCGTTGTATATTGAATACCGGTACTCTTTTCTGGTATTACCATATCTGACATACTGTGCGGAGTTCCGGGGTAACATATACAAGCATGTTACAGTCCATCTGCAGCCTACAAAAAAGGGCCATGAGGCTCATGAGAGACAGAGAGAGACTGACTGACTGACTTATTTTGGGGTACTGAAAATTGCTTTTGTTTTTTGCCTTCTTTTTTGACAACATCTCTTTTTCTAATGATATTTTACTTTACTTTTACTCGATATTTTACATGTTCGAAATAAAACGTAAACTCAAACCTAGTTGCTGTTTGTAAGTGCGGACGTGTTGACTTGCGGGGGGGAGTTGAAGGCTATAGCACTCAGAGACCTGTGTGGCTGATACTACCCACTTTGACAAAAGGACCAGTCTGAGAATTGATCACTGTTATTACTTCAGATAAATCACACACCAGTGGCAGAATATCACAAAAAGCTTACCTGTGTCATTTTACCCTATCCGTTTTTTTTTTATCCATTCAATTTCACAAAATAGATTTAGTGCCTAGTGCTTGTGTAAGCCTCTCGTACACAGCAGGAGATCAGCCGAGGACAATTAGTGGGATGCATTGTTTTGAACGGTTGTTTTTAAATGAGTATGTTACCTACTGTTTTTTGCAGTCAGCAGTGATGGGGGAGAGAAATGGTAATTAAAAATCTCTAAGAATGCACCATGCAGAGCATATTAAAATACCTTCTGACAGATGGAGAGTATATGCTACACTATATCAGACTCAGTAGTAATAGACACCAATATGTCATGTCCTTTCTGAGAATTATTCCTGCACTTAGGTAGAATCACATCCTTAAACGGCTGGCTTAAAGCCTAACCGCAGAGCCGTAAGGTTGTGTGCTAACTTTCAACAGGTTGGTAGGTTGCCTTTATGTAGATGTGGGCCCTATCGTCAACACGCCATCTACTGCAACCGTCAGCTGCAGTTGCAGTAATAAGTGAGCTTCCTCTTCCACGTCTCTCTGGGCATCCTTGATAAGGAATAAGGGGAAGCAAAAACGCCGTGTCATATTTATTCATCACTTCTCGATTCAACACTTCGCAGAGGTGCTGCATGTACAGCACACAGAAACCATGAAACACACATCATGCAGAATGTCTTTCTGGCTACTATAACTAAAAAAACGAGGGAAAAAAAGAATAATTACTTTTACTGCGGTACTCTGGCTTGTGTTATAGGTTTGAGAGAACAGTGATGGTGGAACTTCTGTTTTTCCACCTGTGTAATAAAACAGATGAGAACCCCCACTGTGTAGAGTTAATCATTTTCTCATCATAGCAGGAGAGCTGGAAGGGGCGAAGAGAAAAATGGGAAATTGAATAATGCTCAAAAGTGGTGGGAATATGAACAACAAAACAAATGCGAGAATAGAATTAGAAGATGCAAGTAAAGAGCACAGAAAAGGAAGAATACAGCCAATAAACGTGAAATTAGTCAAATGAAATGTTGAATTATTCAATGCTTTTTATGTACTGGGCAATTCTAAGTGTTGCACTATTTCATGGTCCCCACAAGAGTACAGTATGGGCCATATATTTCAGAGCTGCACGGTGGCTTCAAGAGGCTTGGGATTCATTTCACCAAATTGTGTGGCTCCGAAGGGAGTGATTTGAGACCTGCTGCACATATGGTAAAAACTCACGACCAAGCAAGATCAGCTATCCAAAATGCAAATGAATCCAAATGAATCCAAATGAATGCCAGTACTACTTTTCTGTCTAACGTGTTTTTTCAAACTGTTTTAGAAAGAAATAATAAATAAATCTGAGATAGAAAATAAAATACTCTAATGCGTTCAGCAAGCAAGGTTCCTACTGATTTGACATTTCTGAATTTGATACTTTTTTCAGATATAGTAAATAGAGGCATCATTAGAGCTGCAACAATTAATTGAAGAATCGATGATTACTGGGTAATCAATTATCCAATTAATCAACAACAATTTTGGTATTTGATTAATTGTTTTTTTTTATTATCATCTGATTTCAGCCTCTCAAATGTGAATATTTTTCAAGTGTGTTTTTTTTAATGAGTTTTTTTTTTCCCTAAATTAATTAATGAATAAATGCTAGCTGTTTCGTGGTTGACCATGTACTATTATTAGTAAAAAAAATATTGGAAGACAAGTTATATGTACAAGTAGTATTCTGGTCACCAGGCGTCAGTAATGTTACATTTCTAAGACATAACATGACATTACATTAGATTACGTTAACAACGCATGCAGTAAGCCATGGCATTACTTTGTCCTTCTTCCCCACTCAGTTTGAAACCCTTTCTTATGTTTAGAATAAACAAACTGGAGGCTAAAATGTACTACTGTATAACCTGTAAAGGCTTAATCTGAGATTATTTTTTGAATTTTGAATGCACAAATCCAACATGTTCAATACTTAACTCACTTAACGCACAACTTGCTGTTCTCTAACATAATAGTTGTGCATATCCCTAACTTCTTGTGAATAGTATAGGAGTGTATAGGTGACTATGGGGTATTATTCATATCTATAAGGCTCTAATATTGAAAATAAAAAAAGTAACGTTGACTGCCCAAGACGTCTATTGACATCTTTTGTTTTTTTTTGTGGGAGCTACAGATCAAAGTTTTATTCATCTTGTGTGTAAATTCCTGACTTGTAGGCAATGTATTTCTGTCCCAGCAGGGGCCAGCAGTTCTCTTTTCCTCCAACCGGCAGCGTCAGATTGTCTATGAAGAAGACGGACTGTGGGTTGAGAGAGGAAAACGGCGAAACACTTGCAGAACACGAGCGGAGACAAAAAATACAGGCAGCTAACGTTGTCACAGAGCTTGTCTGGCGGTGGACCTGCCTTTAGTAGTGACGCGATCGCGAAAGATGACATGGGCGATGTAGCTGACGTAGACACAAATGCAGTTGACAATGGTAGCCGAAGCAACAAGCTAGTGGTTAGCATTGCTGAGTCATGTGACCAGACACCGGAGCCTGACACCGGAAGCAGTTCAGAGTCGGGTGACTCAGAACCCGACCCTGATTCTTCTGACGAGTGGCTGGCATCTGGATGGGTCAGCAGCAGGGATTCATCCCCACATCCAGCAGACCCCACCATCACTCTGCTTGAATTAGCTTTTCTGCAGAAAAAGCTTGTTTTCTCAGTTTTTTGGTCAAAATCAGGCGTTTTTGCTGAAACTACCCTATGTTCTACCCCCAATATCTAAAGACCCAAAAAGGCTAGAAACAACCTTTTTTCTGATGAAAGAAGAGAGTCTAAAGTTTCTTTAGATAGTTTCAATGTTTATGTAGTCCTAAAACACAATATTCTGTGGGTCTTGAAAGTTGCCCCCCAAAAAATGCCCAAAAACAGTATGGAGCTCTCTGCTCTGAACATGGCTGGCAGTCAATGAGTTAATATTGAATCATACATCGCAGAAATGCACTCATTGCAATTGAGTCAGGAACCAAGTAACGGCGATAAACGAGGGATGACTGTACATTGGAATACATCACATATTATAATTCACTTCAATTCCTCATGTCCAAAAACGAGCAGGAAGCTTAACCTTTAATTAACCTTAATACATTTGTTTGTTCACTTCGTGAATTCAACATGTACCCGTTACCAGTTTTGATAAGTACAGTATTTATTCAATGTAGTTATTACCATTTTTTTAAGTATCTTTTTTTATTATTATATCCGGAAAAAACTTTCGGGCATGGTGGGCCGGTGGTTGGGGACCCCTGCCCTATATAAAGATGCTATTGCTTCGAACAACTGTACTTTTAAACATACATTCTATATACACAGTACAAGCATTCTGCATTCTCTCGGAGTGCGACCATTGTGTATTTTAGAAGTGGTGGTTTGGGTGCTGTAAAATACGAATTACCATCAAAATAATCAGCATTGTTTGCTCCTATTAGCGTGTCTCACAGCAGCAATGATTCATACACATCACTGAGAGTCTCAGGCGTCTCAGTCCACTCCTAACTTATGGGAAGAGGTCACACTTGAGTAATAGGGGATTTTTGATAAAGGCCAAAATGGAGAGCAGTGTTTGACATTAATGGAACAAAAGGAAGAGAAAAAACACTTTTTCTTGAGACATCTTAGTGACCTTTGGAATTTTTGAGTGACTTTATTGGTTCTTTTAAAGCACTTCCTTTCTTTAGGAGTTCAAATTAAATGTGCAGCCTTTCCTGGCCCACTGTTTAATGTCCTGTAAAGTAATAAACAGGCAATTTATTAGAGCCGGCAGAGCGGGGCTTCCTCAGAGAGAACTCCTCACCCAGTCGCTCGCAGACTCTTTGTTTCTGTTAATTTCCCAACAGTCTCTATGGAAGATCATTGCTCCAGTCTTGACTCTAATACGAAAAGGATTAAGTCAAGTTAATTTTTACTTATATATTTTTATTTATACAGCACCAGTTCACAACAGAAGTTATCTCAACACACATTCCACATGGAGCGGGTCTAGAACCATGCTCATCGTACATCAAAGACGACCAACTGAACCCCATATGATCAAGCACAGGGAAAACTCCCTCTAGCCTTCCTCTTGTGTTAGGGTTGGCACCAACCCGTTTTAGGTTTTAAATGCATAAAAGAAACACATACATACTGTATGGTTATCACATCAAGGATTTTTGACTTTGTTAGGAATGTATATTTCAACAAAATTTAAAAAAAACCACTAAATTTAAAAGTGCTTTCCTTGAATTTATGACCTTTGTGTTATTCAGGTCGTTTTTGACCCAGTTGTAAAAATACGACTATAAATCATTATTTAAAGCCAAACATGAAATCATAAGTATCCTGTCAGCCAACACACTGAGAGCCAGGTCCTCTCCCAATCATGTGCATGCACAGACATTGTAGGTCAATTCAGTATAGAGTTGGTGCCCATTTCCAATTTGCAGCCACCAAAATGAGAATAAGATTTACAGCAAGCCAAGTTCTGGAACATATTTTTGGTGAAAACGAGGAAGAGGACACACAGAGCGGCATAGTGAGAAAGATGAACCCCGTTTTTTGAGGACGAAGACAATGTGGAGTATTATCCAGAAGACACATACGCATCTGATGAGTCTGATGAGGAGGTCACCAGTGGTGAATCTGCTCCCACTGACAGATTCAAATCCAAATATTAGAAGATCTGCTGGAGGTCAGTAGCTCATGATGTACATGGCAGGGCAGCTGCTGCAAATGCCATCAAATTGACCCAATGACCCCTGGAATCACAAATTTTGCTGTGACGAAAGTCGGCAACATCAAAACATGTTTTGAGCTTTTTATGACATCGTCACTAAAAAGAATCAACATTGTCCTGACAAACATTAAAGGAAAATGACCAGGAGATGGCCAGTGGTTGTGTTTTACAACACCCTCAACATGTCTGCATATAATTAATTTGCGTTGTGGACCCACAAGGGCGGACCTCAACCAAGACAAAAAAAAAAACAAGTGGAGAATGTTTCTTGAGGAAATTCCCTTGTCAAACCACACAGGTGCCCTGACACCCAGATGCTGCAGCCTTGGTCAGACAGCAGCAGCGCTCACCTAGCACTCCATCAGCCACATGCACAGCATCCACTCAGTAATAGTCAGGTAACACAACAACCTTTTATTACTTTATAGGATTCCCTTGAGGTTCATTTTACCATTTCTGTTTTCAATTGTGCAGTATATAGACAAAAAAGGTCCACAAGTCTCCACTAAAAATATTTAAAACAATATTGTTCTGGATAAGGAATCCTAACAAGGCAAAAGAAAAAGAATAAATTCCGGTGTATAAGCTGCACCCGTGTATAAGCCGCAGCCAATAAATGTAAGATAAAATAAGATAAGCCACACCGATGTATAAGCCGCACCCACAAAATGTAGAGGAAAAACCAGATTTGGACATATATGAGCCGTTTGTGTCCATGTCAGAAAATGGCATATTGTGGCGCGCACGAGTCCATGCGGACCAGGCAGCTCTTTATTTGACAGGAGCCAATCATGAACTGTGAAAAAACTCACAACGAGCTTGTCAACCCATTGGAAATTGCAGGAGGTCATTACGCAATATAACAGTCTGACTCACCGTGTCATCTTACAAACAACACCAAACTCGTCACGCAGCATCACGCAGCAACACTCAAAACGTATGCCTAATAAATATACAAACGTGTACCACATTCCACATTCGAAACCCACGTACACGCAGGGAGAACATGCAAACTCCACACAGAGATGCCCAAGCGGAGATTCGAACCCAGGTCTTCCCGGTCTCCTGACTATGTGGCCAACATGCTAACCACTCCGCCACCACGCTCCCCCCTGTTATGTTGCATATTTTTGATATGAGATTTCCAGTTCATGTTTTCATCTATTATGATCCCAGAAATGTATTTTCATTCACACTTTCAATATTCACACCGTCGCCGATTTGCATTTGCGTGTTCGTATCCTTTCTGCTATTACCAAATAGCATTATTTTAGTTTTACTTCGGTTCAAGGATAATCCATTTTTATCAAACGATCTTTTTAGTATAATCATTTCCTCTGTGACTGTTTTGATTAGCTCAGAAGAGAAATGGTTTACAATGGTTTACCAAAGGCATTTCTATTTTTGCTGACCAATTCTCCAAAAATTGCCAGATTTGTGCACAACACAATCCAGTTCGACCGGAGCCGTTTTTGTCACAAGCTGCTCATCCTGTTCCAGAGTATCCTTTTCAACATCTGATGATGAACTTCATCGAGCTGGATCCCTGCAAGGGAAAGAAACATTATCCGGTGATAGTCGATATGCTGTTGAAATGGGTCGAAGCATTTCTCACAAAACACCAATCAGCATCTGCTGTAGCCAAAACATTGCTAGCAGAAATCATCATCAATACCAGAAAAGCTCTCATGAGACAATGGTTCTCACTTTGCAGGTAATGGATGAACTGTGTATCAGATAACACCGCAGATACCACCCTCATCTGGCGGTGCTGTTGAATGCACAAGTGGCATCTTGAAGAACAAACAAGCCAAACGTTGTGCCGAAACTGGCCTCACATGGGTTAAATACCTGCCACTTGTACTCTCATGCAAATGAGAATGCGAATCAGACCAAGATGCAACCGGTCACCCTTCCAGATCCTGTTTGGACCAATGCGGATGTCGGCATAACAGGCACAGGAATGTCACCACACATGAAAATGATATGACTGAGTATTGTCAACGTCTCATCGGTGTCCTTGCCCACACCAGGAAGCGTGTGACTTCTGCTCTTCCTCGAGAAGCATCCCATCTTCTTTACAACATCCAGCCTGTTGACTACGTGCTAGAAAAGAACACCCGTAGAAAGAATTGGCGACATCAGTAGTGGCTGGGTTCCTTCCAGGTGCAACTAACCACTCACACAGCTGTCAGTGTTGCTGAGCGTGCCACCTGTATCCATGCCACCCACCGCAAGCCGCTCCCGCCGCAGACTGCACACCCTGCACATACCTGCACACCCTGAGTGCAGTGACCCGTCCCACTGTTAGCTTCATTGTTAGCTCACACACACACCAGAAGCACGTGGTAGTAACCTCTGCTTCATAGGTCATAGACGGACGCATCAAAAGACACACAGAAGAGCCAAGGCATTCACATTCATACAGAGAGCAGCTCCATTGTTTCTGTCTGTAGGACTGTGCAATCTAGGAGCTCCTAATAAATAGACAAAAGACAACTTGGTTTCTCTGGACAAACTTTATTGATAGAAAAATTGCCAAAACAGTATGACTTCTTATACTTGCTAATCAGACAAAAAAAAATGCAGAGAAATGTAATACATGGAGGCACTTACAGTTCTCGGTTCATCCTGAAGGGGCATGAGCTGCAACTTGCTTGTCACTGCCATCCTTCCATAGAGAGGAAAAGCCAAGTTTCTTTTTTTAAAACACCACCATCTTCAGAGCAGCCAGTCACATGCAAGATATTTTATGCTCAGCTGAATGAATGAATGCTGCGATTGGCTGGTGACCAGTCCAGGGTGTACCCCGCCTCTTGACCAAAATCAGCTGGGAGAGGCTCCAGCATACCCAATGACCCTAATTAGGATAAGCGGCATAGAAAATGATGGATGGATGGATGGATGGATGAATGAATGAATGAATTTGACTGCTAAGATGGAGGATTGTACAACAAAGTATCAGAGGTTTTTTCTGGAGAAGGATAGGGCGCACGTTCTTGATATACAGATACAAGGTAAGAACGCAAATGTTTTTCAGTAAATTAAAAAATATATATAAAGTACACTTACAGTAGCTTAATTTTGAACTATAACTCACTTATCAAAAATCAAAGGGCAAAACTCTGTGGCTTGTTACCTGTAAGAACCTCAAACAGATCTTACGATCCACTCTTATTTTTACTAGTATACTGTTTTTGTTCTTTTTTCTGTGTTCTATTATTGATTTCTATGAAGCCGTTGCTTATCCTGCCGCACTTTTACAAATCTAATATGAGCTACTCTCGAACAAGACATAATGCAATGTATAAAACCTAAATTATACCAGCCATGCTTTTATTTTTTGGGCAAAAGAGAGAAGGCTTGAAAAAATGTCAAGTGAATTAACAGTTCATTGAACATATTTTAAAGGTGATTGGGAAAATTGTCCTCGTTTGTATGAAAAGTAGAGACCTGCTGAAGTATGTTGCTGGAGGCAAGCACGAGGGTAATTTGAATTCTAACTTTGGTTTGGGACATTTTATTTGTCAGTCTGCCAAAACACATGTATATACCCTTGTTGTCTCCTCTTTTAAGTTTGACATATACACAGATCATTGACTCTTCAGAACTATACAGTTTGTTTCAGGTGGTCAACAGCAGAGTTTGAGTCTCAAATACAAAACAACAATATTATATTCACAAGCCAAGCTAATCATTGTATCCTGTGCACCAACACTTCCCACCAAGAGCCGCGTACTGAAAAGTCAAAGGATGCAGGGGCCACTTTGATGTTTGTACACTCCTGATCAACATCTTAAGATCAATTGAAAAATTGCTAGATGTTGCATTTGAGGTTTTAAGTGGAGCTACAATATGCAAAAGCAAGAAGGGCGAGTGAGACAAAAAGCACTTTGAAAAAGTAATTTATTGGAAACAACAATTAAACTGAAATAGGCTGTTTATCAGCTGATGAAAAGTTTAAGAACATTGTTCAAAAAAAATAACAAAAAACTCTCCAAACCAGAGCAAAAAATATTCTCAGCAGGACTCAGTAGTGAGTAGCTCCACCGTTCTTGTTAATCACTTCAAATTGGTTTGGGCATGCTTGATGCGAGTGTTTCCAGGAGGCTTGTGGGAACATTGCTCCAAGTGGTGAAGAAGGCTTCACGAAGGGCATCAACTGTCTGGAACTGATGACCATTTTTATAAACTTCCCTTGCCATCCATCCCCAAATGTTTTCTATGGGATTTAAATGAGGGGAACATGCAGGATGGTCCAAAAGAGTGATGTTATTCTCCCTGAAGAAGTCCTTCGTCAAGCGAGCATTGTGAACTGCAGCGTTGTCCTGTTGAAAAACCCAACTGTTACCACACAGACGAGGGCCCTCAGTCATGAGGGATGAATACTTTTCTCCACCTTTCAATGTCCCACGTTTGATGCTCCCTGGCAAAGTCTAAGCGGGCAGTTTTGTGGTGTTGAAGGAGACGAGGGCTTTGAATTCATTTTTTTTTAAAATTCCTTTTCCCGCAGATGCCGTCTGATGGTTATTGTGCTACAGTCGGCACCAGTAAGGGCCTTAATTTGGGTGGAAGACCGCCCTGTGTCTTGATGGACAGCCAATCGGATCCTCCGGATCAGCGCAGGTGTGATTTTTTTGGGCCGACCACTTGACTATTTTGTTCCATAATGCTCAGGATCTTTCAAAAAATGTAGAATGACTGTCTTACTGCTCCCAACCTCAGCAGCAATGGCACGCCGCAAGAGGCCTTGCTTACGCAGCTCCACAATCCGACCACGTTCAAAAAGAAAAAGCTTCATAGCTTTAGCCATCAGGAGGGCATGACAGTGTGAATGCCTGACAGAAAATAAAAATTTTTAACAGATTTTGACTTTTGATCAGCTGATAAATAGCTGATTTCAGTTTAATTGTTGTTTTCAATAAATGACTTTTTCAAAATGCTTTTTGTCTCACTCCCCCTTCTTGCTTTTGCATATTGTAGCGCCACTTAAAACCTCAAATGCAACATCTAGCAATTTTTCAACTGGTCTTAAGATGTTGATCAGGAGTGTACAAACATCAAAGTGGCCCCTGCATCCTTTGACTTTTCAGTACGCGGCTCTTGGTGGGAAGTGTTGGTGCACAGGACACAATGATTAGCTTGGCTTGTGAATATAATATTGTTGTTTCGCAAAGCTTTGTGTTATTATTTGTTAATCGTGTCAACATTCAAGTGTCAACATTTTCTCTGTACAGAGTACCTATTTTCCACCTTTTTGCTGGAGTTTTTTGCATCCATGCACTGACTGCTTACTAAAGTACGAGTTATTGAATGGTTTGCATTTTAAATAAAAAAGTGGTAATGTGTTGCTTTTGTTCCTCAAAGCATGCAACACGTCAGTGTTGTGCGCTGCCAGTGTTAATGCTACTACTACATACTACTACAGTACTACTACATCAACAACTACTGCAAGATAGGGAAGTGATACACATGCACACAAAACATGTCACACACTTTGCCTTGTGTTTAAGCAATTAAACATGCCTCGATTTGTGCTGTCATTGGCATGTTTGCGGCAATTTCAACGTTTTTGTACAACCAGAGTCAACATTTGCTTAACCAAATTATTTTGCGAGGGTTAAGAAGGAAGAGGGCAAGAATTTGGACTACGGCAGTTCATAGGGAACTTGCTGCAACGTCGGTTTCGGGGAGGGTGTGGGTGGATGTCGGAGCCAGGAGTGCTGGGATATTGACTTGTGCCGCATCACTGACAGATTCGAAAAAATAATTTTTGGATGACAAAAAGAACTTTTGTCTACACCAGTGAGAACCTTTCCCAATGTGGCAAAGCACGCCTTTCCATGATAGGACATGTGTATGCAACCTAACTGTTCAGACATTGGATACATATCGCGTTTATATCTACATACGAACAAGGAGACATGGGTCGCATTTCAAAAAGTCGGAGTTTTACCATTCACACTGACATGAAAAAATAAGACACAGGTCACATTTGAGCAAAAACTTAGCTCCAAGCAACCCCTCTGCTCAGGCTGCTTCCGCCATTTCTGGTTAACCTTAACAATTTGATTTTGTAATCGCTTTCCTTTTTTTTTTCTTTTTTTTTTTTACATGTTTTACTGGCAGATTCTAGGCCTGGTGGTGCCATCAAATAAATAGAAAAGTTACCTTTAAATTTAATATGATGGATGGATGGATACAAATATATCCCCGTTGGGAGGCTGGCTAGCTAAAAATTACTCTTAGCCTCCCCTTTTTCCTTTTTTCCTTGTGGAGTCTCTGCCTTGTTGTTCAAGACAGCAGCTCCACCTAGTGTTTAAACTAAGAAGTACAAAACACTTAAGTACGTATTGTGTGCGTGGGCCGTAGTCCATTATATTTTTAGACTTTGGTACGGGCCAGTTAAAAACCGATGGCGGGCCCGCGGGCTACACAGGTAGTTTGGACACACCTGCTGTGCACTCTAAAAAGAGTGTGTAATTTTCTGATTAAACATGTTTGTCGACTTTCTCCATAACATGTATTTTGCTGCAACAGAAACATGATCCGTTTTTTTTTTTCCCGTCTTTGGGGGCCTATTCATTGATCAATACTTTCATTAATATTTTAAGTGGATCGCGTCATGCCTCAGATTTAATCTCAAGTAAATGCACCAGTGTTGCAGATTAAATTTTGCTTTAGAAAGAAGCCTAAAACCTCTTGTTTTGACCTCACTCCCAGATGCCCCCGGGCTTATATCATTTGTATATGAACTCATTAAAACACACACATGCACACGCACACACACGCACGTACACACATACATAGGCAATAAAGCTGAGTATATTGAACTAACCCATCTCTCATATTAAGCACACTCCCTCACATAGCTTTGGTAGCAGTACTTTAGTAATTTCCATACTTAATCCTGTGGGATAGAAGAGATTTTTCCCTGCATTTTTGGGATGTGATTCATAATGCTGCTTTCGTGAGAGTTCACACCTTTCCTCCTTTTTCTTTATGGCTGCAACATCACACTGACATGTGCTTAGTTCTTCCACCAGTTGCATTTGATTCATATTAGTTATCTCAATTATAAGTTGTTAATTTGTTATTGTGACAAAGACACCAGGTTCGCAGCAAAAGAGCACTTTGTATATAGGGAAGGCAGTGAAAGTTCAAGTAAAAAGTTAAAAGTGAACAAGAGAAGGGAGAAAAAGAGAGCAAAAGCCCGCATTAGCCATCAGTATGTGAATAGTGGTGCTACTTGAGTAGCACGATGGGATCAGCTCCCATATGAATATTTAATGATCCCAACCAAGATGCAGTAATTACAAGTTGAACAGACTGTCGTACTGGAGCACACTCGCCATTGCCGTTTAGTGCCCTTTCTGTTCCCTACGCTCAGGTGTACATGGCTGATTCCATTTAAGGGAAGTGCATGGGAAGAAGCGAGCATGTTGAGCAGTGAAGCTGCAAATTTGCCAGGAATGAAGCATTTGGACTCCGCTTGTTGGTGTCTGCTGAATCTTCAAGAAGATAAGACATTAGAAAAGACATTAGATAAGACAGTGAAAAGGCCAGAGTGTCATCTTCATTGGGAAGATGCACTTTTGCAAATGTGTTGCCTGTCACAATATAAAGTTTGGAGGCAGATGGACTGTGTTCGCCAAGGTACTTAGGAAAACCATTCAAGTTCAATATTCTGCGCAGGCACAAAAACGTTTAAAGCACATTATGGAGCTTTTCGAACTTCAAAGACATATTGCTGACATCAAAGCTACCTCTGCTGACTCCTCCACCTGCCTCCCTCGTACAAACCTACACCACCTTTTCTTCCGTTTGTCGCAGTCGAGTTGACCTAATCAGATCGGATAACAATACGTTTTAACAGAAGTATGTAATGTTTTTATATAGTATCGTACATACTGTGGTGTACTGTACACTGCATGTGCTGCAGAGATCTTTACATGGATCTTCTATTCAACAACAGTGTGAAAAAGTGTTGCCCCCTTCCTGATTTCTGAATTTTTGGCATGTTTGTTTGCCTGAAGCATTACTTTTACATATGTGTCAAGCCGATAATGATCTCACTTAAGACGTAAACACATAAACGCATGCACAACCTATTTCTTAAAAAAAGAAGTAATTACATCAATAAAAACAGGTGTGTGATTAAATTACAAATTGTTTTAGTAGGTGCACATGCTTTACCAGAGCGATGCAATAGCCTGCCGTGTCCAGGTCTCAAAAGTGATTTGTGCATCAACCATAAAATAACTGACCTGGTTGCCCACACATACAACTTGATATATGGGGTTAAACTAGCTGTCAGGGTCACATGACAGCACAGAGTCGAAGATTGTCCTCATCTGCTATTAACTGTCTGACCTCCGTACAGCTTCCCAGGTAGGCTGTCTTGCACCAATAAGTCTTCCCGATCCAGGTTCAGGCATTAAGTAGCAGAAGTCACAGACACCAGCTGCGATAACAGTCTCTCCCAACAGGGTCACTGCCCGGGTTCAGCCAGAGTTTCAGGTTCCAGACAGGTTAATGGAACCACAAGCACAACAAAGAAACTTTGCTGCCAGCTTAAGCACACCTGACCTGTTTACTTAGTCATTTTAAGAGTCAACAAAAACACAGGTAATATCCCTCTGCACCATTCAATGTGTCACATATAAATCTCAGTAGAGTCTACGATCTTAGAGACCAGTTTAATAAGCCCAGAAACCCAAGAGTGATATCTTCAATCTGCTGATTAATGACATAAATTGATTTTCTTGAAGCTGCACCGCAATCCACTACTTTCTAAATATTAAACATGCAAATTGTATACTGGTAAGTAGAAGGGGTTTGTCAAGTGTATCTGTAGTTTGCTAAGTTTGAAAAGGATAAGTGAGCACAATTTGTGGAGGAAAAAAATAAATAAAAGTGTTCTTGTACGCCCTCTCTCAGAAGTTGTTATTATTACCTTTCTCGCACTCAGAATGAATAAATACTCAGAATTCCAAAATAGTTGAAAGAGTGGCAAGAATGAAGCAACCAAATTTTTACTTAAAATTTTTCAGAAGTGTGGCTCAGGGATTTGGTTATTGATTTGTTAATTATCACTTTTATTTTCACTACACGGTAATCCCTTATTTATCACAGTTAATTGGTTCCAGACTTGACCGTAATAAGTGAGTTTCCGCAATGTAGATTTCCATATTTATAAAGGATTATTTTCATAGTTAAAGCATAGAAAATTTGTTTACTTTTAAATACGATTTTTAGCATTATTAGAGCCCTCTAGACATGAAGTAACACCCCTATAGTCACCTTTATACTCGTATTACCCAATACATTTGTATTATCCAATACAGGAGACATAATAAGAGTAAATAAGGCCTTTAAGACATAAATAAGACTCATGCTCTTGTGTGTTGCTATAAATGTGTTCCCTAGGGGAGCAGAGTGAGTGGCGGACAGGAAGTGACGTTGAGGGTTCAGAGTTGAGTTTCATCTGGAGGTGGGTTACGTCCGTGACAGTAGACCATGTCTTTTATTGGGATTTTTAGGAGGGATTATTGTGCCTGTTGTGAGATAATTCAAACCTGCAATAAAAGCCTGTTTTTCCGGCGATCAAGTCTGGTGATTGTGTGTCTCTCCAAACATTACCGTAACATTACTGACACCTAGTGACTAGTGTAGAATACTACGTCAATGTCTTTGAATGTGTTGTTTGAATGTCTTATATTTGTATTTTAATTCATGTAACCATTTTTATGCTTGAAAATGCTTTAGGCAAAAATACATAACTGTTTCAATATGCATATTTTTTGTACTAAAAATAGGCTGTATTCAACTATTAAACAGTACAATTTTTTCATTAATATATTTTTGAAAAAACAGCAGAATTTGAACCGCAAAGTGGCAAGGGATGACTTTATTGAGAATTGAAGACTGCACCCCTAAAACAACCATTTTTGATATCATGCATCGTTATTTCATGCATTTCTTCCATATGGTTTTTACCCTCCTTAAAAGCAGCGCACAAGGAAACTTCCTTAGGGGTTTATAGCCTCCTTCAGAGCAGTGCGCAAGGCAGCATTGTCTTCCAACAATTTTTTAATATCGTACTGCAGAACCTTGATATCATTGCACAATGCTCTGTTTTCTTCCATAGTGGTTTTAACCTCCTTAAGAGCAGTGGACAAGGCAGCGTTTCCATCCCGCAACGCCTCGATTTCTTCTCTTAGTGCTTTGGTATCCTTGCTCAGTGCTCCATTTTCCTCCATAGAGGTTTATGACATCATCATGGAGCCCCGCGATCATTTGGATGAGGTTTTTGTTTTGAAATTGAATCTGTGATTGTAGCCACGCAAAATTTGGCCTTATTTTTGAAGAATCTTGCTCTGTTTGTGATTGCAGACAGCTAATTTCTTGCATTGTTTGTAATGCAGTACGCTCTTGTATCTCATTCAACTCATTCTTCACGGCTTGTAATAATATCAAATCTTTGCTTTCGAGAATGTCTTCACTCAAGGCGTTGTCCTCCTCCCCATCCGACAGCCAGACAGACCCAATTTCTGATTTTGGGGTCAGTGCCAGTATAATTTTGCTTTGTGTTTGGCATTGTTGCCAGGCAACCGCTTGAACTCCAGCAGTTAGCTAGTTGACTTGACTTGCGAGCAGCTTACAGTGCTTGTAACTACTATATTTCAAGGAATCCGTTGAGGGAGTCAGCAAGCAATTCTGATCTTGTGTGTGAATGAAGTGTAGTCAGGGAAATTTCCGGTACCGTCAACAGAGTGCCTGCCATGTACGTCCTCTCCAGTCGATAACACATGAAAAAAGCAGTCTCCTGAGATTGGGTCTTCAAGAATGAGACGAGATGAGATTTTAACTTTACTTTTAATGAGATGAGATTTTAACTTTGCTTTTACAAAGAGTACAGTGAAAGAATCTTGCAATTTACTAATTTAATATCTACTACGTTACACTCTTCTGCACTCCATGTGCATGCTACCGGCCCCGCCTCCACCCACCGAGACAAAGAGACTGTATGACTGACAAAAGAGCTGACTCCATTCATGCAGTTGTTCTATGGAACAAATGTGCTAAGGTGCTGAAAACAATGCACAGATTGAACTCTCTTCCTGCTGGTTTTGGAAATATAAATATATTATAAATATATATATATAAATATATATATAAATATATATATAAATATATATAAATATATATAAATATATTCATCAGGAAATATATGGACCTGGCAATATATTAAAAACGGCAAAATTATGGAGCTCATTTTCATTTACTGTGTGATTAATTAATTTATAATCGTCCCAGGCCTCGTGCCCACGAAATAGTTTTTTCTGAACGAGAAAACTTGTCACGTTTTAATCTTGTGACACCCCTAGTAAGCACACAATACGACATCTTACTCTGAATTATAGAATTGTATAATACATTTTTTGAATGCATGTACGCACATACACCAGGACATGTGCCAGGCCGGCTATATCTTTTGACTCATCCAGCTGTAGTGCGTAAAATTTATTGGCTCATATGCACTGCAGTAGCTTTTTTAAAAAATGATTAAAGTGCTCATGACACCAAAGAAAGTTATAAAAAATCAATCACAAAATTAAAGTACTCACTTAACAAAACATTTTTGTCATACTGCTGTCATAGATAAATAAATAACTATGAAGTAGGAGTGAAATGAAGTGGTGATTTTGACATGCCACCCCCAGTGAGTTTTCTGAACCGACATCATCTTGGTTGGGACGTCACTGCCAGACTACGTTCCCGGAACCAGGTTCATGCAGCCATGAACTCACAGCAAAGCCAAGAAAGTGCAGTGAAGCAGAACTTCCGGGTAGGACCGTCTGGCTTAGACGTCGATTGCGCCTCCTAACTAATGAAAATTTTAAATATTTCAATAAGTACACATCTAACAGATAACATGCCTTTCAATGTTACTTTTAACAGCAGAAATAACAAGGTGAACATGTGTTTTGGTGTCATGAGCACTTTAATGCACAACATAATCATCAAACTTACTTTATTTGTTCATATAACACGCACTGAACAATGAACAACATTGCGTCTGTCTTTTGCATCGTACTCCATGCTGTGCAGGCGCTGTTCACATGATGCGACGTTCAAGCGCACTCTGTAATTCTGGGCGTTAGGCTTTCAGACGCCAATTTGCATACCCCTGGACGTACCCATACCCCACTTTGGGAACCTAGGGCCTAGTGTGAGTATGCCCTTTGTGACTGCTGTTCTATATAGAAAAATGGCAACCCTCTACATTGTAAATGATATTTCATTCAAAATGAGTGATTTCTAAGTCATGATAACGGCATACGTAGTTTAAATGTTTTGTTTCTTCACATCCAGACGCTGCCAAAGAAACGGTGAAAATTCAGCCAGCGTTTAACTTCTTTTGGCTGCCCAACAAAGCGGTCGACTGTACGGTCCAACTATATGTATTATTCATAGAAATACAATATGTCTCAACTCTTTTTTTCATATTTACTGTTTTTACTGAGCTGAGCGGGTGAGGTGAGAGTGCAGACAGAATTTCAACTCAATTCCAGACGATTGCGTTTTCAGCCAGAGGTTAGAGAAGAGAAAACACCAAGGTGAAAATATCACTAAAGTTGTAATACAACATTTCTGGGGAGAAAATACAACACTACATCAACGCCCTCATCTATCAATAAAGTGATATATGACACTGCATTGTCGTCATGCTTTGTCAGTCATGATGATGTTCACGCCGCACAGCAAAAACAGACGTGTACTGTTAGCATTACTTGCTGTGAATCTACATTGCAGTAAATTGATACACCTTCATCACAGTGCATTACTTTATTTTCTAAGAGACTGGATACGGGAATACTATAAGTTACGGCCCGTTCCAGCCTCTTAATCCTCTTCCTGCTTCATGATTGCCCCATGTTTTATTTAATTCAGCACATTTACAGAACATGATGCATCTTTATTGCTGAAGGCTTCCTAACATGTATTGCTGACAAGTCAAAAACAAAGAAAGACTCTTCTAGTGGGAAATATTGACATGAAATAATGAGAATGACTGGATATATTCACGTTCATAATTAGATTTAATATCCAGCTACAGTGAATCCCATTGTCAGGACAATATGCTTATTTACTGATGGTTTTTGGCTGAAATTACAGACTTTAATCTTGGAAACTCACACAACTTTGTGGTAGTTCATTACACAGCAGGAGATTAAGGGAATAAGACAGCTACAACAGTGCAAAACACAAATTTTCATTGCAGTTCAGAGATTAAACAAAGACAAGTTGCAAAATTGACTAATTCAGCATCTGCATTTCAAGTTAACAAATTTTTTTTTCCACCCACACGTGCTCAAGACAATTGCAACAACCTTTGAGCCAAAACACAGAGACTCAAAACAACAAAACAGAGCAGGTACAGCATGTTATTGCTTTAAATCAGGGGTCGCCAACCTGACCAGTCGATCTTTGGGACTTGCCCGGTCAATCACAGTTGTAAATTCACAAATTATTAGGGATGCGCGAGTACACCACTATCTGTATCTGTATCTGTATCTGTATCTGTTCACCCATCTAAATGATCCGTATCTGTATCTGTATGGGCGGGGCATAAATCTGTACATTATTTTAAATGTGAAGTTGACATGGATTGATCAGAAGTTGCTATATCTATTGTTTATTATTCAGCTATATGTGTACTGGATATTTGTGTAAGTGATCTGTAAGACATTATTGAATTATTTTTATAATAACATGTGTGTAGCTGGTGATTCATGCAAACATCCAGTGATGGCAAACAGGGAAATAATCTGTCAGCCTTGTTCACTGTAGTTTTCTCGCAAGCACCGCGGTCAGCACTACGAGCAAAGTTTTCCAACTGACTTTATATCACCAGCCTAATTAGAAGCAAGCAGAAAAAAAAAAAAAAACACGAGCCGTTTACAGCTCTGTCTTGTCAAATGCACCGTGTACGTAACGAAACAAGTTTACCGAGTAACTTTAGATACGAGCTCAGCTGAGGAAAACCTAAAAATATATTATGCAGGCGTCTGTGTAGGCTCTCAGTCGTACAGGAGTTGTCCATCGAGGAAAAGGCTTCTTGAGACGTCATCTGTACTTCTGTGTAGAAGGTGTCGGACGTTTCGCTCCTCATCCGAAGAGCTTCGTCAGCAAACTAATAAGTGCTGGTAGCTTAGGCCTTAAATACAGTAAGAGTGGGCGGAATTGGTGTGCCAACACCCTCCTCCTATTGGTTCGTTACACTAAGCCTGGGCGGAGCAGTGGTATAATCCTATCCTGTTATTCACACCTACGATAAAAGGGAAGTGTCGCTCCCTGAATTGGGTATGAACGACTCTGATACTGGATTGTTAGCATCTATTGTTCTGGCTCGGCCCTGCCTTCACCTCATTTGCAAGACTAAGAGCTATGGGTTTTGGTCTCAGTAACCTGCTGAACACAGGGTCCAAATTAAACCTCAAACCACCATTCCGATTCAATGATGGGTTCTGTTGTTTGACAAAAATAGCTTCCTTTACTCCTCTTTCAAACCATCTGTTTTCTTTGGCCAAAATCTTTACCTCGCTGTCCTGAAAAGAGTTTGCTGACGAAGCTCTTCGGATGAGGAGCGAAACGTCCGACACCTTCTACACAGAAGTACAGATGACGTCTCAAGAAGCCTTTTCCTCGATGGACAACTCCTGTACGACTGAGAGCCTACACAGACGCATTGCGACCAACTTTGGGAGAGACATCCTTCTGCTGGTACGTAGCTTAGAAAAGGCCACTCTTAAATTAGCAGATTTAAGGAACCACCTCAGATTCAATCTTAGATGCAGGCAGAGTAGGTTAATCCCCAAATGCATGAGGCAAGCGTCCCTTGAGCAAGGACACTTGGCAAGGAAAATGCAACAAAACTACATCAGAAAAATACAGAATTTGAGAATTAGGAGACTTAACATAGAGATAAAAAATAAACAGTCTGAAGTAGAAACCTTCTATCAGAGATTGCAAACCAAGCTTACGCACGAAACCTATCAGGAGGTTTGTGAATTTACCAAATCAGGTTATATGAAGCACCATAGCAAAACCAAAGAAAGGCATAAGGGAAAATTCCAGAAACTTCTATTGGAAAATCGACCACAGCTTGTCGTAAACACTAAGGATGGGGGGAATCAGACCAATACTAAAGAAAATTGGATCAAAAATCTGTCAGACAGAAGCCTCTCGGAGACAGAGAAGGCAGTATTAACCAAGGGTCTCAACTTCTCAGTGACTCCTAAAACGATACCCACAGTAGACTATATCACAGCAGCTGAATCGGCCATCAGGAACAATAACCTTTCTAGAACAGAGGCAGGGGACCTTCGTCTGAGAATATCGGCCCTTCTCAGTAGTGCCAAACCACCACCGTCCAATATCACGTTAGGTGAGAGGAAAGCATTAGCGGCTCTGCAGAAAGATGAGAGCATCACCATCTTACCAGCTGATAAGGGCAGATGCACAGTGGTTCTCAACACATTGGACTACGAAGAAAAAATAACAAGTCTAATTAGTGATGCCAACACATATGAGCAACTTAAAAGGGACCCATCCAGTAGGTATAAGAAAGAAATCATACACTGTCTCCAAAAGTTAGAGAAGGAAGAACTAATTGACAGACAGATGTATCATAGGTTATACCCTGGGGAGGCTACACCATGTATCTATGGCCTTCCAAAAATCCACAAGGAAGGGTTTCCCCTCAGACCCATTGTCTGTAGCATTGACTCTACCACGTACAATGTAGCGAAATATGTAAAAACAGTCTTATCCCCATTGGTAGGCAACACTGATCATCATATAGAGAACACAAAAGGGTTTGTGGCGAGCATCAAAGACCTCAGATTGGAGCCAGAGGAAACTTTGGTGTCTTATGATGTGACTTCACTTTTCACATCTGTCCCCACCTCAGCAGCAGTCTCGGTGGTGAGGAAGAGACTGCTCGAGGACTCAACTCTGCATCGGAGAACAAAACTTAGTGCTGACCACATCTGCCAATTACTGGAAATTTGCCTTAACACCACATATTTTCAGTTTAGAGGGAAATTCTACAGACAAATTCATGGTTGTGCTATGGGCTCACCAGTCTCACCCATAGTGGCGAATCTGTACATGGAAGAGATGGAGAAACAGGCTCTCACATCCTTCTCAGGGACAAAACCAAGGCACTGGTTTAGATACGTGGATGACACCTTTGTCATAATCAAAAAACAAGAAATTCAGTCTTTCACAGATCACATCAATGCGGTGGACACCAATATCAAATTTACTCGTGAGGACACTAAAGAAAACCAACTAGCCTTCTTAGACTGCAAGGTAATTATAGGAAAGGACAGACAGCTACTTACAGAGGTCTTTAGAAAGGCCACACACACTGACCAATACCTGCTTTTTGAATCAAACCATCCACTACAACATAAACTAGGGGTTATTAGGACCCTCCAACATAGAGTGGAACAAATACCAACTAGTGCTGAGGGAAAGAAAAAGGAGACACAACATGTCCAGAGAGCGCTCTCAACCTGTGGGTACCCACGGTGGGCTTTTAACAAATGTCAAAAGAAGAGAGTAGGGAAAGAAACCCAAAAGCCCACAGAAGCAAAAAGGAGAGGAGTGGTAGTCCCTTATGTAGCGGGGGTCTCCGAAAAACTCCAGAGGATCTTATGGCAACACAAAATTCCTACCTATTTCAAACCAGTAAATACCCTGAGACAAAAATTAGTGCATCCTAAAGACAAGGCTCCAAACCAGAAACAGAGCAATGTGGTCTATTCCATCCACTGTAAAGATCAGGAATGCAAAGAGCACTACATTGGGGAAACTAAGCAAATGCTCCAAAAAAGGCTTTATCAACACCGCAGGGACAATGCTAGTGGTCCTCAATCAGCAGTACATCTACACCTGAAAGCTACCAATCACTCTTTTCAGGACAGCGAGGTAAAGATTTTGGCCAAAGAAAACAGATGGTTTGAAAGAGGAGTAAAGGAAGCTATTTTTGTCAAACAACAGAACCCATCATTGAATCGGAATGGTGGTTTGAGGTTTAATTTGGACCCTGTGTTCAGCAGGTTACTGAGACCAAAACCCATAGCTCTTAGTCTTGCAAATGAGGTGAAGGCAGGGCCGAGCCAGAACAATAGATGCTAACAATCCAGTATCAGAGTCGTTCATACCCAATTCAGGGAGCGACACTTCCCTTTTATCGTAGGTGTGAATAACAGGATAGGATTATACCACTGCTCCGCCCAGGCTTAGTGTAACGAACCAATAGGAGGAGGGTGTTGGCACACCAATTCCGCCCACTCTTACTGTATTTAAGGCCTAAGCTACCAGCACTTATTAGTTTGCTGACGAAGCTCTTCGGATGAGGAGCGAAACGTCCGACACCTTCTACACAGAAGTACAGATGACGTCTCAAGAAGCCTTTTCCTCGATATATTATGCAGGCACTGTTCAGGGCGGGCTTCATGTTTTATACACCAGGCTTTATGTCTATCTGTGATGGTTATAGAAGATACCAGACAATACATCAGACATTACATTGACGTCAAATCAGCCAGCTGGATGAAAATCTGAACTGTGTATAAAAAATAGCTGTGCATTAATCAAACATTCCATTGTGTTTGGTTCTCTGACCGGAGCGGCTGTGTGGATGAGGTGCTATGGTGAATTTGCTTAAATCACATACAGTCGTAACTCTCCGCTACAGTTGTGAAAATACTTGGAAAAATAAATGCATTATCGCATCACTGCCATCCCCTCCCAGAGAGTAACCAACAGACACTAAACATGGCCGTATTCCTCGCCGCTCTCCAGGCATAAGCATTATTGTAGACTGCACCACAGTAAAGCAGTTCATTTATTTATAATGGTGAACCAAGAAAACTAGCGACATTGAGCTAAGGGCTCGCTGGTGTACATGGACTTACTGTAACTACTCAGTAATGTAAGTAACTATTGGCTGTCTTAAAAGTAGGACGTCACCAAATTGTATCGCCTAATTTGCATAATTGGATTAAGTGGACGCTGTAGAGGCGTAAACGTGGGAGAGATAAAATGTGAGTTTAAAAAAAATGCAAAATAGAAAAATTTACTTTCTTCACAAAAATAAATCAGGTCTCCTTTATCTATGGAGCTTCGTACAATTGCTGTATGGTGCTCATTCATAACAACTTTGATGGTACTTATTTGCCTTGTTATAATTTCTGCCTGGATGTCTCTAGGAATGCCAGTGTACAACTCCAACCCCTACCACACGGTGCCATCAGAGCAAGCAAGGAATGGTATCTACTGTATTTCTCATCATGTGAAGTGCTTTAGTTTACTTGTTCCTGCAGTGAAACAGCTTTCAAAAAAGTCTAGATCTGTGTTGTGTAGTACATGCATGTGTAGAGATGCCTCACACTATTCCACAACAGCTAATCTTCCTGACCATGCCATGATTAGGGCGATGTTTTGCAATGCCAGACAAACCCAGTGCACCTGTTACACAATGTCCTTATAACTGATTCTATTGAAGACTGCTTTTTAATCAATAAAAGTTTATAAAATAAAAGTGTGACCTAGCTATTAAAAATGTTGAATTGTTTCTAAAAGAAAAAGTTCAGTCCTCGAGAATAACTTCAGTTTCAAGGACGGTACCTTTTAATTGACGTACATGATTATTATTATACATTTAGTCATTGGCAGAACACGATGCATTACGTTGATATTATGAGCAACATTCTGTTTTCTATGTGACTTTGTAAAAAGGTCGCCATTGCAAACAAATGCAAATTGACTCGATTCAATGCTTGTCTTCTGCTACAGCAGACCACAAAAACAAATAGAGTAATGCTACAGCTGCCATCGTTATACAGTACATGCAACAAACCAAGCTGTCTTCTTTGAATGCAGGATTTTTGTGGATGTCCACATTACCATTGGCCAAGTAGAGCTACCAACAATGCGTATATGACACGTTCTCTAAACCTGCAGTGACCTTGACAAGGATCTTCTACACATAAACCTGACAGGGTTTTTTTCTTGGAGTGGCTCTGATATTAACTATAATTGCATCCAGCGGAAGTCATTATTGATGTGCTGTTTGCAAAATACCCACACAATTTCTGCTACACAGATAATATTGACGCTATACAGGATCTTTGGAAATCCAATAACAATAGTTATCTTTTGTGTCGGCTGCTGTCACACTCGTTAATTAGAGTGGCAAGCGCCTTTAACACATTCTCTTTTTCTTCTAACACACAGCAGCTGCAAAGCAAGAAGCTAGGTTATAGTTATGGGCCAAATTGGGCGAATAAAGCGTTAAGTTAATTATGTATTGACATCTAAAAATCATGTGATGTTCAAATCAACCCTATTGTTATCACTGACGTATACTTTGGTAAATGCAAGGTTTTATTTGCCACTATATTTTATGAAATTAGCATTGCACAGTTATCCTTTTACATGTTATTTATGACGTAGCGGTGACTGAAGACTGCAAAAAATAAGCAAGTTTTGAGTGCAACTCAACTTTAAATTTTGACTCTTTTGTGAGGTTTTTAGTCAGAAGATTCAGAGAATGTGTCATATTTGTATTAAAAAAATAACACTGTAAATTTTAAGCGGTCACATGACGGATTTCTAGTCAGCATCTCAGCCTCACAGTCAGGAGGTCAAAGGTTTGAATCTCCATTGGAGTATGCGTGTGTGGAGCTTTCATGTTCTCCGGGTACTCCCACATCCCAAAGATATACAGTAGGTTAATTGGAGACTCAAAACTGTATATAGGTGAGACACACAAGCATCAGACTCGATCGCCGAAACCACAGGTTTTTGTTGCAGGTTTGAATTATGCCACACAATAATCCCTAACAATGGTTACTGTTTCGGCCGTAACCCACGGCAAACTAAAACTGAACTCTTAAACCCCCGACGTAATTTCCTTTCTGAGCCACGGCAACACATCTACAGCAACACACACCAGTATGAGTCTTATTTATGCCTTAAATGGCTTATTTTCTGTTATTACTATATTGGGTTAAGTGTAGAGGTGACTATAGGAGTGTTATTTATAGAGGGCGCTAATAATGTTTACAAAAAACAAAAGTCGTAAAAAGGTTTTTTATGCTCTAACAGCGAACTAAGGAATCCTTCTTCACAGAAATTCACTTATTATGGTTGAGTCTGTAACCAATTAACCACGATAAGTAAGGGTTTACTGTATATACAAGAACATGTTTGCTGATACATTTTATTTGGTTATTTTAAAATGTTTTTTTCTGGACTCCAAAAATTTGGGAGTAGTTTACTGTTTCATTTATATGCAAGGAAGTGGGGAAGCATCTCATCGGAAAGAGTCTCTGCTCAGAAACACTCAAAGTACACGCTGCAAAAGAAGCACAAATGAGGTGCCTTTCGACAAAAAGCTTTTGGTGCAACCATTTAAAATAAATAATGCATCAGAGTCCTTGTCCAAGGTACCTCGCTTGGATCAGAGCTTGTTGTTCAAAGTCAAGAGTGATTCTGTCTTTGTTTATGATATGCATCTAGATTACAGGGGTGTCAACTCAATCCTACTGGGGGCCAAAACTCAAGGCCGACTTTAGGGGGCTGAAACAGGACATGCCCCCCCGCTACAAGTTGCAAGTTACAAGTAAACATAATCTTCGTTTTACCATAAAACATCTAACATATGTATGAAATCTAACCAGTAAACGTTGAAACTACTATACTAAATACTATGGGTGTCACGAGACAACCAACTCACAACACAATGCACGAGATTGGCTCCACGAGAACGAGATGTGACAAGATTTTACCATTCATTTTGAGAAAAGTACAATGAAAAACTGGACAAACACACTCACACTCACAAAACAATGCAAGTGCTTTTTGAAATGTTTATTGTCCCACAAACTGACGCTCAAATATATTATTGTCAACTTTTTTTACACCAAATAAACCACTGTTTTATATATATATATATATATATATATATATATATATATATATGTATGCTAATATATAATATATAATAATACTAATAAATACTAGCTTTTTCTAAATAAATACTAGCTTTTCAAAGTTACATTATGCCTTTTTGTTAATTTTATTTCTGCAATGAGCCACATTTCACAGATGGCCCGTGTGCCACACTTTGGACACACATGCATGTTTTGCCAGGATGGTGAGGGGTGTGCGCTGTTGGTAAAGGACTGGGTTGCATTGTGGAGAGGTTTTTACAGCCCTCAGATGTGCATTACACGGCGTTACGGAGGAGGCGCTCACTCCCGCTCGCCTGCTCAGCGGATAATTCACCTTTGTTGATCGCTTGTATTTAATTACCGAATAAATGCATGATGCAAGAAACACTTAAATGCACACACTTACTTACTAAATATAGCCACCATGTCGCTAAATTGTCAACACTGATCTCTTCTGCAGTATATGTGTGGTGTGTTATGAAGCAGAATGGGTGATCGGCAGTGCTTGAAAGTTGGCGCTCAGCCATATGTACTGTAATGAGTCTCAGTAGATTAAGTTCAGTGATTAAGGGTGCAGACAAGTCCGAACATCTACGTAGGTTGATCTGAAAAATCTTAAGTATAATTTGATCAAATTTAGAATGACTACAGCTTCTGCTTGGACATCAACAAGTAACAAGCAGCTGTTCACCCCTGGTCTAGAACATCCACTACTACTTATTTTGATTTGATCATGTCAACTGTGCTCAAGTAGGCTGCTGAGTGTTTCTACAAGTTATTACCTAAGAACAAATCCTACATTAAAGGAAAAATGCCAAACATTGAATTACCTATGTGAATTTAGGCAATATCAAGTACACTCTTCTAAAGGTGTGATATGCCATTGATGGAACCCCCATCATTTCAATGTACACTTTGCCTAGGCCATTTTATACGATCAAACTTAAATGAAAACATACATACCCAGTCATGGTCTTAAATAACCAAATTGTTGTTACAAAATCGTAAAACAGTAAGTTACATGCACCTGTGATGTGCTCTGCTTAAATCTCTGAACCACCCCGGGAGACCAGAAGAATAATCACACACAATGCAGCACAGCCAATGTTCTCATTTTGGTTTGTGCACTCAGAGGGTTTGTGCCCAATAAATGAAGAACAAGGTCTGTTCTTCTAATCTAAGGCAGGAAAACCCAATGATTTAGGTCATGTGATATCTGAATTCATGTGAGGGAGAACACTCTTTGCCTAATACATTATGGACTGCCACTACCGTTTCATCTCCAAGCCCAGTTACATGCAGTTCAAGCAGGCAGTCTGTCTTCATGCCCACTTGGCCAGATCTAGACTGGGAAATGGGTTAACTGCTTGGTCTCCAGAAAGAAGCTTGGGTCAAGTGGTGGATCTCCGTTTTGAAGCTCCCGGTGGAATTCAGTTGCAACGTTCCAAGCAAATACAATTTAACTGCCGAAGGTGGCTCAGTATGAACCCCATAAGTCTACCTCATTTAAAGGGGAATGGGGACTTGTTCACTGGGAATAATTTAATAATTTAATACAGCCTTAATCTACTTCCAACACCCAGATGGTATTTATATTGAGCAAATGCTGAGATAATTGAATGGAATAATTTACTCACTACCAATGTTCCCTCTAAGCTGCGCGCGTGCGCAAACGCGCACTCCTCTCGCGTTCTCTTCGCACAGCAAATTCATTTCAACCTGAACTGTAAATGAAATACACACGTAAGAATTTATTCTGTAACATTTTGCAATGCAACTCAGAGAGTGACAGGTGACAACAAACGGTAAAAACACATCACACAAAGACGAACGCTATCCAGCCAATGATAAGATCCTGTTGGGATGTATTTACTTAAGCAGCCAATCAATTAATTAACAGCACGTTGCGTAGTACATGCTGCTGTTTTGCAGGTTAGCGTATAGCTAATGCTGCAGTGAAGTTAATAAATGCTGCATTCTAACCCTGTATTATGGCAAAATGAACGGGCAGTGCCACATCCACTCACCAAACAGAAGTAAAAAAACAACAAAAAAATGGTTCTTTTAAGGTGGACTGGCTGTCGGAGTATGTGGGAACAGAAGAGCAACAGGTGAAATTGAGACTTTTTATTTTTCGAATGAGGAAGGGCTAAAAAAAAATGCTGCAAGTGGCAAGACAGTTTCAAAGTGAAAAGTGTGGACTGAATGTGTGGCATAACTGTACATGTTTTACTGCCGCGTTTTTATTTTGATTGCCGGATTTACTGGATACAGGAAGTGTTACAGAGTCTGAAGGGACCAGGAGGTCGGTTGAGAGTTCATTTGAATTTTTAACTGCGCTAGGCGCAGCGCAAAGCGCAAGCGCAGTGTTGAGGTTATTTTTTTGGCAGCGTTTGTCTGTTTGTTTGTTTGTTTGTTACATCAGGCAGCTTTATAACAGAAAGTGACAGCCAAATTTGGAAATTAAAGTATACTTAATTAACAATATAAATGCTAAACAAGAAAATAAATGGAAAATGAAATTATAAACTAGGGGTTTTGTACAACATTCATATGGTTAATTGTATGAGACCATGGCTTGTTTGGTCTGAGGTGGAGAATAAAGAAAGCTACACTGTGGAATCCTCTTTGCCGTCTGTTTGAAACCAGTCATATACTAAATATGACACAATGGAAGTTCTCGTGCGATACTACAGTGGACATGTCTGATGGCGCTAACAGAGGTCCAAGGAAGGCTCAAGTCGTTTTTGTGTGTGCTCGGATACTTGACAAATTATGGGGAACATCACCAGACAAGACATAAAGAGAACCCCAAAGCCAAATTACTTGCTTCTCTTACCAAATAGTTGCTTCTGTTTAGAAATGAAAGCAAATGAAACAGCATACCATACAGCTCAGAAACACATCGGCCATTATTTTATAGCAACAGTTGTGTTTGTTTTTCATTAGTTTTGTCAAGATTAGATCTGTGTGATTTGTGTGTGAAGGGATACTGCTTGGGATTTGTTGTCTGTCTTAAGGGTATTATGGGCATCAGGGCGTGCTATGGGCCATCTGCCCAAAGCTGCTGGCACTTGTGGGCGTGACTGAGAGACCACCTGGGGAGCAGGAAGTAGCTGCCTAAGTTGGAAACAAAATATCTCCTCTGACCTTTGGGTAGGTTTGCACACAGGAGGGAGTTGGGGAGATAAAGATGGGAGTTGAAAAGACAGAAGTCAGAGGGAAAGTAGGAAAAAAGAGGAATATAAAGAGATGGAAAGGGAATGTGCGGCTGCGGATTTTTAACAGCCGTGTCCCTCCATCTCTGATCAAAGCATCCTATCAGCCTTCAGGGCATCTCTGCTGAGTGCCTCCCGTAGCTGCTAAAAATTCATCCTGCCGAGGAATAATTTTAACACCTCTCCTCTTGTAGTCCTCACATACTTGTCCATCCATCGCCAGCAGCATTCGCATCATGCATATTGCGTACGGAAATACCTGCACATTTACGACAGCTGGCAATATCCAATATTATAGACACTAAAGTGGGTGATCTGAGGTCACCGTGGCAATGGCTGGGATACTTTTATTCTCATAAACATAACGTATGTACGAAGGCTGCAGCTAACAATTCTTTTCTTAGTCGATTAATCTGAAGCTTGTTTTGATTAACTGAGGAATCGCATAGGTCTAGGTTTAGGGCGACCAGGGGTCTGGCAAACTTCACTATCAAAAGAGCCATTTTCCCCCTGGCCCACAAAAGAAAAATTGTCTGGAGCTGCAAAACATAACAGCTTATACACTTTTACAAATTTTTGTCAATTTTACCTGTAACAACAGAATACAACAAAAATAAGTACAGTGTGCATGTGTAATGGATGCCTGCTCGTAGTGTGCTGGATAGACCTCACAGACTGACACCTCAAGAAATGTGCAGCAAAGTGAATTGGCAGCCTGTTCCTATTAGCTCACTGGCTAAAGCTGCTCGACTTAACTATCAGTGAGTGGACTTATGTGGTCGGTGATTCGAGACTGGTGTGCGCAGGGATGTACTGCAGGGATGACCACTGTTACACATGTAGATCTATAAATTACTACTACTAGGTCTTACAGAAAGTCATATATTTTCAAACTCTTTTCAAAAATGCGCATTTCCCCGTTTGGTTGTTAAAAAAATATTTGAGTATTGCGAAGGGAGCCACAACAAGGAGGCTGAAGAGCCGCGGGTTACCGACCCCTGCCCTAGACAGACCAAATCAATATGCATCAAACACAAACAGGTAGTGGTTTGGTCCGCAACATATCAGGAAAGAGGCAAAAATGTCAGTCACTCTTTTCTAAAGTGAAAGCTGATGTGTGTAAATATTTTGTTTTACCTTAAACACAAAGACAACAGGTCTGCTTTCATGGATAACTAAGGAAATAAAACATTCACATTTGAGGATGAAATTAGAGGATATTTACATTGTTGATTTAAAAAAAAGATTAATCGAATACCAAAATATCTGTTGATTAATTGGATAATCTATTAATCATCGCTTAATCAATTGATTGTTGCAACTCTGCCATCAACATGATCGTGTGAATGTTGAAAATCAGTCACATTAATACTGTGGTCCATCAGCGCTTGTGTGGTGCTTGTTTTTATAGTTGGTAGTTAATAGCAGCAACAAGACGGAAAATGTCCAATCTCAATGAAGCAATACCATTCTGAGCCCACATGCAAATCTGTCCTGAAACACTGGCCTTTTTTCTTCCACATCAACATCACAAAAAGGTGCCACAAAGCCTGCTGGAAAGCCATCATCACTCCCAGCAATGCTACAATATGCTTCACGCTATCCAAAAATGTTGGATTTACTGTACAGTATGAGGTGAAAAAACCAACAGGCTATTAATAACTCATGTCAGAGGTGAATGTAGGCGAGTCACACAATGCTACCTTCCCCTGCACATTTTGAACAAATTTTCAAAGAGTTACAGTTTCACATTTGTGGCTCAGTATTTTGCCTCTGTCTACAGGATGTCTGAATACCCTCATACCACTGTAGCTTTCCAGCTGTATATCTCTCAATGGCGTCTCCTTCCAAAGACGGGAACAATGAGATTCTGCATTGCTGCAAGGTCTGAAATTTCCTGAGTTTTGCCTTGGCCATTGTTCCACAACTGTCAGCAAGTCTTTTTCCATCATCAACCTATGAGCAAAAATGAGCAATACCACAGGATGTTGGGACCAAGACAAGCAAAATCCAGTGACTGCATAACCTTGCAGGATGGGTTATTCACTCACTGTGGGAATAGAAATTGCAAAAAATATTCATTATACATAAGCCGAGCAAGTAACAGAGTCTATAATTTAATGGCAGGGGTCCTGACACATAAACAAAGAGCGATTTAATAGTTTTTATTAAGACTGGCAACCCACTCAGCGAGTTTGTACTTTTACTCACTTCCATTTCACAGAAAAATTTGCATTAATGGACTCAGAGTGAAGTGGAGAGAGGAATGCAGATGGTGAAACCCCAAACTGCGACCAAATCGCTGCAGAGAGCGAGACAAGCCTACCGATTTTAGTGTATGGGACATGCCTGGCATCTAGATGGCTAATGGAAGCATCATTATCCAGAGAGCAAGATGACAAGGCCCCTCGGAATATGCTTACAGATGACTTAGAGCGACACCGCCTGTCTCCCTGACTCTCGTTTACTGCCATTAGACCGAGGCAGCCTGCCTGTTTACTACTCCCTGGGCTGGAGTTTATTTGGCAATTTTGAATAGAGTAATATAAGATGACATAATGAACAACTCTGCACACAGTACAGTGGCAAGTCTGGATGGGAGTTTGGCAGATAGATGCTGTTTTGGAGATGGCCGGTGCTCTGATTGCTTGCCGCTCTGACAAGCTCTGCTGACTGAATTTGATAACTGAACTCCCTCCTTGTTTTGAGTTGGGCACATTGACTTTCAAATAGGCTACTCAGGGGATGTGTGCTGGCCTCTCTTATACAGATGAAGACTTAAGTGTCATGACGCAACTGAGGAATGTGTATTTTTGAAAACATTCTTTCACTGTCAAAAGGAGTTCACAAGTCAGGGTCTGTATTGACTTATACAAATACGAAAATTCAAAAGCTACATTCTTGGAGAACAAGCGCTGAAATCATGAAACTAACCTTAAATTCATTTTCAGACGATTAGCTGCAAAAAGCTTGGTTGAGTTTTGGTTGCAGATGTAGTACTTCCCTCTGTACAGTGCTGCCTGCCGTGCGTTTGTCTCATCAATGTAATGTAATGAGCCTTAACGGTGTTATTATTGTGTCCATGTTATTGTGCTCATGAGTGTTGCTGTAAATGGCTTTGTCTAAATCCGGGGTCTGCAGCCTACTTGTCCGTATTTGCGGGCCGCATGATGTCATCACGCCGCGCAAAGGCTGTCCAAATTGGAAAGTCCGTGAAGGCTCCTCCAAATAAGGCCGACAAATGTGTCCTCCTTCTCCACTGAATGGAAGTCTGCATTCAGACCAATCTTCGTAGCCCATCATATCCCAAGATTCTTCTGTCCAGCCCTTAAAAACATGTAAACATTACAGTGCAAAGCGGGGAGAAACGCAAGTATTGATTTGTTGTTTGATGCAAAGTCTTAAATCTTTCGACGATGTGGAAAGGTTGACTGTGATAATTTGAAGACATATCACTTCATATGACGTACATAAAGGGAACAAGATGAAGTCATTATTTGTGTTTGTGCACATCACATACGTATTTTCTTGGGAAATTCTGTGTGTAAACTTTAATTAATGTTTGTACTTCTCTGAATATGATGTTGTGTTTACATTTATGATACATGTATTTCAAATATTATCTGAGTATGACTGAATAGTGTTGCTGTATGTGTTCCATCACCAAAGATGTCTTGTGTCTGTCACTGAGACATCGTGTGGACTGGTGCATGTTTCCACTGTCCTCGACATCATCAAGTGGGTGTGCAAGGATGATCTACAATGCCATGTCACAAACTCTTTTCAAAGAAAATACTCCTTCTCAATTATGGAAACACAAAAGAGGCCCATCATAAACTTTATAAAGGACACAAATGGAAGAGGCTTTAAACTACTAAAGATAAACATGATCAATATGGAGCTCCATGAGAAGCTAGACATGCGGTACCACCATGGAACATCACTGATGGCCTCCAAACCTTCTTCTCCTTTGGCTTCCTGCACCTCACCATTATTTCAAATGCCCTCCAGCTTGACACTGTGCAGGATGCCACATTGTTTTATTACCTCAAGTCATATATGTGTTAAAATAATAAACATATTCAAACTTATGAATACTTAGCATAGTATTTGGTACTTGGCAAACTTGTTTCGTAAAGTATGCGATGCATTTGACAAGACAGCGCTGTGCAGGCTTGTGTTGTCACTCAATTGGGGTAGCATGATCGCTTTTTTTCCTTGAAATTTATTTTTGTCTTATCCCCATGAAGTCATCATAAAACAGGCGTGCTACCTACAATATAAGAATTTCGTTAATTTCCAGTTGGCAGTACACAGACAGTGGAAACAGTAACCTGCTTTGACTGGCCACAACATTAGGCACACCTGCACAAGAGCTGCATCAAACATTCTGCTTGTATAGCTATCATACTACATTATATACACAAGCGTGGTAAAATATTATCAGATCATTAAAAAAGTACACATATACAGTCGCTGAATAATAAACAATAAATCTCGCAACTTCTGATCAATCCATGTCAATTTCAGACTTAAAATAATGTACAGTTTTAAGCCCAACCCATTTCTGAAGTGTGAGGAAGACTAGACCGTGTAAATTTGCGGCTGGAGGAGGAGCCACAGAACGTCTGGCCTTTGTTGACAGGGTAGGCTTCAGGCCTTGTCGGCTGCAGAACCTTAAATTGGACACAGCCAATGTGGGGAGAGGACAGGATGTGATGTCGGGGGTTCAGAGTTGAGTTTTAGCTTGCCGTGGGTTCCAGCCGCAACAATTGCTCGTGTTGGGGTTTATTGCACCTGTTGTGAGATCATTCAAACCCGCAATAAAAGCATGTGGACTACTACATATAATCAAAATGTCTTTGAGTGAGTCTTCTGAATGCTCCTTGTGAATTTGTATCTTAGTTCGTTCGCCATTTTTATGCTTGAATATGCTTAAGCAAAAAAAAAACCCCGAAATCTGCTTAAATATGCATATTTTTTACTAATAATAGGCCGTATTCAACCACAAAACAGCAATGACTTATTGAAGTTTTTCTCGATTGACAAGATGCTAAATTCCATTGACTCCACACAGCCACCAACTGACTGCACACATTTGTCAAAAACACATTCTGGTGTCAAAACCTTGAACACTATCCATGGTTTGTATACAGCTTCCAAAACTCTTGCGCTCTTTTTGCAAAAGACTGAACACGTTTCACTCATAGGACACATTTTTTCAAAAAGTGAACACTAAGAGGACAAATTCAGACACTGTTCCAACACAGCTGTCACAACCACTACCCTGACCACGCCCAGAACCAGAGCCAAAACCTGGACCTGCACATGCACGTGGTGCAGAACCACGACTCGGACAAAGACCAAGGCCAAGACCTAAATTGAGACAAAGACCCACGCATCCAAACAGAATTCCAGATAAAATTCTAGTCATTGATCATGTGCTGATACATGGAAAGACAATGAAAGAAGCAGGACTAAAAGTGACACCCGACCTGAGCAGATACACAGTGGGATCAATTATTTGACAATTTAAAGAGGACAACAGCTATGAGAAACTCAGTATAGTACAGTACAGTATAGTAGGTTTGCTGTACTTTTACCAGTTGTTTTTTTTTTTTTTGTAGAGTTGTAAGATCGCATGTTGTGGCAGGAAGACTGCCTTTATTTACCCAACACCAAGATTGTCTGAATGGTGGTGCAAAATAATGCAATAAAACTGTGAAATACAGCAACGGATAATCCAAGACAACAACAGTTTCAGAGGACTCAACAACGTAAGCCTCTCCACCACTCATCGTGTGCTGAAGAAAAACAGGATCAGCATGAAGCAAGTCTACAGAGTTCCCTTTGAAAGGAACTCCCTCCGAGTGAAAGAACAGCTATTTGAATATGTGCAAGTGAGTATATGAAATTACTCTTGCGTATCATAACCCCAAATACATTATAATACACATGCAATACACATACACTGGTCTCTGAACATTCTATTCTTACGGTCAGCAGATGGTGCATGAAGTAAATTGTTTCAGGTTTGTTGTGGTGTACTTTACATGGTATGTAAATATTTGTCACTTCAGTGACATGTCTGAGAAAGTGGCTCAACCCACCCAGGCTTTGTGCTCAAGATGCAGCTCCACAGAACCTCAAATCCGCGAATCAGACTGAACTGGTCCTACGACCGTGGTTATCAACTGACTTTGTCGGCTTTGTGCTAAGTGCGCATTCACCTAATGTCATATTATTCTACTTTGGTTGAAAAGTGAAGCGATCCCAGCCAGTGTATCTTACACAAGATGAGCAAGTCATTATTATGGACCGTTGAGAGGAGTTCCCAAAAGATTATGACTGCTGAAAGAAACACTGTTGCCAAAAAGTTTCCCAACCCCTGATTTATAGGATGCATTTGTGTTTAAGTTTTTTTTTTTAAGTTTTTGAGAATTGTATCATTTTTTAAACTTCATGTCAAAAACAGTGAGAGAAGAGTGTTTTGTCTTTAGCAGTGCAGCGTCCTACTTTTGCTTTGTGTGCTAATTTTGAAACCAAAGCTCAAATTTAAACAATAAAGTGCGCTTTTGACACAAGTGTGCAGTGCTTTGCGAATTGTGTCCTAATAAAGAAAATAGGGTGCAGTGTTTTGGGAAATGTGTGCTATTTTTCATGAACAGTATCTTATCTGCAATATATTTTTGAAAAACCATGACAGGGTAAAGCTGCGAAATTCGAAGCGCGATGCGGCAAAAGGGATAACTATATAGTTTTACAAGTAAAGTAATGATAAAGCACCTGACACATACGGTCTTCAAAGTCACTCCAAATACCCTTAAACTGCATTTACTGTCAACTGTCAATAATACATACTGTATTTTTTTTTATATACCTTGCTGTTCAGAGAAGAAATTATAAATTGCACATGCTGTAAATCAGACAACATTTTCAAAGATTGTCCAGTACTTCATATTCACCATCATATTAAGACCTAACTATACCTAACGAGACATACTTGGAGCTCCCCTCTCCTGGTATAAACTAAGGAACTGAACCTCTTGACGGCCCCAGTCAAGTCTCCAGAAGGGAGGAGACAAGAAGAAACTGCAAAAAGAAAAAAAAACTTGTTGGGAAAAAAAAACAAGCTGTATTTAAAGCATTCAATTTTCGCTAAATCTGCTCTCTGCAACAGTCAAGAGGTTGTCATAAGACCTTCCTCCCTCAGTGACAGTCACACTGTCTTTGATAAACATATCACACTGCCAACCAGCTTCAAGATACTGCCAATTAAACTTCAGGATTAAACAGATGTGTTGCAGTTGGAGCACTCAACTCCACTGACTCACCTCCGTTTTGGTCTTACCACTATTTTAAAAGCAATGCAGACTTTTTCTCACATTTACCCATTGTTGGAAATTTGTATTTTTGTTATTAATACATAATAGCATTATATATATATATATATATATATATAAACTCTTCCCTCACCCACCCCCCATCTCCCCTGATAGGGTGGATGGCTGTTCCTCTCAAGCTCGGGTCCTCTACCACAGGCCTGGGAGCTTGAGGGTCCTGTGCAGTATCGTAGCTGTTCCTAGGACTGCGTTCTGTCTCTGACGGCGATGTCTGATGTTTCTCCAGGTATCTGTTGGAATCACTTCTCCAGTATGGGTGGCACGGCCCCCAGTGCTCCTGTGACCACAGGCACCACTGTTGCGTTCACCTTCCAGGCTCTCTCCAGCTCTTCCTTGAGCCCTTGGTATTTCTCTAGTTTCTTGTGTTCCTTTTTCCTGATATTGCCATCATTGGGGATGGCTACATCGATCACAGTGGCTGTCCTCTGCTGCTTATCCATGATCATGATGTCCGGTTGGTTGGCTACAACCATCTTATCGGTCTGCATATGGATATATACTGTATATAGCAATATTTACTTATTATTTTCATTGTACTTTTAGTGATGGTTTCATTGTGTTTTCATTTCCTTCCCTGGGAAGTTCTTCTTTGTTCAGTAGAGTGCAGACTTCCTCTAAGGCTGATCACCTGTGTGTGATCAGTGTTCACTGTCTCTTCGTGGGCTTGGCAGACGTCCAGACATACTGTATGTTACTGTGAGGAGAGCAACTGAATTTGGAAAAAAAATGATTGTAAAACATGTATCCTAATGTTAATGTTTAATAAACGGCTGATACAGGTATTCACGATCTCTTGATGGCAAAGGGAAAATATCGACATATTCGACATACAGTCATTTTAAACTTCTTAAAAGATCCTGAGGATTATGGAACAAAAAATCAAGTGGTAGAACCAAAAAAATATCACCGACCTTGAGCCGGAGGATCCGATGGCTGTCTGTCAAGGCAGGGGACGATCCTCGGCCCAAATGAAGGTTGTTACTGGTGCCGAGTTCAGTCCAATAACCATCAGACAGCATCTGCGAGAAACGGGTTTTAACAACAATAACCATCTTCAAAGGCTTCATCTCTTTCAACGCCACAAAATTGCCTGTTTGGAATTTTCACGAGAAGACCAAACATGGGACATTTAATTGTGGAAGAAAGTTTTATTTTCTGATGAAAATCAGAACATGGCATAGTGTCCATGATATGTGTTACAATCTGATTTTCTACTGATCTATTATTTCTAATCAATACACTCTGGGGAAGGTGAAGCATGTTTTCAGTAAACAGTGCCCTGCTGAAACAGAAAAAGAAATATTTTATTTTAATATGAAAATTGATTGGAAAGTAACTTTTGTTTGCTATGTCACACTTTTGGTACCCCTATCAGGAGAATGACCCATATAAGCTTTGTGTTATAGGTGACAAAGCAAATTATTGTAACATCTAATAATATATCTTATTAAAAGGAACAAACAACAAGTTGCGGGCCAAAAATGGCCCCTTGGCAACACTTTGCACATCCCTAGTTTAATAGTTGCAGCGTGCAGCTCATTCTCCTCTCTACTGAACAATGGCAGCATGCTGCTTTCATCATGTACTCATCTTTGTCTGTTTGGAGACGTGAAGTATTTAAGAACAGGTGCGGGGCCAGGAGGCGGGCGGGGGGCCCGGCGCACACGTAGCTGAGGAGATTGACGGGGACCAAGTCGCCTCATCGCCGACACAGACGGGCGGAGCTATGCGGCTGTTGTCACCTATACTCTACGATATACAGGTATACTCCTACACTCTGTTGCTGAATGCCTCGCATTTTTGTGCACTTTTACGCAGACTGTCCCTCACCTGAAATACTGTATGTACAGTGTGGGAAATGGGACATTACCTTGCAGGGAGGGCTTTTCTGTAGCCTGGGTAGGCACGTGCATATGCACGCACACGCTGCAAAATGTATTGAAAAATTGACTATCCATAAGGTGCATTGTCCCGTGCAGGGCGGATGGAACGGTACATGGTTTGACTGTTTGCACTGCAGTCCTGTAACAAGAACAACATTGAGGTTGTCGTGTATCGAATCACTCAGGTTGGTAAACCTATACTGTCCGTGTAAAATTAAGAAATGGTTGAAGTTGGGGAACTAAATTATGGTAACAAAAATGTGTGTATCACCCTGTTATATTTAATCTACACCTGACCAAAACTCTATCAATGTACCGGTGTTTCCTTTAAAGGGAGACATTATGGTCTCATCAGGTGGTGGTCAGTGCTCATGTTGTGCTCTAAAGGATGAATGACGTCTATTCATCACAGCTGTTTAGTTGGGATGCGTTATGTTTGTTGACAAAATCCACCAGCCCCCTCTAGCTTACTTAAATATTGATATCCACATGGTCGTTCATTAAATACATCTCATAAGTCATTTTATTAGCACTAAAGTGCAAAGAGCCATGGAGCAGCGTCATTAACCAATTAATGTATCCAGATTGCGAGCACATGTTAATACCAGATATAAATGGGGCAATCAATTCTGATGTTTTGTTGACCCATCGATCCATCTCTTCCTCCTCCTTTCAGGCACATTGTCACTCTACAGCAAGTGCACCTAATTTCCTCCATTTGCTCCCGTCATAATTAATGGTTCCAGGATGGTTTTATCAATGCCGCACTTACTGATCCGCTCATTTTTCTTGCATGGGCAAATTTTTGAAAAGGCCAGAAAGACAGAGGGAGGGTTTATGAAGTGTTGAATCACTATTCAGGCTAACGAACAACCTGCCAAATCGAAGACTAACTGCTGGCGTGCAGGTGGACAGACTCATTTTGGTCGTAAGAATCAGTAGTACAGTGAGATGGAAGAGTGGTAGAGAATGCAGGAATTTGATTGCAGGGTTTCAGTTCAATTTGCTGTCACGGGCATAGCAATATTGGGGTCTGAAGGATCAAGAAGGCACATGTACCGGTTCATCTGGTTTGCCACTGAACACCTGAATGACTCAGACAAGGCTTGGGAGAGTGTGGTGTGGTCAGATGGAGCTTTGTGGCATCGATGTGGCTGTTTCTTTACTAAGGGTACAGGAAAACGTTGCAACATTGAGACTCTTGGTTGAGAACCTCGTGGCTTCAGCCAGAAAATACTCCGGATGAGTCTTCCAGAATAAAAATGACCCAAAACATACAGCCAAGGCAACAAGAGTGGCTCAAGAAAAAACACATCAATATTCCGGAGGGTCCTAGCCAGTCTCTGGACCTTAATCGCTTCAAACAAATGTGTGGAGGGAGCTGAAACTTTGAGTTGCCAAGCAACAGTCTCGAAACCTCCAGGATTTGGAAAGTATCTGGAACGACAAGTGGACCGAAATTCCTCCAGAGATGTGCACAACCCCGGTGACCAGGAAACAACAAGAAACGTCTGACCTTTGTGCCACCATGGGTTACAAATATGGACTGTTGATGTCTTACTAAGGGGGTGAATTTACGAAATCATCAAGGGATCAAGTAATTAGTTCCCCCACTGTATTACTGATTGAGAGCCAAGCATGCACATACAGTATCTTCTTCATTTTTAATTTTGGTCTTCAGCTAAAAAAAGCTTGGGAAAGCCTGTTCTAATGTAGTACAGAAACAGATATATCTTATTGGCATACCAAAAAGTAGCTGATGTAGTTTCACAAAGGATTTCATTGTTATTTTTTTGGTTGTTTTTTTTAGAAAGTAATGAAAATGTCATGATTTTAATTGTTTTCCATTGGTTAATTAAATTGACCAGCAATAGGATACTCTGCTGCCTCTGACGTAATATCTGAGAGGGTACCGGTGGGCAGCTTTTTGACTTAGTGTTGCCAAAAAGCCGAAGAAAAATAAAACATGCACAAAGTTAATGCTCTGATGATGAAGTCTTGTAAAATTGGGTAAATTGCCAAGTTGTTGCGACTTTAGAAGGCATATTTTGCCCCAAAATATTGGTTACATTTCAAAAACCTAACAAGCAGTTGACTTCAAGTTCACTGTCATTCTGTTTTTGGAATCATTTTCATTCCAGTTTTTGAACATTCTTCCTTTTAGAATTTGTGTCTTTGGTTATACATAGTATTTTGTAATAAAACAACTTTCTATCCGTACAGAAGAGGCGTACTTTAAATGTATTGAAATTATAAGGCATGTTCGAGTATCATTTGAGTGTAACATGGTTTATCACGAGGGATAGGTTCCCCAAATAGCCCGCAATAAGTGAAATCCACAAAGTAGCCAACTTTATTTTCTTACAGTTGTTATATATGTTTTACGGTTGTAAAACCCCTCACAATACACTTTATACACTTTTCTCAGATCGGCATTAACATTTTGTCACATATGAAACACTCTCAAAGTTCAAATTTCGTTTGAACTTTAATGATCAATCTACTAGGTTGCTAGCATTTTTATATACTTGCTAAAACATATTTCTCCTGCTGTCGGCCTCCTCCTCCTCATCCTACTTCTTGAACCGAAGATTTATTTAGCCGGTTAGCTGCTGCTTCTTCTACTATTGTTTATTGGCGGTTAGGAAGCAGCTCATGCAGTTAGCTAGTTTGCTTGCGACGACACAAAGGGGATTGCTTGACAATGGTCTACATCCAATCACCATGCAGAAAACAATGGGCGGGTTTTCCCTTAGCCAATAAGGACTGTTGTGGTTCTATATTTAGCCGGCTATTGTTCACTGTGTGTTCCTAATATGCTTGTACGGCATGTAAACACACTGAAACAGGTAGAGCCGCACACTTCAACATGAAGTACAACACCCTCTACTGGTAGCAGTAGTAAATACAATAACAGACACATACAACAACGCACTGATAGATCCCCTCTAATACACCACAAGGACGCAGAACACAATGTCTGTTAAAAAAAAAAAAAAGTTCAGATGCCGAGAGACAAAATGTGCTGTATCTATTTCTGTGTATAGCACTAACTCAGATGTGTGTAGGTGATTGAAATGGCCTAATTGCAAATATTCTAAGGATTTATCACTTCACTGCATGTATTTTTTAGCCTAATACCATTTTAATTCACCTGTCGATTAAAATACAGGAGGATCATAGGATCCTTGACCATGCTACATTTGTCTTAAACAGGAATGCACATTAGGGGCTTTATTCATTTGCAAACCAAAAGGCTGCAAAAGTTTTGATGTAAAATTGAAGATGGATACAAAACAGGCGATGCAAGGGCAGCTTGGCTAGTGGAGTTCCGTTAAGTGTATGAGTGCATAAAGAGGGGTGGTGTGTGGGTGGGAGTAGGGGTTGTGAGTAGGCAGACGCTGACTGCGCCTTGGTGAGGAGTGGAGCACTCACCTGCACACCAGAGAGTCGCCTAAACTAAGGAGGAGTAGCCGCACTCTTGCTGAGCGTCAAAGACGGAACATTGCAAGCACAGTCTGAACCAGCAGAAGAGAGGAGAAGGTTACACATTTCTCGGGAGAAGATTTAAGGCTCTGTCTTTTCTCTTTGTGGTTCCTCGACCAGGCTGCTGTGGCTGTCGCTTCTTTAGCCCGCCGCGATGAGGACCGACCTGGCTGTGGTCCTGACAGCAGCCCTTCTTCTTGACACATTCCGGGTGAGATTTGTCAGTCTTAAACCAAGCGTTTAGTTTTGTGGAGGAGCGGGGACAATTGCATATGGTGCTGTTTCAAATGGTTAGAACCCAGGTTGGGATAAAGTCACGCGTTCCGGTGCGCGTCTGCATTGGCGCCGATTTCTCATTCCTCACAAAAAATGCAGTCTCCAATCAGGTCCGTTATGAATTTTACTTTGTAAAATAAGAGACAAGATATGAGCTGATGTTCTTTGAAACGACCCGCCCTTGTGCTTCTCATCTATGGGTTGCACAAATACAAGTAAAACGCGGCACAATTTGCGTGGAGGAACCTTAATTTGAGTTGGTGAAACTAATTTTTCATCCTGTGTTTTACCCCTGCAGACCTCCTGGAGATGTGCAGTAACACACTTTTACTGATCAGCAGCATATCCTTTTAATTAGTCGTGTTGGCGCAGGGTTATCCAAACTGCACAGCAAGTTGTAAAATCCTAGATCTTTCTAATCTTTTATTTCCAAGGCTGCCGTTATCAGCCTACACATGTAAACTTAAAAACAATGTCTTCCTGCAATTTTATTCTTTCCAGGCGGCTCTCAATCGAAATTAATGCCTAATTTATTCATGCAACATGCAGGCACCAGCCAGCCTTGACGCCGAAATGTGACTGCGCACATTCAGTGCCCTGGGTCAGGCCGTTTAATTTGCAAACACTGAGTATTAAGCGCTGGACGTGTGTGCGTCAACACACACGCACACACACACACACAGACACGCACACACCCCCACACTACAGTGTTCCCCTCCTTTGAGCCATTTAAGATTATTTTTAAGCATACAAGATGCATTAAGTGTTTTTATGTGTGTATGAATGTATAATTGTGCATGTTTTTAAAAAAAAAATACATATTTGATCACGTGTGCAAGCCTCACAAACATTGGATGACTTGGACTTGCATCTTCATGCATCAAATCTGTTTACAGACTTCACAGAAAATGTTTCTTTGCAGCATAATTTAGTTAATCATATACTGAGTCTTGCTACTAAATCGCTGGAAAGCAAATAATAAATAACTAAATTCCACAATTATCAGTGGCTCACGCTGCTTTCTCGTCCTTCCAGGGAAATAATGGTGATCGTGTTTCTGAAGGTCCCTGCCAACCTGGCTTCTCCCAAAGTTTCTACTCCGTCTTGATTCCAAGGGATGTACTGCAAGGCCGGGGCATACTTAAAGGTAAGGGATGCTTCTAATTGGTGGTTCATTATTTTTGGAGTCAGGTCAAAAAGCTCCATCTCAGCAGTTGCATCAGCTAGAACTGTTGCATTCAAAACCAGCGCTGTTCTTTTTCTGATGATTGGGATGGATCTGGGAAAGCAATGCATAATTTGGGTAGGATCAAATTCAGTCACATGAGATCATGTATGAGATCATGCCGTAAGAAAAAATAGGATTGCACTGATCTCCTCGCATTATTTTCTCCACATCGATTAGTTAAACAATATACGTTGTCACCATCACACTGCGACGCCTTAAGCGGCTCTGTGTTTTGCTCCAATTACACAGACAGTCCAGCAAGTTTTCGGGGCCGATAGTGCAGGAAATGGAATCGACATCCTGTGTCTAATCTGGCAGTGCTCCTGCCAATGTGGGCTAATTGCAATTCTCCATTGATCTCTTTGCTTTCTTTCCCCTCATTGCTCGGCTAAGCTGTATTGTTTAGCTGTGGGCGCACAATGGCTCTTTTGTGACTCGCCTGTGTCATCGGCAGCTGCACAGTATATATTTCTCACTCTCCTTAGCTGGAAGAGTTCTGGCTGGGATACAACTTGTCTAGACTCTCGTGCGTGTGTGTGTGTGTGTGTGTGTGTGTGTGTGTGTAGAGTATGAGACTTATGTGCTACATTTTGTGGTGGTGATGTTCTCTGTGGTTGTTTGTGTGAAACGCAACGTCATTGTGTTTTTAACATCATTGTGTTGTGGTCTGGCTGCAAATGAAATTGGATGACAGAAAGACTTCACTACCACTGCATGTGGCAGTGAAGTCTTCAGTCCAGCAGGGGGTGTCACAACAATCACAAACTGTCACACGTGAATGGTGGTTGCTCCCTGTGCAGTTTGGTCTCAAGGAGATGCAATTGTCATTGCTAAGGAGTAGCAGTAGTGGCAGGAACTCCATTTAGCACATACGGCAAGTTAGTTTGCGTGTACAGTATGTGATGGAGTGCTCCTTATTAAAATCCTCTGTAAGTAATCTTAAAGCTGTTTTTGTGGTGGTTGAGTTTTTTTTTTTTCCCCAGAGCTCCACTTTTCAGTAATGTAATGCTGCTGCAAGGTTAGTGAATGTACATTGCAAACATTGAAATAAGATGAATATTTTAATGTGCACCAAAGTCTGAGAAAACACACACACACACGCACACACATCAACAGTAACGGGAAGCACTACATCAGAAGTCACCAACCCATCGATTGAGATCGACCAGTTGATCTTTGGGACTTACCCGGTCGATCACTGTTGTAAATTCCCTAATTATACGATTAGATGTAGTGCATGCACTGTTCAGGGTGGACTTTTTTTTAAGTTAGGCACCTTGCAAGGCAGCTAAGTGTCCTTCTGAGGTAGATTTTGCCTAGGTTCACGGCCGAGACCAGGGATCCTCGGCTCAAAAAGGTTGGGGACCACTGCACTACATCATGAAAGGTAACCTGGGTGGTCTGCCAATACGTGTTTACATTCTGTGTTATAAAAAGAGCTCTATACTTTGGGTGGAGTGTGTATATGTGAAAAATCGGGACTTTGTCATCGTGTGTCCATAACATCGGCTATTCAGCTGTGGTTATGTGCATTTTTTTTATGAACTTTGTACAAATAACGTTATTACTAGCCTGGACATCATCCAAACTGATTGCATCAAAAGTTTGCAGGTGTTATTTGATGGTGGAATTACTATGTATGTGTTTAGTTTTATACTATGTCAAAGATGGTAGCATTGGTCTCTCTCACACACACACACACACAAACACGCACATGCACACACCTACACTCACACACACAGTTTCAGCTGTAATGTCGCCTTCATGTGTGCCTGAGAACAGAGCTGCAGGGGCCAGATGTACACATCCACAAATGTACCATATGTGATATACATAGGCACACACTTCAGACAGTTGATTTATTGTCTGTAATGGTGACACTGGGAGGAGGTGCAGAGCTTCTCTGGGATGGCTTTAATAATAACATTGTTTAACCCAAAACCGTCAGATAAGGGCAGGGATGATGACATGCAACACACACAAACAAACGCGCACACACGCACAAACACACTACCCATACATGGATATACAGTACATGTTAGCCACTAAGGGAATAATGGGAAGGACAGAACTAGGACCTTGGCCAGGATGAGGAGGGTCTAGACAGGCAGTCAATAACGTTATTTATCATATAGTGTCACTCTGATGCTCTAAAGTGGCCAAAATAAAGCGTATAATTATCGGAGGTACCGGAATGACAAGAAATCCTTGATGCAGACAGCTTTCAGCACTTTTGAGCAAACACGTTTTATATTCACAAGACATTTTCAGTTGTATTTTCGATGCAAAGAGACCACTTTCATACACAAATCATTTTCTAAACATTCTGTTGTTGTTTTTAAACCGTGAAGTCTGCACACTGTATTGATGAGACTGATTGATTTAGCTCTCTTTTGTCTGGGAAAACTTCGAGACATAATGAATGCACAAACACGCACAAATGTCACTGCCTAATTTGTGTGCAAGGATTTTATAGTGTTTTATGCGGGGTTGTTTTCAAATCTAACCCGGCAAACCTGCGCAGAATATTAATGGTTCTGTAAATTGCAAAGTAATCAATAGTCTTTTTTACAAAAATGTCTCTGGAAAACCTTTGTATAAACAGCAGATTTAAAATGGTGAGATAATGGGTTTTTCAGGTGACAGTTGTAATACACGTGCATGCGAGACTGACACTGCCTTTTGTACTTGGCTTTCATTGTTTGAATTATGACTGCTTCTTTGTTCATGTCCACACATACACACTCCTTCAGTTTTGCTTTAAATAGCTTTTCCACATTTTCCTACATATACGCAATATAATCTTACCGTGTCAAAAGTTTGTATTAAGTCAGGCCAACAATCATAGACTTAGAAAAAGTAGTACCGTATGGTAAAGTCATCACTGTGAACAAAAAGCTCATATTGCAGCCTGCTTTTAACACTGAGTTCTGAGTTTAGCACTGAGACTTTCCTGCTTTCATGGAGTCATTTGCTGCAGGCCAAGTCTACCCATAAATTACAGGGACTCTGTCCCTCTTCAGGCCTTCGAAATGCGACCAATCATTGAAGAAGTGGTCTATTAGAGAGGCACAGATGGAAACTAAAGTGTCTCATTGTAGATGTATATTAACCTGCACTGCTGCACAAATGGCAGGTAGTTTTTTTTTTTTTTTTTACTTTTCCTGTTTAGTTATGAAATAACTTACGCGAAATAGGACCGATTTGGAAGAATTAGATCGAGAATACAATAGATGACGTCATGACGTTTGGCGTGTTCCACCGGTGTAGCACTATGTACGAGTTAGCTCAGACCAGTCTGCTGTATGTGGTCCACTTTGTCTTTTGGTTTTGTGTGCATGTGATAGAGGTTGTGTGCACAACAGACAAAGAAAGAGGTAAGATGTGGTTTGAAAGACATTTGGCTTATTCTGACATAACGGCAACTTTCCTTTGACATATCATTACTTGTTGATATGGTTGGAGCCAATTACTGTATGGTGTCTGTATTGTACTAAGTTAGAGAACTTAGTACAATGGAAATGGTAATGGTTGAATTTATTTTGAACATGCATACAAGTTACATTGGAATACATCACATAGTACAATTCACAGTACCACATGACCAAAAAAAGAGTAGGCAGAAACAAAGCTTAGTTATGACAAAGCAGTCATAATAAATAATAATAAATACATAATAATAACTGATGAAACGTTTGATAGTTGAAATAGTTGGATATTGACTGAGTACAGACATTGTACTCACAAAGAAATGAAGCGTTAGTATTACAGTAAGTGCAAGAGTGGTTAGACGTACTGTAGTACTGTATGTAGACGGGGGTTCAGGACTGTTTTTCCTTGTACTTTGCAAACATCGACAGTTTTGTTCCCAGTACTGACCCCTGAGGTATGCCGCACAATATATGTAAGCCTGCAGATGTGCTGTATATGCAACCTCAATTAGCGGCATTAATCCGTTCCAGAAGATCAGACTTAAACCGAAACGTACTCTAACCAAATAAAGTTTTCCCATAAGAAATAATGCAAATCCAATTAATCAGTTCCCGACACTCAAATGTAACAGGGTTACTGTGGTTATTGTGATTCCACTTGCTCTAACAATGATTGAAGTGATTGCTCAATAGCGCCTTCTCTCACTCATGGGCAATATACAGGTATAGGGCAAGGTGTCATTACAACAGCTCATGACCCTTGTGACCCAAGGTGAGTGGAGATCTCACACCAGGTACATGTTTATTATTGTTTATATGTTGTTAATATGGCAGTTCATGAGCCCGGTGACCCGAATGGGTAATACAAGCGTCAGAGTGTTGACCAGTGCACATGTGTCTCACACCAGGAAATAAATGGTGTTACTGTCTACAACATGCTCCAAGTCTCTTGTTAATTACCATCAACAAACACAACACAGAGCCCAGGAGACCTGCACCACCGAGAGCTACAGTGAGAGTGAGGTTTGGAGGGGGGCGAGTGTAACGGATGTCAGATAGTGTGGCAGTGCAAGTGTTCGTGAGTAAATCTTGCTCCCAGAACCTTATAGGAAAACTACACTTTTTTGGGAATTTTGCCCATCATCCACAATCCTTATGTGAGACGTGAACACATACGTCTTTATCTTTTCTGTGCATTCTCAAGATATAAAAACAGATAAAAACAGACAGCTCATTACTGCACGTAGGGGAACCACTTATTCCGCCTATAAAGCCTTCTGAAAAAGACCCCAAAAAACACCAACAATGCTCCATTTACATACAGTATATCATGACGTGCATATAATCAAGCTACAGCGACATTGTTATTAATATTGTTACGCCGATGGAACTACGTTACACTTAGCCGTACCACACCAGCTAGCTACTAGCCGGCTAGGGACGAGCTTCACCACAGACTCGCCTGCAGCGTGTCAGTGTCACACTTACAACGCCTCAGAACACAAGAAAAAAGGTAAGGCTACATATCTGAGCTGACACCACTGCTGCTGTGTTTTTATTTCTGAGTTTGGAGAAGTTTCCATATTGCTATGTGAAATCAATGCGCCTCGGAAAGAAGTTCCGGTAATGTTTAAAATGGTCAATATAAGGCAAAGTATTACATGTAATCTTGAATGTACCAGTTAATGCATGTTCACAGCATGTACAGTATATAAAATGATAAAACGTTGTTAGAAGATTTTTAGAGGACTTTATAGTCGAAATAAGTGTGTCCAATGACGTGCATTGTTAGCTCACTCATGTTAACGCGTTTTCTCTCTTTACAACGCACAGAAAAGGGAAAGAAATATGTGTTCATGTTTCACAGAAGGATTGTGGATGATGGGCAAAATTCTCCAAAAAAATTGCAGTTTTTCTTTAAGAGCCGTGCTGTCCATGATTTTGGCTCAACACTTAGCACTCAACCCTCATCCCAAAGGACCTTTTGCATGCAGAAAACAATACAAAATGCATATAAATAAAGGATGAAAGGAAAAATTCAACATGTAACATCACCTTTACATTGATAAAAGTCTTGATTGTTAGCAAAGACGGCTAGGAGGCAGCCAGAGAACAGAGATCCACACCGACACTACGTTCATGTTTTGCTATGAATCATTTCTTGAATTCAGTCGTGTCATTAGTGGCATTTGCAACTTTCTTTGGCTCCATCTTGGGTTGTTGTTGCAGCCGTGATCAGTCAGAGAAGCAGAGACTTGTGGTGTAACCGTGTTAGCAAAGAACTACGGAGTCCACCGTTGATGACGTCAATGACGAGACAATGACTTCCGGTTTTGGTTTCCAAGCTAACATGGATGTTTTGTGACAAAAATACGTTCCGAACGCAGTTGCAATGTATTAATAACATGACAAGAGACGCACCGTCTTGCAAGCTAACCAGGAAATGTATGTGAACCAAGGCAAAATGTTTGCGTCCATTTTGACGGAGGTTCCACTGTCTATATGTTTTTCTCTCTCAGGCTGAGCTCTGCACTATTAAAACAAGGTTGTACTGGGTATTTCCTGCTGTACTGTTTTCGGACCACACAAAGAATTTTGTTTTTCCCATACGTAATTTCCACTGGATGCCGTAAGAGTAGAAGTGCGAGAAAAAATATGCACAAAATATGCACAAGAAAGTCAAATGGAGGGAATCACATTAAACTCATCAATTAATAAAAAAAAATCACATTAAATCTTGCTCAACCTACGCCTCCTACACTTATGCCTTGCCTGCGGTTTGCCCTTGCTACCACCCTGACTGCTAATGTCCATGGTGCAGCCTCTCATCAAATATACTTGAATACTTTTCTTCAGCCATGACTTTTTTTTTTTTTTTTTTTGGAGACCCCTGTAACTACAGTATACATGAATGGCCAGAATGGCTGTATGTCGGTGATTCCATCTGGTTTTGATTATGGTTGTGCTGATAGATTAAACCTCCACCCACACAGATAAAATACTACATTATACAGCTGTGTCGAAATCTGCTGCAAATCACTGGAGATTCACCAAAGACTTGCAGCCATTTACAGTAAATCAATGCTTTTACTTGCAATCCACATCTTGTCATCTGCCACATATTCGAGCATTCTTTGCCTTTTTCCAAATAGAAACACTAGAAGATGACAGAGATGGCTTTGAATTCTTAATATAACATGTTTATGAGTAATACCCCTTTTGCTGGGTAGTACTTCCAAAAATTTCTTAAAGTAAGAACTCAGAAAACCCAGAAGGATGAATCTCTAGTAATGCATTGATTGGTTCTGCTCTTCTGTTACACTTCTAGGATTTAATGAAAGTCCTGTTGCCGGTCCCCTCCTGTGCTGAGGGCATTTTATGGTGTTATTGCAAATGTATTTAACTTAAGGATGTGCCTTCTACTGAATTTTCTTCATCAATTAAGTAGGGAAAATAATGATTGATACATTTTTATTTAGAGTATTGGTTTCAGCAGACAGTATCAACTTCTGTTGTGCACACAAACACACTCACCATGTCCGCGGCGTTGTTTGCGAACGTGCGTGAGTCTTTGAGTAAAATGGCAGCTCGTTAAGTAAAATTGAGAAAAATCGATGGAATTTAGCAATTCTTGTGCAGCCCTTGCATAGATGTAACTCAACTTCTTCTTCAGGCCACATTATTTTTAAGATAAAGAAAATCTGACCAAGATATGACCAACCAGTATTATAGATTGCGGTCCCCAAGCGCCAGGCTACGGAAAACTTTCAGAAGCAATGACTAAAAATGTTTTAAAGAGACAACATTTTAAAAATAGTTTTGTAAGTAACTACATAAAATGTTATGTACATTTTGTAAATAAGTGTGATTACTTGATTCAAAAACAATATGCCAAGATATCTATATTACGCTGATGTCACATCAGGGTCAAAGTTTGGCGCATGCGATCACATTATTTGTGCTCGTTGCTTCCATGCTAATGAGTCAAACCACTTGTGTGTTTGTTGTGTACGGGGAGAAGTTGGTTGTTTGGTCTTTTCAGGTTAAATTAAAAAGGAAATACCAAGAACTTTCTACAATGGCACTGAAGACGTTGTTGCCATTCCCATGCGATCTGCTAAAAACACGCTGTGCCTGTCACCCAACACTAGTGATGGTAAACTTTCCTTTTACGTTTCCTTTTGCTTTTTATGAGTCACACAATGAAGTGAATTGGGTTTCACTAGAAAACCAAAAAAAATGCACACGGAGACTCCTATAGACATGTACTGTATATGTAGACACCTCATTGAGCGAGTTGGCCCATTGCTGCGATGCGTTTGGATGTGGCAGCTCTGCCCAGTAAATGATACAAGGAAATGGATCAAACTCCATAAAGTGCCTTTCTACTAAGTCTTGGGAGGCTGGTTTCACCATGGGAATCCACAGTATTATGCCACAAAGTCAGCAAATTCTTTTTGTAAAAAGATGTTATAATGGCTTTATGCAATCAAAAGTATTTCTTTCAGTCCTACCTTTGTCAATCCTACCTGTGAAATGGGGTGCCAGTATCGGGTGTGAACACCGTTTTCCTCACACAGTGCAAAACATCTCCTTCACAAAGAGTTGATCAGGTTGTTGATTGAGGCCTGTGGAACGTTTGTCCACTCCTCTTCAATGTCGGTGCGAAGTTGCTGGATGTTGGCAGGAACTGGAGCACACTCTCGTATACAATATCCACAGCATCCCAAACATGCTCAATGGGTCTCATGTCCGGGGAGTATGCTGGCCATGCCAGAACTGGGATGTTTTCAGCTTTCAGGAATTGTGTACAGATCCTTGGAACACTGTCATGCTGGAACATGAGGTGATGGTCTCGGATGAATGGCACAACAATGGGCCTCAAGATCCTGTCATGGTACCTCTGTGCAATTAAAATGCCATCAATAAAATGTGATAACATTGCCTGTCTATACCATAACCCCACCCCCACCACGTGCCACTCGATTCACAACCTCACAACCAGCAAACCGCCCCAACACGATGCCACACACGCCGTCTGCCATCTGCCCTGAATAGTGAAAACCGGGATTCTTTCGTGAAGAGAACACCTCAACGTGCCAGATGCCATCAAATGTGAGCATTTGCCCATTCAAGTTTGTTACAGTGATGAACTGCAGTCAGGTTGAGACACCAATGAGGCCAAAATTCTTTGGATGCAAACCGATTGTTGCAGCAGCTGTCCGGGCTGGCCTCAGATGATCATAGAGGTAAACCTGCTGGATGTGGAGGTTCGGGGCTGGTCTGCGGTTGTGAGGCCGGTTGGATGTACTGCCAAATTTTTTGAAACACCTTTGGACACGGCTTATGGTATAGAAATTCACAGGCAACAGCTCCGATGGACATTCCTGCAGTCAGCATGCCAGTTGTATGTTCCCTCAAAACCTGCGACATCTGTGCACATTTCACAGTGGCCTTTTTTGTGGGCAGCCTAAGGCACACCTGTGCAATAATCATGCTGTTTAATCAGCATCTTGATATGCCACAGCTGTGGGGTGAGATGGATTATCTTGGCAAAGGAGAAGTGCTCACTAACACAGATGTAGACGGATTAGTGAACAATATTTGAGAGGAACAGGTCTTTTGTGCAAATAGTAAATGTTTGATCTTTGAGTTCAACTCATGAAAAATGGGAGCAAAAGCAAGTGGTTTTTTTGTTCAGTGTACAATATATTACTTTGATGCACACAGTTTTCAGCTGAGGACACATTTAATAAAGATTTGTTTATTTGACCTCCTACTGAGAAAAAGCAGAACTCAAAATCAAACTCTAATTTGTTGATGGGGCACACTTTGAAGGAGGCTGAATAAAGGAAGCCATTGTGCTGCAGGGATGGACAATGTATCAGTTTTCTCTGCGCCATCACCCTGAAAGAGAATTGCATTGTTTTGATTTCCTGCTTACCTTTTGCCCTGAATCTCATGACACAAACTGCAGCATTATCTGGGTCGATAGTAGCCCAGCGCCCTTGCAGAGATTAGATATTGTTGAAATACAGCCTCCTTTTGCTGCTTTCAGCTTCTGCTTAAATCTCTTTGTTTTCTGTCTTTATTACCAGATTGTGCTATCATATTTTGCAAAATCCTTTCTGTCTTAGAATCAGTGTTGTGTTTTATGTTAATCATTCCTATAAGGTCTCTGTGACTCCCTCTGTCTAATTTACGTTAAATTAAAACAAACAAAAATAACTCAAATTGTTCTTCTGCTGCCACTATCAGTTTGAAGCACGGCATGGTTTATGATAAATATGTAAAAGGCACAGAGATGAATGCCATCTAACTTTCACGGATATTAATTGTAGAAATGCACAAGGCTTACGTTTGTTGGCTGTCTTTTGAAGTTGGGAAGTCACTAAAGTGCTGCCTTATACTCTTAGGCTAATCTGACCACAGGGAGTTGTTACAAATGAGCAGGTGACATATACTGTAAGATTAGTCACATTGTAAAGTATTTGTGTAATAGTTTTAAAGAATGGTCTATGGCATTTCCAGACAGGCTCATTTAGATGATGTAGACACATGGTTTGCCATTTTATTTCCCTGTTAAGGTCTAGACATGAGTGATTTATGAGGCTACCAGGGGCTTGTGGGTGGTTGGGTGAAAGGGGGATGGTTGGTATGGGAGGTAGGTCTTGAGAGCTACACCTGAAGCAGATGATGGATGTGCATTTCCTGCCAACATTTTTGAGACGCAAATCTCTAAGACAAATAGGAGCTAGATTGCATTGGCATTAGAGGCTGTTTACCTCATACCGTTTTAAAATAAAAAGTAAACCTGTGTCGGTATGGCTGCTTGTTTACACAACAGCGTTCTTGTGAATTAAAGCACAAACTTTTAACATCCAATCTCTGAAAGACCCAGCTTTTCTAAACAAAAAACAACAACAAATAAAAACCCCAAACAAAAATGCCCGTTTTTACTATTGATTGTCTACAGCAGGAGACTACTGTTTGTGTCCTGTTTTCATTAAGTCAAGTTTTATTTGTATGCATGTAGCAAAAAACAAACAAACTGTGATCCAGACTCACAGCCTGTTGAAGCTGTGTGGTCTCATGTGCTTGCCTATTTGTCTGAAAGGTGAATGATTCATTATAACATGGACTGTTAAAATGAACCACAAATGGCTGTACTGACATCATTGCAATCTTTGTGCTGAATAGGGCAGTGTTTAAATGCATTTAGGTTATGATATTTATTAAAATATAAATTAAAAAATGAGATTTAGCAAAATGTTAATTCTTCACACACATAGGTGACACGAATAAAATGAAATCAACCTGTAATACAATGTAAAATGTTAAAACACATCACACACAAAAATCACTCTACCTTGATCACAACTGACATTTCTGGCTCTGCCACTGCACTCAATCACAGGACACATAAAGACAAACTACCATTCACACTCACATTCAAATCTGTGGGCAATATAGAGTCTCCAATTAGCCTAAAATGCATGTTTTTGGGATGTGGTAAAAACCGGACTGACTATACTTGGATACCCTCTTTACAACTTAGAATGTGAGTTGACATATTTCGCAATCAATTCTGATAGACACTTTTGATGAAAATGTTAAGACCAGTTGAAAAATAGAAAAATTGTACATTTTGCACTGTTGGATCTTTAGAAGGTTTTAAGTAGAGCTTCAAAAGGCAAAAAGAAGAAATGGTAGTGAGCCAACAAAAAAAGAGTAAGCAATTCATTGCAACAACCCTTAAAGTGAAATAGGCTGTACATCAGCTGATCAAATGTTTAAGACCACAGCCTTTAAAAGCCAAAATTCAATGTCATTTTCTGTCAGATATTCACACTTATCATAACCCACACTTATCACTTATCATGATCTCTTGATGCCAAAGGCAAAAAAACATTCCCTCTTCGAACGTGGCCGGATTGTTGATCTGCATAAGCAAGGCCTCTCACAGCAGGCCGTTGCTACTGAAGTTGGATGCAATAAGACAGTCATTTCAAATTCTTAAAAGATCCTGAGAGCTAAGGAACAAAAAAGTCAAGTGGTAGACCCAAAAATATGTCACTGGCCTGTAGCCGGAGGATTCCATTGGCTTTGGACTCTCGGCCCAAATGAAGGTTGTTACTGGTGCAGAGTGCAGTCCAATAATCATCAGACGGCATCTGCGAGTGAAGGGTTTAAGAACAAAAAATGACTTCAAAGGCCTCATCTCTTACAACGCCCCAAAAAATGTCTTTTTGGACTTTGCACAAGAACACCAGACATGGGACATTGAAAGGTTGAAGAAAGTTCTATTCGCTGATGAGAAAAAAATTAACCTTGATGGTCCTGTTGGCATCCAACGTTACTAGAGATTCCACTTGATATGTTTTCTACACAGCAGAGTGGAGGGGGTGCCATCATAATCTGGGGTGCTTTGTCCTTAACTGTGCAATGGATCTTCAGGTTGTGCAGGGGCGTCAAAGGGCAGCTGGCTATGTGGAGCTGTTGCAGGGGGCATCCCTCATGACTGAAGGTCCTCGTCTGTGTGGTAATGATTGGGTTTTTCAGCAGGACAAAGCTGCAGTTCACGAACCCTGCCTGACAAAGGACTTCTTCCAAAGCAATAACGTCACTTCTTCGGACCGTCCTACATGTTCCCCTGATCTAAATTCAATGGAGAAAATTTGGGGATGGATGACATCCGTGAAGCCATCTTCACCATCTTGAGCAACATTCCCACTAGCCTCTTGGAAACACTGGCATCAAGCATGACCAAATCAATATTTGAGGTGAGCACAACTACTCATTACGATTACCGAGTCCTTTTTTGAAGATTTTATTTTTTTATTTTTTGGGGGGGGGGCGTGTTTTGAATTATGGTCTTAATCTTTTGATCAGCTGATAAACAAACATATTTCAGTTTAATGGTTGTTTGCAATAAATTGCTTACCTACTCAAAAATATTTTCTTTCGCTCCAATTGTTTTCTTTTTGCATTTTGAAGCTCAACTTAGAATCTCCATAAAAGCCAACAGTACAATATGTAAATTCATTGAAATTTTTCAACTGTTTTTAACATTTTGATCTTCTTTTCTCCTAATGTTGTTTAAAAAAAAAAGACTAAACACAAACATAGGGGTAATCATTTGATGTTAGCTGGAATGACATCTTGTAAGGCGCGTTGATTGAACTCCAAAAAGTTTACGGCATATTTTTCTAAACTTTCGGGGCGTTCTAACCTCAGCGTACTCTCGGAGCTTGAATGTACTGTGGTGTACTGAGCTATCCTTCAGCTTATTCCAAACCACTTATTAGAAAGGCAAGAGGGAGAGGATGGGAAGGAAAGTGGGAGCAAATAAAGCAAGCAGGTGTAGGCCATTATTTTTAATGAGTTTATTGACATCTCCACACTTTTTTGAAAGAAAAGACAAAGGAGGCAGAGAATGGATGAAAAAAATGGCGGGCAACTTCCTGCAGATCGAGTTTCTCCATGGTGTGTTTGAACTCTGCATCCTTGTCATCTGGTTGGTACATTAAGAGACCTCCTGCCTTAGTGTGACAGGCCTTTGGGGGTCCTACAGTATGAAGGTTATGGCTCTCCCAAAGACATTAAACCCGCTTAAACACTGCATGAACTTGCACTTAATGCACAGATGGTCCATATGGACTGTGAAGGCTGTAAAATGACAAAGGGACCCAACCAGCTTTCACTGCCCTTCATCCAAGTACGTACACACATTTACACATAATGTATGAAGGTGGGGTATTTTGGCTGGTGTTGTTTGATTAATTTCTACTACTCTGATGCTGCTGTATAGTCTTGCTATCATTATTAAAATGGATGATGTTGACAGTCACAGTCTGGAGATCGGAAAGACCTGGGTTCGATTCTCCCTTGGGCATTTCTGTGTGGAGTTTGCATGTTCTCCCTGTGCGTGTGTGGGTTTTCTCCGGGTACTCCGGTTTCCTCCCACATTCCAAAAACATGCATGTTAGGTTAATTGGCGACTCTAAATTGTCCATAAGTATGAATGTGAGTGTGAATGGGCCAGGTAGCTCTTTGACAGGAGCCAATCATGAGCTATGAGAAAACTCACAAGCTCATCAACTCAAAGGAAATCGCAGGAGGTCATTACTAAATATAAGTGTGACTCACGGTGTCATCTTAGAAAGAACGCTAAAATCATCACACAGCATCTTAACACTCAAAGATTGACAAGCACCAATACGAGTTAAAAAAAAACATAATTTAACTTCTTCCCGTCATGCATTGCTTCCCAGCAGAGCAGCTCATTGTCCATGGCTGCCTGGGTGCTACAATGGTTCATTCAGCTGCCTGTGCACATCAGAGGGAGCTCCAGAAGGAGGCATGATTGGGAAGAAGTTAAAATAGCTGTCATTTTTTATTCTAAACTCGTATTGGTACCTGCTCTGTATACTATTTACCTACCTTTGATTCTTAAGTTGCTGTGTGGTGATTTTTGCATTCTTTCAAAGATGACACCGTGAGTTAAGACTGTTATGACTTGCTGCGATTTACGACAGGGATGAAAAACTCATCGTGATTTTCCTTATTTCCTCCTGCCAAAGAAAGAGCTACCTCTCTGACTCGTGAGCAGCACAGAATTTAAACTATTAGTAGTAGAGAGAGATTAGAAAATGGCCATAAATTAGTGGCACCGCTGTATAAGCCGCAGGGTTCAAAGGTTAAGAAAAAAGCAGTGGACACCGGAAACTAAGGCATATCTTGTTAGGTTTGAATTGATTTTCAAAGTTACTCTCCATAATTAAGCCTCTAACCTGTGAGTTTTTGTCTGAGATGAAGAACTCAGGTCACATGATCATTGCTAATTTCTGTTTATTGCACCTTACAGTGGAAGCTTGGTTACCGTCTGCCCCAGTTAAGATGTTTTTCGGTTAATGTACAAAATGTATGCAACAATTTTTCCTCAGTTTGCATGTATTCTCGGTTTGGTGCCCGTCTTGTCGTGTTACTACAATGTGTGAGTCGAACTGTGTTCTTAATGTATTCTTTTAATAACAAAATGTTTTTCCTTGTTGGCATCCTATTAGCTAGTTTACAAAATGGTGGAACCGGACGTTACTATCTATGTCGTCATCAGAGGTTGACTGTCAAAAATGTTAATGTAAAACACGTTTTTATAGTTATACAGTTATTGTTTTACATGGATCAAACTATTTTAAAGGGATAAATGACCATTTAAAGTTACTTTTACCTTCAGTGAAGATGTGTTCCCAAAGACACTTTGTGGCAGCAAGATCAACCACCACCAACTTCTTGTTTTCAGTCATGTCAAGAATCACGTCTTCAATGAGAGAAAAGTAACCTCAAATGTTCATTTAGCTCTTCCATTCACCACTGACAGTATATGTATTCATATGCATTTCAAATTGATTTCTGCATGTAAAACTAATTGTAAAACTATAAAAAATGTTTTTTTTGTGTTAACATTTTTTGGCTTTCTGGAACAGATTAATTGGATTTACATTATTTGTTATGGGAAAAATTGATTCGGTTAACGTCCGTTTTGGTTAGAGTCGGTATTTGATCTCTTAGATAATGTGGGCAGGGCAAATCCGAGAGCATTACAAGTTCATATGTTATTCCCTTTGCTAGGACTTCCCCTGTCTTTGTTAAGAGAGGATAAAAGATAGGATGGAAGCCCCCAGAAGATATTGCTGTTTTCTAATCACCAATTGAGTCTTGAACTCCCTATGAATAGCCCCCATTAATTTCTTAGGTTCAGCACACAGTTGAGTCTTTGGGAATGGAGGGCAACACAGGGGATACGGGAAGAAAAGGATGAAGGACTTCGGGTCGACGAACACAAAGTCGGTAATGTAATTAATCAGAAGACAATGATGAGCCTCGTGTGACTGTGCTGACGGTATTCAATGTGCTAAAAGCTAATAAGGGCTAACAAAGGCATCTCAGCAGGAGCTCTGCTCTGTACTTACAGCATGCATGATTCATGTCAAGATATAAGTTGTGAAAGACTATTGATTTTATCCAAAGGGGTGATTTGCATTTCTCCAAATGGTTAGCACAGACTTAGAGTTATAACGGCCGACTGTAGTTGTGAAAGAGAACACTAGTTTTTGAGGTCAACAGCATCCAAAGTTCAAGGACTGACCATATTAATAAATCTGAACTCATAAATGGTACTATCCTTTTCACACACATTCAGAGCCAGATTGAGAATGCTGACTTTTGGTTGCAGGCACTGTGATTGTTCTTTTGGTCAAATTCCATCTCTGCTAGTGTAATAATTGTTTGCTTTAACCACACAGGCCAGAATTCCTTTCTTCTTGCTCGCTCGTCCATCTATTGTTTTTTTTCCAGCACATCAGACGAAGAGGCAAAGCGTGAGGGTAATAAAAAACCCCTACTTTTTTCCTTTGGGCCTGGAAGACTATTGAGAAGCAGACGCAGAGAAGTTGTCTTGCTTCTAAGTCTGAGAATGATCAAAAACAAAGTGAATCCGGTGGCCGTCGAGGGAACAGGCTCCTGTGAGGGAGCTGGAGGAAGGAGGGAAGAGGGCAAGAGGAGGAGGAGTGCCAGAGGGGTAGTTGAACTAAGACGAACCTCATGTCGAGGTTGGAACAGAATGAGCAGCTAGAGGCATCTTGGCAAGCAGACATGCTCTAAGTTAAGGTTTGGATGAGAAGACGGGGTTAATTCTGCACCATTCATCGTTAATGAACAATCTAGTAAGAGTGCAGGTGGTTTTTCATAATTGGCCTATTGTTGGCTTTTGTGCACAGTGGATCTAATGAAGGTCTTACTGCTCTGATACAAACTGGACTTCCAGAAAGGCTATTCATTTAGCATTGTGCATCCAATAGCTTACATATATGGATATACACATGCATGCATATTTACTTGTCTGGGAGCTGATTATCGTAAACAGTGAAAGGAAATGATTACAAAGCGATGGCGTAATCCAGCTGTCAATTCCACACCTCATTAGCGAACATACGAGGTGGTTCAGACTAGTGAATTGTAGAGTGTGAATGCAGGAGCACTGAGTGGCTAATAGGGAATAGTCAAGGGATTGTTGGTGTTGAAGAGCAAAGAAACTGGGCATGGAAAGAATTATGGATTGTGTAAAAAACACCAAAACAAAGAAATTACGTGGAAGAGAGAAGTTTAGCTAACTGGTTTTCTGCCTTGGGGGCTCTGCGGATAGTTTCTACCAAGCTTTCATATACAGCAGCCAAACATGTGCATGCAAGGAGCACTTGCCATGTCAGTCACATCTCAAACCATTGAATCTACTTGTAATTCCCTGATTAATTAAGAACAGAGATTTGTTAATTTAATTGCAGGTGTAGGACGCTTTTTTTCCTTTGCTTTCTTCTGCTGCTTGCTCGCTCTCATCCTCTTGGCAGGCTAATTTGCCCTGCGGCTTTGAGGAGTGGAAATGAAAGGTATAGCAGAAGAAGCCTTCAGATGGTTTATTAAGAATTGATTCAGCACATGGGCAAAGAGACAGAGCGAAGGGAGATTCATGCTGAAGTGCCTCCCAGGCAGGCACCCTGGGTGAGAGGAAAAATTAAGAGATGAAGAGGGCGTTTGAGCGAAGGAGATTGTTGCGATACTGTCTGAGTGTCTTCACCAAGCGCATTTCTGGATCATTGCTGAGCAACAGTACCTAATAAAACCCATTCTCCAACAGCTTTGAACTGATGGCATCCAACTTTTTGGCCACAGTTGTCATTCAGTTGTCTACCTGTTAAAAGTTCCCAGTGATTCTATTTGTGTTATAATAGATCAGTACTGCTGTAAAACTGTTGCTCTTGAATGTGAATTTCTCTTGGAGATCAATCAAATCTATCTATCTGTCTGTCTGTCTGTCTGTCTGTCTGTCTTTCTGTCCATCCATCTCAGAAAGTGATGGCAGTGTGGAAAAGGAATGACATGTTAGCCTCATCTTGCAAACAGACCCACAAAGGGCCACAGCAAATTTTAGCTCGAAGGCTTCATGTTTATTCGCAATGACTAATTATTTGCAATGACTTTTATTTTTTTATGACTTTTTATTTTGTTATACTTTGGTATTTTGTTTTTTTTTACTTTATTACTGTTTTTTGGATTATTGTATTTTTGTCCTTCATGTGTTCTATCAAAAGTGTGAGAGGCTTAGGAGTTAATTTAGCTATAACTAGAATTTGGCTATAACTATAATTTAGCTATAACACCAAAGCTCAACCTACATCACAGTCTAGGAATGGAACCCGAGGACCTGTATGTACAAAGCTCAAGTATGAGCATGAGACAGAGGTGTGCCATAAAGGCACTCATTGAGGGGGTTGATGATGCTGCAGCTCCTTACGTCAACAATCCCGGTCATGTCTATGATGAAAATGTTTTTACAGAACAGATGTGCTAGATAACATTTATGAGCTTGAATTAGCTGTCTGACACAGACACTTAATATAGCTTCATTTGTTCCTATCCTCAATATGTCTGCCCATTTCATTTACATACTGTATGTAAACACCACCTATACTAATTTCCATCCATCCATTTTCTATGTCACGGGGGTATGCTGGAGCCTATCCCAGATGACTTTCTGTGAGAGGCGGGGTACACCCTGGACTGGTCGCCAGCCAATCGCAGGGCACATATAGACAAACAACCATTCACAGTCACATCCATTACCTATGGACAATTTCAAATCTATCTTCAAATCCTAACATTTTGGAATGTGGGAGGAAACCAGAGTACCCGGAGAAAACTCACGCACGGGGAGAACATGCGAACTTCACACAGATGCCCAAGTGGAGATTCGAACCCAGGTCTTCCCGATCTCCTGACTGTGTGGCCAACATGCTAACCACTCGGCCTATACGGCCTGTACTAATTTATGTATAGTACATACAGTACCTGTACAGTATCTCACATAAGTAAGTACACCACTCACATTTCAAATTGTATGACAGTATATCTTCTGAAGGGACAATACTGTTGAAATTAAAACTGGTTTAGTTTCCACCAGGGAACCCTCAACATTTTGTTCATTCATTTTTAAGTAAACTAGCTGACTATCATTCACCTTGAGTGTAAATCTGACCTTTATTCCTAAAAAAACATGCTTTTATCAAGGAACCTTTTTTCGATTTGGGATGCTCGGTGCAATAGTTTCCAAGCTGGTTAATGTTTCCGGTAGAACTCAACCACACCTACAGCTGCCACTTCTATCTCCTCAAAGGATGTCGATTGGTCTGGTCATTTTAGGCTAACCACAACAATCCAACTGCTTTTTCCTCATTTCATTTGACGTAACTGCAAAAAAGTTGAGTCCACCCATTCAGATGGAATCAGCTTGTGTGTGCCGTTCTGTAAGTCTGCAAATAAGTCATTTGCTCTGCAGATGCTGACTAATGAATGAGTTGTCCTATTTGTTTTGGTAGTCGTTCCTTTCATTTGATTAGTTCTTGCTCTGTCTTGACAAATTGTGCTGTCCTTCCTTCACAGCCAGAGCACTAATCTATGCCAAAAAACCCCAAAATAAAATCCTTACATATGACTAACTGGCAGCTCTGCGTGTGTGCATTTGCAGTCTGTGTGTGTGTTTATATATTAAGGCAGATAAATAAGGCAAGATAAATAGACGGGGTATTAGAGTGTGGGAAAAAAACAAGCAATGAAAGCTTACTTAACAGCCTTACAGCTTTTCAGTGAGAAACCACATTACTGATGATTAGCATTATTGATAGATTGAATGATCTATCGATTTTGTCAGCGTCCACGGACTTTACTTTCATGTCCAGAGGCTGTAGACTTGGAACCACAATCAGCAGTCACTTCTTTTACCAATTTCTTTGTAAACGCTTCTCCTACTCTGTATCAGCATTTGTATACAGTTTGTGTTTGTGCTTGTGTGCTTTTTTTAACACCACTGGATGTTGTGACTGAAAATACTCCGGCACGTTCACAAAATTCAAAACAGACTCAATATTTTCTTCCTCTGTTTGTATTCAAATGTCTTGGGAATTAATACATAAAGTGCTCAACTCCATTGCACTCACTACTTTAGGAAAAGTTCCAAATAATTTAACTATCATAGCTACTAGTGCTGCAAATCAATTCCTTCGGACTTGCTTTGAAACATTTTTATTAAATGAAGTCCACCATTTAAACCAATTACACGTGAATTTAATTCGTGAATCAGGCTCAAATATGTCACGTGAGGTGAGAGACAGAATATATACATAATATTACACCTATCCAGTTGGACATATTTACATGAAACCTTGTTTTCTCAGGATATTATCATGGGGAAAGAGACATTCTTATCTTGACAGGGAGGAACTTTTGTCGTCTTCAAGGAAAGCAACTTTTTAACATTGAACATAATGATTGTGTGGTAAAACACAAGGTCATTTTGTTGCCTTTTCTTAGGATGTGTCAAAGATGAAATAATGCACGTACCCACACCATCACCTATTATCTCACACACACTCTACATCCCCTGCAATCTACCTAGAGCACAAGAACTAGCAAAATCATTCTGTAGCTCTCTTATCGTTTGTTTGGATTTTTTTTTCTACTTTCTCTTTTATGCTCATTCCACTTCACTTCCAACATTTCCAATTTATCGGGCCTTTCCAGAGCAAAACTGCCATACAAGGCCACTCAAGGAGAGATTATACCATTTTATTGTTTTATATTTTTTATACTGTCGTGCTTATACTGATACCTTATGTTGCAGTACATTCCTGACCCTTTGTGTGGTTTAATCGCCTCTCAAATGAAGTTTCAACCCGTTTTAGACCTCAGTACGTCTTTCGTTGGAAAAACTCTTTTCATGTTTGCTACTGCACATGTATTTTGTCGTTTTGTGCTAGTCATCGCTAGGTGTTCATGTACATGTTTCTACGTTGTCTTAATGTGCTTCAATGTCTCGATCAGAGTCACTGAAGCAAAACTCATTGTAAAATAGAAGTTAAACAATTCTGCGAAGTCCGTGCAGACATTGCAACAGCACAAAAACAATCTTACTGTAATACCATTTTGTCTCATTTTTCTCTTGAGTTTGTTGTTTGTGTGCTTGCTTTTTTTGTCTACACTGCCATGACTTGTATCTGCATACTACAGTGCCACTTAGGATTTGAATTGTGTGAGATGAACCATGTAGTGTAAACCCAGAAAGGATGTGACGTTACAAACAAACTTTCCTCCATTTGTAGTATGTGAACTTTGTGTTGTCTTGACAAATTTGCATGACACAGTTTGAGATTAGATAGTAATTTTTATATAGCACATTTTGTTACTTATTGCTGCAATTTTTCTATGATGGTAGTGAGTGTAGCTGTTCATGGGTGTGTTCAGGGGCTAATGCCAATGGAGCCACTGACATTCAGACTATAAGGCTAATAGGGTAGGAATCTTTCATGTAATTGCCGGATGGTTTTTTGGGGGGGTTCTCATACCAACAATACAAAGTTCATGGTCCTCTTCTAGACTGTCTTGGGTTTAAATATGCACAAATTCAATCTGCCTTTTTGTATTCCTTCCCTGTGTGAGTGATCTTAGCTGGACTCATTGACTCTCTGTCTCTCTGGTGGCTGCTTCTCAAAACTAAACTCATGTCATTGAAAGGGGCCGTGGGGAGGCCACTAAAAGAGAATCACATTGTCTTCCCATAATGGAGGGTAGGCACTCATGACGTTCTGCACTCACTATGGTGAAGCAAGGCCTCCTTCAGACCAGCCATTTATTCTGTCTACAGACTCATTTATTCCATCCCAAGGCTATATTGTGAAAAAAAACATTTCTAATGATGATAGCAAGACCCAGTGGGTTACGATGCTTTCGATCTTTTATCTCCTGTGAGATGTCTAGGCGTGACCTAGTCTTTGGCCCTCAGGGCTACTGCTGCCTATTGGAGCTACAAGACTCATTTGACATCGCTCAGAGGCTTTCCTAAACCCTATGGTAAAACCAGGTATCATCATGTCCCATGGTCATAATACTTTGGTATCCAAAGCAGTGGAGTACTTCCTAATGGCAGACATTTTGGATACAATGTTGCTTAATGTTTAGCCTACCAACTTAAGAACTGTCCCCATAATCCCCCTACGTTGCAAGGTTTACACGGAGTGAACAGTGTTTGCTCCACTGGTGCATTAGCTGTGTCATTAAGTGCTATTAACGTATTCATTGTTGCTTCATAGATGTTTACTTTAGCCACAGAGGCACGCGTACCCATTGATGTCTTGAAAAAGCATTGTATCCTCATGGTGTTGGTATTTTTTGTAAACATTTGATAGATAAGAACATAACTACATAGAAAACTGTATTTTTTAACCTCATTTGGAAGGTAGATGTTGGTTTGCTCTTGGAAATATCATTTTAATTAGTAGATGCAAATCAATTAGAAAATCAGACCTGACATTTAGGACTTTAGAGGTGTTAAATACGGATTGCATGAATTCCCCGTGATGAGAGATGATTGGAGAGGGGTAACATTTGCAGTGGGAATCCTGTTGCTTAATTTATTGGTATTAATGTTTCTTATGTTCTTATTCATTTTCTTGTGTTTTCTTTCTTTTGGGAAAATGAACAGAACAAGAATTTCATTGCATAGCATAACTACCTGTTCTACTATGCATATGACAATAAAACTCTTGAATCTTGAATCTTAAAGCTGAAAAAAGAACATCAGCTGGATTCTATGTTACTTGGACTTGTTTAGTTTAGTGGAGTTTGGTTGATGTCATTCTGAGATGTGATCACTGCGACCAGTGAATTGAGGTAGATGAGACTGAGATTGCGTTTAGTGTCAAATTGGATTTAGTGAATACAAACAGTGCAACAGTACCACACCCACGTTTAATTAAATTTAATTTACAGGTTATCAATTGAAAGTAGGCCTATTTTGAATATTAACATTTGTATGACAATTTATTGAACAAAAATGCTTTAAATAGTTTAGTATGTAGTGTAGTAGTATTATTTAGGGCTGATTAAATGATTCAACATTTTAATCAGATTAATCACAGGTTTCAAATTAACTAATCATGATTAATCACATTCAATTCATTTTCTATGCCGGTAATCCTCATTAGGGTCGCTGGATATGCTGGAGCCCATCCCAGCTGACTTCGGGCGAGAGGCGGGGTACACCCTGGACTGGTCGCCAGCCAATCACAGGGCACATATAGACAAACAATCATTTATGCTCACATTCATACCTATGGACAATTTAGAGTCGCCTATTAACCTAACATGCATGCTTTTGGAATGTGGGAGGAAACCGGAGTCCCCGGAAGAAATCCAAGCACGCATGGGAAGAAAATACAAATTCCACACATAGATGCCCAGGTCCAGGTCTTCCCAAACTTCCGACTGTGTGGCCAACATGCTAACCACTCGGCCACCATGCGGCCTGATTAATCACATTTGCCGTTAAAATGTCCAGTTGCCTCAACATAGAAAAATGTGTATTTGTTTCCCCAACAAATACTATCAGGTTTAAACAACTAAAATTATGTTTTCCCAGCAAATTGTGTAAAATTTTAACAACTTACATAAAATTTCCCCAACAAATACTATCAAGTCTTAACAATTAATGTTACGTTTCCCCAACAAATGCTATCAGGTTTAATCAACTACAAGTACGTTTTCCTAGCAAAAGATTGTACAAAACCATACTGCTTCATTTGTGAATTGTGAGAATTTCAAATTTCAAGTTCTAATAACCTTTTATTCAGTATACTCACAAAATGACCAAATTCATTCCTGAGAGGCACTTGCTGTGTAAGGCCTTTCTTTCAGACCCCAGGTCATTAACATATCCAGTAATACCACAATTACATTCATGGCACATTCAACACTGAGAGCAATATGACAGACTGTGTGTGTCGGTGTGTGGGGTGATATTTGTGATGGATGTGTTTGTGTGTCTGTGTGTGTGTCTGTGGCACCATCACAAGCAGCGAGAGCAATTGGCTGCCATTACAAACACTTGAAAGGAAAACTGCACTTATTTTGGAATGATCCACAATCCTTATGTGAAACATGAGCGCACATCTTTCCCTTTTCTGTGCGTTCTTAAGAGAGAAAAACAGTTAGCACGAGGGAGCTAACAGTGCACGTCATGGGACACACCTATTTCAACTATAAAGCCCTTGAAAAAACCTCCAACAGCATTCTATGGTTTTGTATACATGCTGTGACCATGCAGTAACAGGTACATCATTGATAACATGCAATACTTAGTATTTTCTGATCATTTTAAATTACTGGAACTTATTTCCTGAGCACATTGATTTCACATCTAGCTCGACTTCCATCAACAACAGCAGTGTGTCAAGCATGTGTCTGTTTGCAACTACTAATCATTCATGGCAGACTTTGCGAGAGCCGCCGACTACTTTTGGACAAATACGTATCCAGAACCTGAATCCTAAGTTGAGCCCGCAAGAAGAGAGAGTGAAACTTTGTAGCAGATGGGAGGCCAAGTCATTGCACCGGCATGACTTTGGTTTATATCAGTGGTTCTCAATTATTGTCTGTCATGCTCCCCGAGGCGGCAGAAATGTTTTCAGCCCCCCCCCGATTTGAAGTACAATTGAGAAACTGATATCTATTTATTTATCTGTACTCTATAGACTGAACTCGAAATTGAAACAAGCAAAAGGCAACAAAATGGTGAGCTGTGAAGCATACAAGCGTATTCAAAAGTCTAATTTTATGTTGAGTACGATAAATTTGTACATGTTGGCAGGTCTGCACTAATATTGAAAGTACTCCCTGCCTCTCACGCCCCCCCCCCCCCCCCCCCCCCCCCCCCCCCCCCCCGGAAGTTCACCGTGCCCGCCCCACTATTTGAGAAGCGCCGGTTTATATACAGGGCAGTTATGTAAGTAGAACATTGTTGCCGTTTTTTGGAGGTTTTTGGGGGGGATTTATTGTCGAAATAAGTGTGTCCCGTTACGTCTGTTGTTACCTGCCACATGCTAGCTGCCTTTTACCTGTTTTTCTATCTTAAGAATGCACAGAAAAGAGAAAGACGTGTGGTCATGTTTCCCATAAGGTTATGGATGATTGGCAAACTTCCAGAAAAAGTGCAGTTTACATCTGTTAAATTATTAATCTCTCTAAAAAGTTCACAAATGTGAATTCCTTGAAAATATACCAGAAACAGGAATGTACTCTATTAACTAGTGCTAGAACAAAAATGACATGGCAGCTGTTTGGTGTGAAGAACATCTCTACACTGTGCACTGAAGCAATTTGTTGTGCAGTCCATGAACCCGAGCAGAGCAGGTGCTTCCCCCAATGTCCATGATTACATTCTGAATGACGTCGAAGGTGTACTTCAGTTCCTTCGGATAATCAATGTTGAGGCAGTAAAGTAGTCCAATCAGCAAAGCTGTTTGGTACATCTCGCTGCTCACACTAAACGATGCGTTCCTCCAGGATTGCAGGAACATCCATAATGTTCTTTGATTGGGCTGTCATTCCCGCATTTTGCTCTGTGGCGACCAGTAGGCCAACATTCACTCCTTTTATCACTGCTGATACCTCCATGGCGTCAGTAGTCTGAAGTATAGAAGAACTTACAATCTGTATACCCCAAGCATTCAAAAAGATCCTATTTGCTGATAATGTAGTTCGGCAGAGTTCCTTCCCTCTGAATGTGTTTTGTTGTGGTTCTTTATTCTGACATTTGGGCAAAAGCCTTTGGGCTGTAGGGGCAGGTTAAGGATAGCCCTCGACAAATAACCAAAACACAGCCAGAGGGAGGGAACTTTGTAAATCTTCACACCACTACACATTGTAATGGGGCCTTTTGAAGGGAAATCCTATCAATTTTAAGATCAAGTATGTCACATATTACATCAATACTGGGTGAGTTCAAACACACCTATGAGAACAAGGGATTCTCTCTCAAGATGGATGGAAATCCAAGAAGTGCTGTGGATCTCTTGTTGTGGTTGGACTTCTGCAACATCATCAAAACAGGCATTTGGGCTTTAGGGCCATGGATTGATAAATATCTAACAGATTAACATTTTTTTTAATATGTATCTTTTATCCCCTGCAGACATGCATTTTTTTCTGATGGGTAAAAAAAAAAAAAATCCTTCTGATTCTGGCTCTTCTCCAACATAACAATGCTGGTCAAGTCCATTCAGGAAGGACTTCAGGACAAGACGTGTAAACTCTGCACCAATCTTTGAGGAATGAAATACACATCTGACTTTAAAAGACACCACTGAAAAGGGCACTACGACGTTTCCTTATTTTTCAAATGGACTCGCAGATGTAAAGTAATCTTAAAGTGTATCGTAATCCCTCGTTTATCGCGATTAATTGTTTTCAGACCGGAACGTGTTAAATGAATTTCTGCAATATACAGTATGAGGCAATTAGGCTTCCATTTCACTGATTGAAATCACGGAGGAAATTACTAATGCTATAGATCACAGAAAGTGTGCAGCTGCAGTATTTATGGATCTCCCAAAAGCCTTCGATACAATTAATCATGACATCCTAACAACAAATTTAGAAAGGTATGACATAAGAGGGTTAGCTTTGAATTGGGTTAAAAGCTACCTAGCAAACAGGAAGCAATTTGTAAAGCTAGGAGAATACACATCTGCAAGTTTAAATATTACGTGTGGAGTACCCCAGGGGTCAATATTGGGACCAAAACTGTTCAATTTGTATATCAATGACATCTGTAAAGTGACGAAAGACTTAAAGCTGGTATTATTTGCAGATGATACTACTGCCTTTTGTTCTGAGGAAAGCACACAAGAGCTAATTGAAAAAAGTCATGGATGAAAAGGCAATATTAAAAAGATGGTTCGATAAAAAAAGATTATCTTTGAACTTAAGTACAACTAAAATAATGATATTTGGTAATAGCAGAAAGGACACGTATGACCAAATACAAATAGACGGAGTGGACATTGAAATGGTGAAGAAAAATACATTTCTGGGGATCATAATAGATGAAAATATGAGCTGGAAATCTCACATCAAAAATATACAACATAAAGTGGTGAGAAATACTTCAATATTGAATGAAGCAAAATTTGTTCTTGATCAAAAATCACTCCACACTCTTCTCTGGTATTACCATATCTAACTTATTGTGTGGAGATATGGGGTAACCATAAAAGCAATCTTACCACTAGCTAAATGTACTGCAAAAAAGATCAATGAGAATAATTCATAATGCTGCGAAAAGAGAACATAAAACTCCCTTATTTTTAAAATCACAAATATTAAAGCTTGCTGATTTTTCAAATTTTCAAACCGCAAAAATAATAAATAAAATTAACAACAACCTGCAACCCAAAAATGTTTTTAGGGAAGAACTAAACTTGAACATTTATATGCAGGAACAACGCTACAAACCCACAGCATTTCAGTATGTGGAATTAAATTATGGAATGGATTGAGCAAGAAACTCAATGCACCAAGATGAGCGAATTCAAAAAACAATACAGGCAGTTGATGCTTGCAAAATACAAAACAGAAGAGTCTTGAACTTGTTTTGTTATGCTTTTCTCTATTTATTATTAATTATTAATTATTATACTTATTATTACATTAATCGTGAAAAAAATCTTAATCATTAAATCGCCATATTGTTACATTACCTTATCATTACTCTGTGTGTTTAAAAATTAAAAAGGGTTAAATAAGCTTTGCTTCTTCCTACTCCTTTTGGACATGTGGATGAATTATGTGATGTATTTCATTGTAAAAATTAAACCATAACCATAACCATTTGCTTGCGTCACCAAGTTTCACTTCCATTTCCAATACATGTGATTTTTGTTAGCAACTGTTGCTAAGTGTTTGCTGCGTGTTATTCAGTGGAGAGTAAAATGTTTATACCACTTATCCTTGGCTCCTGTCCTGTTCTGAGTCACACCTCCACACTTGGTGACCCTCAAGGTGAGCAATATGTTGACCGACAACTATGACAACAGCGTGGTAGTACCCGTGGAATGACGACACGTGTGTCTTCATTGAGTTCTGCCAGCTAGCATTACTGCACATGCGTATACATGGAGTAAATCTTTTAAATACCTTTTTGAAGTAATCTTTCATATGAGTGCAGTGTTTTTACAAAATAATACCCTATTAGTGTATTTTGTCATTTACTATACGTTTTAAGCTGCAACGTGTAGCGTTAATACGTGTTTGTTTACACGACAAGCGGTTAAACGATAACATTTGTGACATTAGGTTATGATATTCACGTGAACATGTGGAAAAAGTACTTAGTGTTATGCGCTTACACATTAGTTGGATAGTTGCAAAGCCATGTGAAATACACACTAAAACGCCACGATTCGGGATGCAAAACTCCACGAGGGCACACGTCTTGTCACACCGGTGACGCTTGATGCTAACGAGGCATCTGAGGTCAGTCCTAGCTATTGCCGACTTTTGGCAACACATGTCATGACTGTGGTTCCAGCACATCAAAGCCCAGTTCTAACTGAGAGGAATAGCACGGGCCATGACAATGTACTGTATTTCCACCCTGGATGAATTCACATGTTTTGAATGTTTTAGTAAATTGTACTTCCACATTAGGAGTAACATAGTGCCCATGAGCGCATCATCATGTGAACAGCGCCTGGTCAGCACAGAGAGAACAGTGCTATTAAGGTTCTGTTCCAACAATTATGGAAGTGTTCATCATTTGTGTGAGTTATAGGTTTAAAAAAAGTGTGTTTAATGATTATGTTTTACATAAAGAGTGAGTTACTTTGAGTGTTAGTGATAAGAATATCCAGTTTTTCTTTAAGAATATCCACTTTTTTTTTCTTATTTAGACCACACATACACACATAATAAATGTGTTATGTTTGGCGTTTGGTGTGTCCGTGAACACACCTGTAGTAAGTGTGGTAGAGAATGAGAGATGTGTTTGCGAGTATATGATGTTGGAATTGCACTGCTGTTGACACTTAACGTGTTATATTTGACAGAATTTATTTTATTTATCTGGGGATATTCTCATCCTCACAGTCGTCTCTGTCTGTATATTTAGAAACCAAGCCATGTCTAATATGCTAAATAGAATTTTTTGTTGTCAGAGCTGTAAATCCTGTTGAATGATTCCTTTAACCATATGAATACATTGTCAGCGAATAGGTATAGGATGACACCGCTACCATTTTCTCTGTATCCTTTTTTTTCACACACTCAGACGGGATCCTGAGTGGTAACAAGTGAACCTAGGACCATCTGTTTCTATCAGAGCACCTAATCTGTGATCCAGTTTGACTGTGGCACGTTGAGATGCGTCCCAGATACAGCATAAAACATCAGTGTAACCCAGACATGCAGCACATCTCCCAGGCATGTACACGGAAAGTGTGAAGGCGTTTTCTTGTTTCTTTTTAATACTTTGTGTACTGAAGAATCACACTGGATAAGATGCACTGCTATCTGATGTTATTTACAAATACGTACAAATAATTATCTGCCTTAATTTCAGATTAGAGAAAGATAATAATAGCATATGTGTATAAGATGTAATAGTCACCTCTCACACATTCTGTTTTATGGTCGTGACATATTTCTGTTGCACTGCACAACACAGGTATTTGTTTCAGATCAAGTGGATTGACAAATTCAGAATACCTTTGGCAGCAAAGGCAAATCCGTCTCCAAGCTGTGATAGGTCATTTCCCGAGGAGGCAGCCTTATCTGTCTGCCCTCCCCCTTGGTGAGAGGTGAGAAGAGAAGGCGAAGAAATGAGAGGAGCTGATTGCTGGATGCTGTTAATGTCTGTAAAAGTCTGCTGTGGAATTGGATATTTGTAAATTCTTATAAAACATCAACATATTATGCCCGTTATCCAAGGTGGCCTGCACTTTTTCTTTTTTTTCTTTAAATAAAGTAAGGGTAACCAGATGGTGGGACAGTTTTGTAATAAAAATAAAGAGGAAGGACATGGCCGGAAGCAGTACGTTTTTGAAGGACATACGGTAGCTGTCATTGGACAGCAACGTATTTTGAGCTGTATTTGATTAGATTACCATTGCACAAGTGTACAAATTGTGTCTGTTGAGTATGTACTACATAGCATGTAGAGTTTTGCAGTACATACATATTTATAAGCTATCTTTCAAATTTGTGTAAACAAAAACAGACAAGCGCAAACAGATTATGCTAACTGTTCCCTGTTGAGTAAAGTGTTTCAGTTGAAAGCAGAGGATCAAAAACAGGAACAATCCAGACCGTGTATCACTATATTTGCAAATAATAATCGCTCTATTTCTGCATGCCCCACACATCCAACATCATACCTTCTGGCCATATTCAGATGTCCTCCTCTGTTGTGATAATTTCCTTGTGCCTTAGTCTCTCCATCTTGCTTATTATTTTTTTTTGTTTTAGCAAGCAAGCTTCTGGGCCTCCTTATCTAATGGTGGAATTTCACACAATATTTACAGTCTTTCATCCCTCGCGCCTGCTCTCACCTGTCACGCCTACATGCCCATTCTAACTTTGTGTTGACCTGGGTGGGATACACTTTGGAGGTGAACTGTGGTTGCAGGACTTCTTGACATCAGAATCACTTTGACATGGTGACTTCTCCGCTATCCCCAGAAGCAGTAGTGGCAGAAAGACAAATTTCTTCCTGCCAATCCAGTTGGATAGTGTGAGCCCACTAGAGAAGCGTCATCCCACTAGCAAAGAATATGTGACACAAGGATGCAAGACTGACGCCTTCATGAGGAGCATATTTGATGTTTGAGAAGGGTTTTCCTATTGATGTGTTTTGTTGATCCTCAGTCATCCTCTGCATGGTGTGACAGAACCACATCACACTGCGACACACAAAAAAAGACAGTGGTCCATTAATACAAACGGAATTGATCTGCTCAGGCCTCTGTGGAGTTGCCTGTTTGCCAGTGATTGTAGTGTGCTCATTATCCATCTCTGCTTCAGGTAATTACTGGCTTGTTTTGATCGAAAAGCTTTTAATTAGTTGCTCATTAGCATTGTTTAATTAAACTCACCCCATGCCTTTTATAATGTGGTAGTGCTTCATCAGATGTAGTTGTTCTGAGTAAAACTCAAATTGAGCCATTACGGGTGGATCGGTGCAACGTGTGTTTATGCAAGATTAGCTTTTAGTAAAGTACATAGATGGTGATCTTGTGTGTATATGGGTGATTCTCCTGAAAGGGGTACCAGAGACGGTGCTGTCACTTTGGGGGGAATGACGCACAGACTACAGTGATTTGAAGCTATAATCATATAAAAATATATTGCAAACACATTGAATAAGCAGGGGAAATAGTGTCAAATACTTTCTTGGTGTCTGTTGTGTATAAATCATGATCTGATGTCAATTTCGGCCCGTTTGTGGATCGCAATTTTGTGACATGCAAAATTTTGTCACATTTTGATGCATTCAAAACATGTACTTTGACAAATCTCCGACAAAACGTTACGTGTTGCTAATGTGAACAGTAACTAAAATTGTAGCTAACATTGAATCACGGAAGACTATATGCAAATGAGCTGACCTCTGCATTGACACCCAATGTGAACTTTAGAGCATTTCCGTGTTATCTCTCTGGTTTTCCATCTAAATTCAGACAATAATGAAAGTGGCACTGATTCAAATCAAGAAATACGGCGTAATGTCCATCATATGCGTTACGATTCAATTTTCCACGGATCGATTTTTTTCTAATCAGTGCCCTTTGGGGAACTGTTTTTTTACACCATGTTTTCACGGAACGTGAAGTGTGTTTCTCTTGTGCTAACTACAGTATGCTTTGAAGAACACAGTGTTGAGTCTCGCAGCATCCATCTACTAACTCTGCGTTACATGAAATATACATCACCATTACGTCACGTCCTGGTCAGCCCAAAAACGCATAAAATGGTAAGCTGTGAAAAAAAAAAAAATCACAGAAAACACCTCGCCATCATTAATTCTAATAAATACACAATATCATTTTTAATTTAAGTAGTAAAAAATAAATGTTTACGTAATTTAAGTAAATAATTTGATTTTTTTAATGTAAATGTTCCAATTGATTAAACAGTGCCCTACCAAAATGTTATATTTTCTTGTAAGTTTTTCTTGGAAGTGATACTTTATTTTAATACGTAAATTGGTTAGAAATTAAGATCTTTAACTTTTGCTTTCTATGTCATGCTTTTGGTACCCCTGTCAGGAGATCGACCCACATATTTCACACTAACTCCAGACCTTTGGAGGAGTAAACTCTCTCATGGAGGGAACTGGTGGCGCTAAGGTTGGAGAAGACACTCATGCAGAACTCTGTGCTTTGAGCCACAAGTGTTGTTGGACAGTTGCAGTCCGAGGAACTGAAGAGGGATTCGGGGGTTATGAGACAGGCAGTGAAAGAGTAACATGAAGGGGGAAGAGAATGTTAAAGCCCAAAACGAAAGCCTATGTGACGGCTTTAGAAAAGCCGAACTTCACAGTTGAGAAGCTGGACAATACGCAGACAGGACAGCGAGAAGAATTCTAAATGGCCTGGCGAAGACTGATGCTTTGCTTTTTAAGTCTTTCTCTCGCTTTCTTTCCCCTTGCACTCGGTTTCAGTCTATGGCTTATCTCCTCTGTCTCCCACTCTGTTCTTGTCCTTTGTATTCCTCAGTGTCGCCTTGCATCTTTCATGCTGCCTTCCTCACAAAGTCTCTCCTGCATATTCAGTTCTTTATCTGAGCTTTCTTCTGTATATACCATTTTGTTCTCTCCACCCACAGTGTTATATCTTTCACATGTGTATTTTGTATGTGTTCGTGTGAGACCCCACACGCAGCTGCCCTTGATTACATATGCCTTTGTTTGTACACTGAGTTATCTGCAACTAAGCAGCCGCCCGAGTTTTGTGTTCATGGCACGTTCTGACGGAGTGTGACTGCGAACAAAGTGCCAGTGTGTGTGGGTGGAATGAAAGGCCGCCCCAAGTGTCACAGCATGCACCAGATCTGACACTCAGGAGCCGGGAATCAGGACTCGACTCATGACTCTCAAAGGGCAGGGTCCAGATGCCTGATTGGGGGGAAAAGGAACAGGGTTGTTGGGTGATGGCTTTTGTCTTGGTGCCATTTGATATTAACTGCATTAATGTGCAGTTAACTGCATTAACTGCATTGATCCTCTTAATGGTGTCATCAGACCACTTCACGCTTGTCTATTGGGATAAAACGTACACCATGTCCTTTTAATAAATAGGTTTATCTTACTGTATTTCATTGTCCTCCGTGTGAGCAAGTTGCACATTGTTACGTCAACCACCTTAAAAGCTGGCAAAAACATGGCAAAAATGTGGTTTTGTCATTAAAAAAAAAATCGTCACGTCTATTTCAAAGTACAGCTCAAATAAAGAAGAGACCAATTGTGGTCTCATCTGACCACATCACATTCTCCCAAGTCTTGTCTGAGTCATTCAGCTGTTCATTGTCAGATTGGCCTGTGCATGTGCCTTCTTGAGCAGGGAGATCTCCTGCAAGATCTCAATTCATTGCAGAAAAGTGTATTACGAATGTTTCTCTGACTGTGGTCTCAATTCCTTTGAGATCATTAACCAGCTCCTCCCTTGTAATTCTGGGTTGACCTTTCTCAAAATCATCCTTACCCCAAGAGGTGAAATCTCGCAAGGAGCGCCAGAACGAGGGCAATCGTAATATGTATTGCGCCAACAGTGTTCTCTTTCTCGGAAAGGTTCTTTTTAATGGTCTTGTAGGCCATTCCAGTCTTGTGCAGTTCTACAATCTTGTCCCTGAAGTCCTTCAACAGCTCTTTGGTCTCGCCCATGGTAGTGCGGAGGTGAATGGAAGAGACAGTTTCAGTGACAGGTGTCTTTTATCCACATAATTGCTTAGTAATACTTTTCTAAAGGGGCAAGACTCACTGCTTCATGGGCACATAACATGTGCTTGTTGATTGGAAGGGGATCAAGTACTCAATCAATTAAATCAAAATTAATTTCTAACCTTTATTTAATGTTTTTTTTCTACATTTTGTCACTCATAATTGGTTCCAGACCCGGCGGTGGTAAGTGAATTTCCGTGAAGTAAGATTCCTAAGAGCATAACAAATTACTGTGGGATTACTGTGCCTGTTGTGAGATAATTCAAAGCTGCAATTAAAGCTTGTTGTTTTGGCAATCAAGTCTGGTGGTTGTGTGTGTCATATTACAACATTAGTAACATTACTGCCACCTAGTGACCAGTGTAGAATACTACATCAGTATTTCAGCATGTTTGAATGTGTCTTCTGAATGCCTTATGCTTGTATTTTAGTGCATTTCGCCATTTTTATGCTTGAAAATGCTTAATTTAGGTAAGAAATACGCAGGATTTGCTTGACTATGCATATTTTTTGTACTAATAATAGTCTGTATTCAACAGGAAACAGCATGATTTATTATTTAATGTTTTTGAAAAACCGTGATAGAGTGAAGCTGCAAAATTTGAAGCACTGAGTGGCAAGGAACGACTTTATCTACTTTGTTTTGGCTTCCTTCCCATGTAGCTAAAGACAGAGTTTATATTTTTGTTATTTTCTCTATATTATCTGTTTATCTCTGACTGTCAAAAGACATCAACTCCTAGCAGCAACAACAAACAATAGCAGCAGTGTGGCATCTTTAGCTTTGGGCGAATACATTTACACCCTATAGTAATATATTGAATTATCTTGTATTATGCCTCTACTGCTTCGCTCAAAGACACACATGATCCCCCACGTAGCAGCTGCCTATCTCCCTCATACTTCTCCATATGATGCATTTATATACATTAAGCTTCTTCTCTCAAGTGAATTAAATCTCTGCACAATTAAATCACTCTTCGCTCACCAATCTCCTGCGGCAGATTTACCACTTCCACAGCAGAGTTTGACTTCACATGGGAAAGGGGCAGAGAGCAATGAACCCTGAGAATGCTCCCACAGCACGACACAAGGAATGTGATGTGGTGATTTCAAACTGGAAGTCTCATTGAGCCTTCGGGGAGTGTGGGAAAGCTGCGGATCCAAGCCACAAAAGGCATTGAAAGTAAACGCCCCCCAAAAAAGGGAATCAATTCCACTATTTCTCAAACGTTTGCCGGTTCACGTCTTCAAACATACCGTATGTGCTCGTACCCACAAAAAGCTGAGCACATGCCAACGTGCTCCCACACAAACATCCAGTGAGGATACCCGGCACATCTGCTGCCTCTAATAGAGAGCCAAACACTCACTCTGACTGTCTTTTGCCAACACAGAGCGACGCGGAGAGAAATACATCAAGAGAATAGAGGAAGAAAAGCCACAAATTGTAACTACGCTATACCTTGGGAAGAAACGCCAACATGTTACCAATCCTCATGTTGCTTGGCTTCGTGCTCTTCAAGAAAAAACAGATCACAAATTGATGATGAGTAAAATCAGCTCACTGGTGCATTGTACTAATTTCATTTCAATGAATGAGAGAGCTGGTCCCTGTGAGTTGCTGCAGGCAATGCGGTGGGGGGGACTTGGAGTAGGGAGAAGAGGACGGGGAAACATGGTTCAGTCAGCAGTTTCTCCTGAAAGGAGAATGAAAGATAAGCCAATTCAATACGCCACATACAGTATTTCCCATCTCAACGATGACTCCATCAGTTCTTCCCTCTCCTTGAATGCAGTCGAAATTGGGAGGACTTGGGAACTGCGGCCACACATGTGATGCTGTGTGCGTGGGGGTTAGATGATGGAGCAGGTTGTGGATCTCTCTTACACCATCAGCAGAGCTTTATTGGCTGTGGCAGAGACGCTTCTCAGCGATTTCTGTAGCATAAAGAGTTAAGATGGCCGTGCTCTTGACTTCTACTAATCCTATTACACCAGAGTGCAGCTCTTAGTGGGCTCCAACTTCACTTTTATTGGAAATCCTTTGCCGTTATAAAGCCTTTTAGCCTTTGGCTGTACTATTGCACTCATAAATCTAGTCTGTGGCCTTTGGGCAATTCCCGCATGTTTGTGTTATTGCAGCATTACTTATCGACATTTGTATACAGACAGAACCTTATAATTGTGATAATGGTCGTTTCAATCACCTATAAGTTTCAAGCTGAAGTAAAAAAATGTCTACAGTACGTGTGTGTTTTAGAGTGGCTTTATAGCACTATATTTTTATTTTATGCTGTATATATTGCCAGTCAGACTAAAACAACTGAAAGCCAGAAAGAAAAAGTGCAGAAACAACCAGGGCCGGCTGTAATGCTTGTAATTTCCTCTTGAGCTGATCTCTAAATGCTTGTGCTTTGTCACTGCCACTACACCACCGAATAAATTCACTCTTTCACCTCGTCGTTCCTCCTCCCTCTTGCTCTCTAATTCATCTCATTTCCGCTTCGTGGTTGGTTCAATCCCCACCTCCTTTCAGCAAAGACTGCTCCGTATTCCAGGGCCGTTGTGTCGCCAGTGGAGAGTGATTGTGCCAGTGGCAGTGAGGTCAATTGGAAGAAATTGTGCTGCAGCCACCGTGGAGCTGAGGCAAGAAGGAACAAACTGGATATTAGGCCAATCCTTGTAGGCTGGTGTTTACACCGCCGACGACCCCCCCTCCGGCCCCACCACCCACACTGCCGCTGCCCACAACTCACATATAGATGCTCATGGCAGCAGCGCGATTGAAGAATTGGGGGCAACACGACTTACAGTACAGCTGAAAAGCTGAAAAGCCAATTTCTGTGGCCTGTGACATTCCAGCATGACCCAGCCTCCTTGTTCTATGGGCAAGTATAGAGCACATGTTGAGGGTCCAAAATGATGCCTGGCAAAATGAAAAAAAAACCCAAACAGTTACATACAGGAGTAAAAATCAGACAGAAAGATTGTATAATGCATAAATTATGAAGAATATAGACAACTTTGTTAATAAAATTGCTTGAAAATATACTTTTAAATTAACATACATTCTTCTGCTGTTTAGATGAAAAACTGTCATGTTACTGCTGTATTATTCCTCTGTTTGGTGAACACTTTTCAATTGCAGATCATCCTGTGCAGCAATCCTTAGTGTTGTAGTGTTGTTGTAATTATGACTAATCATAATTCATATTGATGACTTGATTTCTTCAGCCTACATCTGTTTGTTGTGCCATTCACTTTCCTTGCAGTCGAGATGATGCAGTCTCGATATCTGCCCAGTACGATGGCTAGATTTTGCAGTTGGCACTTTTCCCATGTTGCCTCAAGTCACATTTTGCCGTGGTATTTTGTCAAACGTCTTTCATGTAGACGTTTCAGCTTACTTCTCTGTTTCAGCAATGCTGTTTTGTCTGGGTTTTTTTTTTTTGTTGGTGAACTTTATGATGATGACAGATTTGGTGTTTTTATTTCTGCCGTACAGCGGAATGCATGTATCGATCCACAGTCACATCTATTGATTGCAGAAAGTTGGCCATCTTTTGCTCTGTTAAGGCAGCATCCATTTTGTGAGCTGCCTTGGCATAAGATCTGGGTATGATGTGTAGCCCATTCACAATCCCATTGTTCATGAGTGCACTGGTGGTCCTTGGGTTACGCCGTTCCAAGTTACGGTGTTTTGTGGTTACGGACGTGTTCCCATAAATTCATTCAAAACTTAATTTTTATTCATAAACACTAGACCTGCTTGAGCACACGGCAAGGATGCAATGCCAGCCTCTTCTCGTGTGCCGTGAATCAATGCAGTATGTGCCTCATTTGCAGATAACATGTGGATAACTTCACTCATTAATTATTATCACTTACTGATTAGCTTTTTGCACTTCATTGGGCCTCTTAAGCGTAAGGCAGGATCTTCTGGTGGAAATGCGCCAAGGAAAAGAAAAGCCATCACATTGGAAGTGAAAATGAACATCATAAAAAGCTCCTGACGGAGGAGAAACACCCACCAATACTGGCCGCACTTTTGGTCTTAACCGTTTGACTGTCAAGATTCAAGATTCAAGAGAGTTTTATTGTCATGTGCATGGTAAAACAGCAGTTATACCATGCAATGAAAATCTTATTCTGTTCATTCTCCCAAGGAAAAGAAAGAAAAACACAAGAAAGAATAAGAACATAAGAAACATAAACACATATACATAAATACCAAGAAATTAAGCAACAACAACAGAAGAGACATTAATGCAAGTAAATAATACAAATAACTAAATAAATAAATAAAGTGCTATGAGTGTGTGTTGCGTGTGGCGTGTCTGAGTGCTTCATTGAGAAGCCTGATGGCCTGTGGGTAAAAGCTGTTTGCCAGCCTTGTGGTCCTGGACTTCAAACTCCTGTAGCGTCTGCCTGATGGTAGGAGTGTGAATAATGAGTGTTGTGGATGTGTGCTGTCCTTGATGAGGTTGTGTGTTCTGCGTAGGACTCTAGATGTATAAATGTCTTGCAGTGAGGGGAGGGCTGCCCCAACAATGTTCTGTGAGGTCTTGATCACCCGCTGGAGTGCCTTCCTATCACGTGTTGTACAGTTACCGTACCAAACAGTGATGGAGGCGGTAAGGACATTTTCGATGGTGCATCTGTAGAAGCAACTCAGGATTGTGGTGGACATGCCAAATTTCCTCAGTCTTCTCAGGAAGTACAGTCTCCTTTGGGACTTCTTCAGAATTTGTTGGGTGTTGTGAGACCAGGTGAGGTCCTCGCTGATGTGTGTGCCAAGGAACTTGAAGGTTTTCACCCTCTCCACCTCAGTCTCATCAATAAACAGGGGTTTATGCGGCTCCTTTTCCCTTGTTCTTGGGTCGATGATCATCTCTTTAGTCTTATCTGTATTGAGAAGGAGATTGTTATCACGACACCAAGCTATGAGGTCCGCCACCTCTCTTCTGTATGATGTTTCAACACCACCAGTGATCAGTCCGATGACTGTAGTGTCATCCGCAAATTTAATGATGCTGGTGTTGTTCTGGGAGGCCACGCAATCGTAGGTGAAGAGCGTGTAGAGGAGTGGACTCAGCACACACCCCTGTGGGGTCCCAGTGCTCACAATTCTTGAGCTGGATGTGCGGTTGTGGACTCTGACTGACTGGGGCCTGCCTGTGAGAAAGTTAAACACCCAGTTACAGAGGGAGGGAGACAGGCCAAGTGTGAGGAGCTTATTTGTGAGTTTGTGGGGGCTGACTGTATTAAAAGCAGAGCTATAGTCTATAAATAGCATTCTGACGTATGTGTCCTGGCCCTGTAGGTGAGAAAGGGCTGTGTGGATGGCAGTGTTGACTGCATCATCCGTGGACCGGTTCTGGCGATATGCAAACTGTAGAGGGTCCACAGTTGCCGCCGGGATGCTCTTTTTGATGTGGGTCATGACTATTCTTTCAAAGCACTTCATAACAATAGGAGTGAGTGCTATAGGGCGATAGTCATTCAAGCAGGTCACGTTGCTCTTCTTGGGTACGGGCACTATGGTGGTGGACTTAAAGCAGGTCGGTACAGATGCTTGTGCAAGCGACAGGTTAAATATGTCAGCAAGCACATCAGCTAGCTCTGATGAGCAAACCCGAAGTGCACGTCCTGAGATGTTGTCTGGGCCTGCTGCTTTTCGTGGGTTTGTTTTGTTTAGAACCCTGCGCACATCAGCTGATGTCACCATGAGAGGTGCGTCCTGTGTGCTCCCCAGGTTCAGCCACCCTCTCTGCTCATCAGAAGTTTGGGTGTCAAAGCGGGCATAGAACTCGTTCAGCTCATCTGGAAGTGTGGTTTGGCTGGACGTGGCTACGCTACTCTGCTGTCGATAGTCTGTGATGTGCTGGAGCCCCGCCCACATGCGCCGAGGGTCTGAGGTGGAATAGTAGCCCTCCAGCTTCTGTCTGTACTGTCTTTTGGCCTCCCGTATGGACCTCCTCAGGTCATATCTGGCCTTTTTGTAGTCATCAGCGGTGCCCATGACAAATGCAGTCGAACGAGCACGTAGCTTAGCCCTTACATCACAGTTCATCCACTGTTTTTGGTTAGGGTATTTTCTGTAATACTTGGTGGTGGTAACAGTCTCTATACATGTGCTAATGTAGCCAGTAACAGCAGAAGCATATTCATCCAAATCAACAGTACAATCTTCCCTCCCCGCTGCAGTTTTAAACACATCCCAGTTTGTGCAGCCAAAGCAGTCCTGAAGTACTTGATCAGTTTCTTCATTCCACACTTTAACTGCTGTACTTACAGGGGGAGCTTTTTTGAGAAGTTGTCTGTACGTTGGATAAAGGAATATAGAGATGTGGTCGGCCTTTCCAAAGTGGGGTCTTGGAACAGCCTTCAAAGCACCTTTCATGTTGCAGTAGACTTGGTCCAGGATGTTATTTTCCCTTGTGGGAAAGCTCACATGCTGGTAATATTTGGGGAGGACAGTCCTGAGGTTACAGTGGTTGAAATCGCCAGATATAATGAATACAGCGTCTGGGTGTTTGGTCTCGTGTTTATCGATGATGTCATGCAGGAGGCCTAGTGCATTAGCAGTGTTAGCTCGTGGTGGGATGTAAACAGCAGTTAAATACACAGCGCTAAACTCACGAGGTAAATAAAAAGGTCTGCATTTCACCATCAGCAGCTCAATGTCCTGCGAGCAGTGCTTTTCCATCGTCTGTACGTCTGTGCACCACCGTTTGTTTACGTAAACACAGACGCCGCCACCTCTGTGTTTACCAGACGCTAAAGTCCGATCTCCCCGGTAAGCAGCAAATGATTCCAACTGGATCGCCGAGTCCGGTATATCCTCCGTCAGCCAGGTTTCTGTGAAGGTGAGGACACAGCATTCCCTGATCTCACGTTGAGCTGTAATCCTTGCTCGTAGTTCGTCCATCTTGTTTTCAAGAGAGCGGACGTTGGCTAGCAGCAAGCTTGGTAGCGGTGGCCTAGTCGCTCTAGCTTTTAGCCTAGCATGCAGGCCGGCTCGCTTGCCTCGTTTACGCCTCGGATGCTTTGCTCGCCGGGTATTCAGCTCACCGGGGCCGCAGGCTGCTGCGTTCTCCCGGCGCAGAAGAAAGGCAAAGTCTGAGAGGCTAAATGAAAGTTCATGGTGAACCCTGCCGATGTTCAAAAGTGTCTCCCTGTTGTAATGTACTGCGTGAGTGTGTTGAATGTCCAAAATGAACAATAAAATAGCAAAAAATAGAAAAACACGGGAGAGTGTCACAGAGACGTCTGCCACGGAGGGCGCCATCTTTGAAAGACCGCGACCATCATTAAGGATAAGATTGTATCCTTCAGCGTGTTAAAGGACCTGATCCCGTGGAAGCGACAATAATAAGTAAGCAGCACAGTGGTGATGGCTAGAAGACCAGATTCAACTCCTCCTCGTCCTAATGGACACACAAGTTTTTTTCTTCCGCAGGACAGTGCGTTGGTCAACAATAACTTTGAAATTCAGCCATTAGGCGACAGTTAGCTTGTTATGCTAGCGTTTATCTGCAGTCGTAGCTTGTTTTTTTTACAGTGATTTAGTAGAATTACAGTTATGAAACCCATACAAGAAGTAGAGAACTGTGATGACTCTGTGTCATCCCAATGCTCAACCTCTGACAAGCAATAAGACATGTGCAGGTATTCCATGTGCAAAATGCACATAAACAATGATGAAAAAAACAACAATTTGGCCTTTGATCCGGTGGACCTTGAGGATATTTAAGTTAGATATTATTCAAAATAAATACGGTCTGTGATACTGAGAAATAACCCTTAAATGTTTGACACCAGTCATAACAGAACATATAGTCATTCCATACTGCTACCTTGTGTCAGATCTCATTTTAAATCAGCAGGATTTTTGTTTTTTTGCCATGGATAAATGTTAAAGATTTAAATGTTAAATTAAAATAATATACAGCACACTAGCGACTTTCCACAAACTTCACAAACAGTACAAATAAAAACTATTATTAACGGCAAAGGTCCTTACAAAATCATGTTGTTTTTTTTTAAAATAAAATTTGCAAGCAACAAACCAACACAATAAAACTTCTAACTAGCTATGACAGTCATAATTACTAAATACACTCCTGATCAAAATTTGAAGACCGGTTGAAAAATTGCAAGCAACATTCCCACTAGCCTCCTGGAAACACTGGCAATCTGGTAATTAACAAGAATGGCGCAGCTACTCATTACGGAGTCCTTTTGTTTTTAGGTATGGTCTTAAACTTTTGATCAACGGATGAACAGCCTATTTCAGTTAAATCAATGTTTTCAATACATTGATTACTGCCATTTTTTTTTGTCTCTCTCCCATTTCTTCTTTTTGCGTTTTGAACCTCTACTTAGAACCTTCCTAAGATCCAACAGTGCAAAAATGTAAATTCTTACAATTTTTGGTCATAAAATGTTGATCAGGTAGTTTTTATACTGATATGTCATATTCTGGTATTGGTAGAAAGGAACTGTGGCGTCATCTATCGGAGCATAAAGTGTGATCTGTACGTGGTAATGGAGGTCGACACTGGCAAATTGTGGAAGAGACCTTTTGCTGTTGCAATGTGTAATTAACAATGGCCTACAAAGATGTTGGTGTGAATATTTAATATTGACAAAGTGGCTGAGCAAGCAGGCGGTGGTAAAACTACAGCTCATGTGTAATTCATTGTCCCTGACAGTGATTGGACTATCTCACTTCTATTCTCCTCTCACTTCTCTCCACGACACCCCTTTCTCCCTTTTAATCTATGTTCCTGGGCACAATGCACCATCCTGATATGGAGGAGAAACTAAGATGGAGTGGCAATTTACATATTCCACGATTTATTTGCGGTAATGAAGAGTTTTAATGCACAGGGACTCATCTTGAGTCACTGCATTGGTGTTGATTGGTGGCTGTGATTTACCCTTCGCTGGCCAGAATGAGGAAGCAACTGAAAGAAAGAATATCGCTTTTCAGTTGTCGACCTCGCATCACCCTGTCGTCCAGAAGGCCTCAACTTCTTTCCAACGTCTTCCGAACTTCATCAGCATGCTGACGGATATAATTCACAGTGACGGAAACCCACACACATTCAGATGATTCCTCCTCCTCCTTGTTTATCCTCCCACTCGCTTGCCTGAGAAAGCAGCACTGGCACTTCCTCTACAAAGTAGAATGTGCCTGAGCAACATCACCCAAACATCAGAGAGCGGGTATTACATGATTAGTTTCCACAAAGCCGCACACACTTTGGGCACATGTAGCACGTGGAGAAAGATTGATGGAGTGATTATAAAGGAACACTTGTGTTGACATTTATTAGTTGTTTTTTAGCTGAGATATTTTCTCATTTCCTTGCAGCATTGGGCTAAGGTGTTTTTTTTCGCAGCTAAAATTGATTGCCCTGTTACTCAGCATCTTTCTTTGACTCACACATACTGCCCTCCTCTCCCTCCTTCTCCTTTTTCTTTGTCTCTGGCCAGTTGGAAGGAGTAAATAACTATTGATCTTGGCCAAGTGAGGCTTGCTAGCTGAGATGCTTTCGTGCTAATTGCCCCTTTTGTCTGCTGTCCCAAGTGTGTAGCCTTGGTTTTATTGGTGCAAAGTAGTGCTAACTTCAATTTTCCCTTCAAAATACTGAATGGAAATGTTGACGACCTGTCATAGTGTGACAAGCGTCTGCAGATGTGATTTCAAAGATTTCAAAGTTGTCTGGATTTTTCAGTCGACATGTATTTTTCCACTGTGTTGATGCACCACTGATTGTTATGATGTCACCTATTTAATACGTTATGTATCCTGTATTTATCTATACACTATACAATTGGTAAATTATAGCAATTAAGGCTATTTATTTACTATGTATAAAAGTAAGACAGGCACAACATCAAATTCAAAGCACAACACGAATACAGACTCACCGTCAGTACAAGTTTTGAGTTTGTTTTTCAGTGAAAAGATTATAACGTTGTTGTTTGACATGTGGATGACGGGCAGCGTCCTAGCATGAATTAACCTGAGGTTGTGCACCGAACAAATACACACATTGCATATTCGACACAGGCAGTTTGAAGACTACAATTCCGTCTGTGTGTGTCTGTGTAGCTGTGTCATCATTTCTCAAAGTTGCAAGTACCAGAATTTAATAAAGAAGATGAGAAACACTACTGAATTCACGATAAAATACAAAGGCGTGGTGTCCATATTGATCTTGTTATTGTGTCTTTGGGAACAGTCACGTCTTTAATGAAGGTAAAAGCAACCTTAAATATTCATTTATCACTTGTCATTTATATGCGTTTAGAATTGTTTTATGCGTGTAAAACTATAATTATAAAATTATAAAAACATGTTTTGTGGTAACATTTTTGAGAGTCAACCACTGATGACATCATACACGGGCGACGGAACTGACTTCCAGTTTCCTGTTCCCATGTAGTGGCAAGCTGCTAACAAGACATGTTGTGATAAAATACATTAAGAACACAGTTGGAGTCACACAGTGTATTAACAACACAACAAGATGCGTGCCATATTGTACGCTAACCGGAGAATGCACGCAAACACTAACCACAGAAGGTTTTTGCGTACATTTTCAACGTTAACCTAACAACACGCTAACCGGGGCGTACACTAACCAAGGCTCCACTGTACTTGTTACAAATCATGAAATGAAAGTAAATCCGGTGGATTTCAAAGTCTAAAAGCTTTGCTTCTTCCTACTCCTTTTTGGACTTGTGGAATTGTGAATCACTATGTGATGTATTCCGATGCAACATGTATGCATGTTTAAAATAAAATTAAACCATTACCATAAAATATCAGTTCAAAATGGGATTGCAGTTTCCACGTCCTTAAATAGATGCATTCACATCCAATTATCGTAGTCCTTATCCCAACAACGTACAGACGTCTGTGCAGACATTCCATGGGAATTACTAATGAGCTCAATACTTTCATTAAATCAATGACAGGGACACATGTGTGCACTCTCATTGTGCCCACATGAAGCAATGTCATGTTTCAATACGCGCCCTCCCTGGTTAACCATATGTGCTGAAGCCTGAACCAGCGCTTAATGCAGTTTGACACTTCGGCACAAGAGATAGGCTCATTATGGAAGCGCTGGTTGCCAGGATAGCTTTGGCAAGACAGTGACATATCGGACCCTTTGGCACAACAATTTTCTGTCTGTGTGTGTGTGTGTGAGTGCCTTCCCAAACCCACTAGGGAAATTTGGGGTGGCCAGAGAGATATCTGCCTAATTAGAATCCTCATTTCATTTTTAATCAGATGGTCCGGTGAGGTAACGGAGCTAAAATAACAGTTATTAGGAACGACATCCACCGTCCACGAGATTGATATGGATGACCTACAATAGGATAAAATGGCTTTAAGGAAAAACAGGTTACAGCAAACATTTGTCACCAATGGACGGTTTATTTTCAACATTAGCAACTGATTGGTGTTTGGTATGTTGTTGGCCTTTTCACCTTTTCTTTTTGAGCATGCGCATGTTGATTGTGTGTGTTTGTGACCTGTTGCTTTGCTCAAACAGTCCAAGCGTACAATGCTCAGTACTCTGGTCCTCATGTTTACAAAATGATGCATTATTGCCACACACATCCGCTCGTCTGCTGTAGTTCAAATCCATTTTCAAATGTGTCTTTCTCCCGCCGCCCCATCCACTCAGCAGATTTACAGTAATATTATAAAGCAGTGTGTAAGAGCCTGGACTGAATGGAAGTGACACCCCACGTCCCCTTCTGGCTTCCCTCCAGTGACCTCAGGCCAATTTCCCTGCAGAGTGGCAGCTCATCTCACTGGGGGGGGGACTGTTTTCCAAATCTCAATCACAGAAAACCATGTTAAACCATGCAGTTGGGAGTACATTTATACAAACATTTTTGCATAATAAAAGTGAATGAAGTGAACTCTATGACCACTGCACTGATGAGATGTATTTATGCATGTATGAAAGCGCCACTTAGGTGTACCGTACGTCATAATAAACCGATGAATGTGCATCTGCAAGTAGGACTTTGTGAGACATACATAAATATCCCTAATGGACGGCAGCTGATACTTTCCAGAGTAGTTTGCCCAGTGTGTCACTAAAACCTAGGTCACAACCGGTCGTACGGGCTCCCACGGCTGGTCTACATGCAAAAAGCATAAGAAACACTCGAAGGGTGTGCGTGTGATGTGCTGATTTTTGAGCCGTAGACTGCCTGCTGAGGCTCTTTGTCATGTCAAACAAACTCTATGGGCGCTTACCTATTTTTCAGGTTCCAAGGCAAACTTACGCACTTTGTACGTCCTCGTGTGTAGTCCGTACGGCCAACATGTGTCTTTCGTACGTGTTGCTAGTGTCAGGTTTGGGCGAAATGTAAATATTTCCCTACGTAGCACTTGCGGACTGTGCATATGTGTCGTACACTACATGTGCACCCCACATACGTAATTAGGGCAGCCAACGCACGTTCAGATATTTTTTATGTGCTCCATGCGAGTCGAGTTAGTCGGTCGTGCATTGCCCGTATGGCGAGAGTGTGTCAATTGCACGAAAACGCCGGTATATAAAGCTGCAGTTGTCAAACAACAGAACCCATCATTGAATCGGAATGGTGGTTTGAGGTTTAATTTGGAACCTGTGTTCAGCAGGTTACTGAGACCAAAACCCACAGCTCTTAGTCTTGCAAATGAGGTAGAGCCAGGGCCGAGCCACAACAATAGATGCTAATAAGCCAGTATCAGAGTCGTTCATACCCAACTACAGGGAGCTACACTTCCCTTTGATTGGAGGTGCTAATGGCAGGAGAGGATTAGACCACAACTCCACCCAGGCTTAGTGTAAGGAACCAATAGGAGGAGGGTGTTGGGACACCAATTCCGCCCACTCTTACTGTATTTAAGGCCTAGGCTACCAGCACTTATTAGTTCGCTGACGAAGCTCTGTGGATGAGGAGCAAAACGTCCGACACCTTCTTCACAGAAGTACAGATGATGTCTCAAGAAGCCTTTCCCTCGATATACTTCTCTTTGTCACAAGTAACCAAATACTGTGCCACTCTTGTTTGTGCAGCTGGATATGAATGCATTGAGACAAGAGCCATGGCGGTCTTGTTAAAGAGTCGCCTCTTGCTAAGTGGCAAAGTAGTAAATAAAGAGAGCTGCATCATGAAATCCCATCTGCTGTAAAGTGGGGCGCTGACTCTCACTGTCAATCTGTTTGTACCTCGCTCTCAGCGCTCGCATGTCTCCTCACATTATTGCTCACATCCTTGATCTTCACGCTGTGTCTGCTCTATTTAGTTTTTTGTTGGCATACACCCTGCCCTCATTGATTTAGTATAAAGACGGATCTCTGTGACAAGTGGCTTTGTTTACACGGCCAGCAATAACAGCACTACTTACCTTATACCAAATAAGAGAGCATTTCCATAATGGTGTTTGTTTATATTCCATTCATTGTTTTTTTTACGTAACATGGGAGAGTATGATAATCCCTGCTCACATCTTATGTTTATTGCAGAAGTTCAGCAGTTGTCTCAAAACATGTAGCCGAACTAACATCACTCGCATCACTCCGCACACATTAAATACACTGTTGAATACTAAAGCTCATCCAAAGTCAGCTGGGATAGGCTCCAGCATACCTACAGCGCCATAGAAGATGGATGGATGGATGAATACTAAAGCAGAACAAGCACAAAAGGTGGATCAGATGTCTCCGTGATTTGAATAATTATTTATACAACTTTGCTTCAAAGTCAGAAGTCACGTCAAATTCTACTTTATTGTAAATAAACGTATATAAGCACTTACAGGACTGAAAAAGACCCACGGTTCAGCAAGGTGACAAAAGATTTAGAATGTGCTAAACTAAATCATCACATCTTACATACATATCAACACTAAGCACATTCATTCATCCATCCGTTTTCTACACCGCTTTGTCTCTTTAGGCTCACAGGTGAGCTGGATCCTATCCCAGCTGGCTTCAGAGCTGACGAGAGGCCTAACTTTTTGGTTATCGCTCTCAATTTGTATTCACCCCAATGCCTACAAGTAAAATCAGGCTACTCATTACTCATTACATTACTCATCGGCTATTGATTGCTTCAAATATGAATCTTTATTGTCTTATTCCTTATCTTAGATCTGTACAAACTGGGTAAATATCAGAATACATTGGAACCAGGGTTAGTGTCATCAATATGTTCCAGAAGGTCCGACTATAACTACAACATGCTCTAACCAAATACATTTTCCCCATAAGATATCATGTCATTTCAATTAATCGGTTCCAGAAAGCCAACAACGTCAACACAATTTGTATGGTTTTACAATTATAGTCTTACATGCAGAAAATATATAACTACTAGGGGTGTCACGAGACACCTAACTCATGAGACGAGACAATGCACGAGATCGTGTCCACGGGAACGAGACGGGGCGAGATTTTAACATGAATTTTATGAAAAGTACAATGAAAAAGTATGACTGGACAAACTTTTGTATTTAACCAAGTCAAAAAACAATGCAGGTGCGTTTATTGTCCCACAAATTGACGCTCAAAGATATTATTGTCAACATTTTTCAAGACCAAATAAACCACTGTTATGATAGCAATAATAATAATAATAACGATAATAATACTAACAATAATATGACTTTTTCTCTTGTCTACTTGTCTTTGTCTATTTACGTCAGGGCTGTCCATTGATAGTTACGATTAAAAAAAAAAACAATTTATAATAAAAGATTATTAAAAAGTAAAATCTCTTCTATGAATGAGGTGTGTTATGAAAATTGCACTTTTAAAAAAATCCGCAAAAGAGCGAGTGCGCGAAAGGTGAACCTTGATGTAGCGAGGGACCGCTGTACATACATACCTTTTGCACGCACATTTTTACACCATTTTCTCAACATGGTAATTGCATCCTATGCTTTCTGTGTGGAGCCATGTGAAATGTTCTGCCATGATCTTATTATTTTTTGGAACCTCGTGGTTAAAAAAACGCACGTGTCGGCTTTAAAAGTGGAAGAAGGATGTGGAATCTATGCCAAGACAGCGCATACTGCAGCATATCTCACTATTTACCACAAATACCACTGGGGAAATGAGAGAATAGAAAAAGCAGTGTGCAAATTCATTCAATTATAAGCCTTTTTAAGCTCACTAGGGTAAAGATCACTGTTACATCAGATCCAATCTGTGCCATTGCAGGTAGAAGTCTTCCCAATTTTCTGCCGTTAATGCCATTTCCACACATATACAGACACATGATAGCCTCGTTGAGAGGCTGCCTTTATAGATTTAACCAAAAGTGCTTGTTTATCCAGGAAGTTCAATTTATAATAAATGTATTTCCTTTTCACGCTGTTGTGTTAGATACAGTAGATAGATAGATAGATAGATAGATAGATAGATAGATAGATAGATAGATAGATAGATAGACATTACCAACCTTTTCTTCTCTCCCACACAATCCTTTTTTTTGGTCTTTGTTGGACATCCCTGAGGGAGTCTGTTGCCAGAGCGGGAGCAAACAGGAAGCGCTAATGAAGTATGCAGGGATGAGCACGGCCGCGTGGTTCCTGCCAAGCACCTCCCGCTGTTTGACTCCATGAGGGAGGCGGGACACTCAAGAGAAGGGATTAAAATAGCGTGTTGAAAGAAAAAAAAGTACCCTTTTAAGCACCTTTTACAGTCATTTCTCGAAAATGTGTTCATAAGCAAAAGTTACGTAGGTCGGGAGCATCTCTTTGTACTCTTTGTGGACCATCATAAAAATGGCTTAGAAAAGTGTTAGTTATGACTGCATCACTCACACAGTCGAGTCTCAGCTGTGGCCTTTTAGTCTCTTAGTGCTTACATATTAAGTTTGTTCTGGAGTCCAGACATCACACAAGTCCTTGTTTCTTCTCAGCCCTCTCCATCTTCTATGAAGAGTGTGTTCACACTTATCATTTATGGTTTGGTTTAAACAAGCTCTAGTCGAGACCACCAGAGACCTGTGTCCAGTGCTGAGTGAGGAAGGTAGAACGCATCAACGCACCAAAACACCACATGTGAGCGAAACCGAGCACAACTTAACACAGAGCTGAGTGAAAATCGGCACAAAAGCCCAGTTAAATGTAAAGGCAGAAGCATGAATACAGTAGTTGAGATGCTGAGATTGCGAAGATAGCACGTGATCTGAGGAAGCAAGGAAAGATTCAAGGAACATGGAGTGCAAACTGCAAAATCTTCATCAAAGCAAATGGAGGACCAGAGGCCAGAGTTCTTGCTGTCAAAGACATCAAGGACCTAGAAAGATATTGAGGTCTCCCAACATGGAGGAAAACAGCTTTAATATGCTACAAGAAGATCTACAATTGGACACTTTTCACTTTACAGATCACAAACAATTGGATATGGAAAAAGACATTGATCCAGACTCAAATTTTTTCTCTCACATTACAAACGACTGCCGTTATTATACGGAGGAGCAATACAACAACAGTTTCATCAACGACGACAAGTTATCCATCATACACATAAACAGCAGAAGCTTGAACGCAAACTTTACTAATATTAAACAATATTTGAATCAATTCAAAGAACCTTTCAAAGTTATAGCAATCTCAGAAACTTGGATTAATGCTAACAAAGGAATGGACTTCGAGCTGGAAGGATATGAAATGACGTGTGCAAACAGGAACAATGCAAATGGAGGAGGTGTGGCCTTATACGTGGACAAACATTTGAACTACAAAATGGTAAAGAATATGTCATTTGTCATTGATAACATTTTAGAATGTATAACAATTGAAATCTGTAAAGAAAAAAGCAAAAATGTGTTAATAAGTTGTGTGTACAGAACTCCAAAGTCAAAGATTGGAATGTTTGAGGATTGGATTAAGACAACGTTTACAGACATAGGTCAGAAAACTATTTTCATATGTGGAGACTTCAATATTGACCTCTTGAACTCACACAAGTGCAAGGAAACAGATGACTTTATAGATACAATGTATAGCTTGAGTTTATATCCTAAAATCATTAGACCAAGTAGAATAACAGACCACTGTGCCACCCTCATCGATAATATATTCACCAATGACTTTGATAACAACACCATCAGTGGCCTGCTAATTAGTGACATCAGTGATCATCTTCCAGTGTTTACAATCTACAATGAACATTATAAGAAAAAACAGGCGGAGGCAAAAAAGACTTTTCAAAGATTGCGTACAGAGGACAACATCCGTGCCTTCAAGATAGGTCTAGAAGAACAAAGTTGGGAGAGTGTCTACAGTGCAACAGATGTGGACGAGGCATATGACAGCTTCCTTGGTACTTATATGGAGCTCTACGATAAGAACTGTCCCTGGCAAGAAAAGCCCAAGAAGCAAAAGAAAAACCAGCAGCCATGGATGACAAAAGGACTAAAAAACGCCTGTAAGAAGAAGAACACATTATACAGGACATTTATCATTCAACAGACTAAAGAAGCAGAACAAAAGTATAAGACATACAAAAACAAGTTGACAACTATCTTGAGAGTGTGTAAGAGGGAATATTATAGTCACGTACTAAATAAGAACAAAAATAACATGAGAGCAACTTGGGGCATCTTAAATAGTATTATAAAGAACAACGTTAAGAAAGCAGACTATCCTCCCTATTTCATGGTTGGAAACACTTACAGGAATGACATGAATGCCGTAGCTGAAATGTTAAATGAATATTTTGTAAATATTGGACAAAAACTGGAAGAGGAAATTCCAAAACAAGACACAATTGATGAAGGGACTGATATTATCGATAGGAATCTTAATTCTATGTTTCTCACTGCTGTAACCAAAAAGGAGATCACTGACATTGTTAACCATTTTAAGGCAAAAACATCAACTGATTGTCATGGAATCGAAATGGAAACAATTAAAAGGGTCATCAATGAGATCGCAGACCCGTTAACATATATTAGTAACTTATCATTTCAGACTGGAATATTTCCAAGCAAAATGAAAACAGCCAAGGTGGTTCCAATTTTCAAAAAAGGAGACAAACACCAATTTACAAATTATCGACCAGTTTCCTTGTTACCACAATTCTCGAAAATTGTGGAGAAGCTATTTAATAATAGGTTGGACAAATTTATTAATAAGAATGAATTATTGGCAAGTAGTCAATATGGTTACAGAGCCAACATTTCAACTTCTATGGCACTGATGGAAATCACGGAGGAAATCACTACTGCCATAGACAACAGAAGATGCGCAGCTGCAGTATTCATGGATCTGACAAAAGCTTTCGATACAATTAATCACACTATTTTAATTTCAAAATTAGAAAGGTACGGAATTAGAGGTTTAGTCTTAAATTGGGTTAAAAGCTACCTAGCAAAGAGGAAACAATTTGTAAAGCTAGGAGAATATACATCTGGGAGTCTACACAATACGTGTGGAGTACCACAGGGGTCCATACTGGGACCAAAACTGTTTAACTTGTACATTAACGACATTTGCAAAGTAACTAACAATTTAAAATTGGTCTTATTCGCCGATGATACCACCGCTTTCTGTTCTGGTGAAAGCACACAAGAACTCATTAAAAAGGTCAAGGATGAAATGGTCATATTAAAGTCATGGTTTGACAAGAATAGATTATCTCTGAATTTAAGTAAAACTAAAATAATGCTATTTGGTAATAGTAGAAAGGACACGTACGACCAAATACAAATTAATGGAACGGATATTGAAAAAGTGGAAGAATATAAATTCCTTGGGGTTATAATAGATGAAAAAATGAGTTGGAAATCTCATATTAAATATATACAACAAAAGGTGGCGAGAAATATCTCTATATTGAATAAAGCAAAATATCTTCTTGATCAAAAATCACTCCACACTCTGTACTGTTCCTTAGTATTTCCATATCTAACGTATTGTGTGGAGATATGGGGAAATAACTACAAAAGCAATCTTCACTCACTCACTGTACTGCAAAAAAGATCTGTGAGGATAATTCATAATGCCAAGTATAGAGAACATACAAACCCTTTATTTTTAAAATCACAGATATTAAAATTCTCAGATTTAGTACACTTTCAAACCGCTAGAATAATGTATAAAGTTAATAATAACTCGTTACCCAAAAATCTAATCAAGTATTTCTCAATCAGAGAGGAGAAATATGATCTTAGAGGAAAATTAAACCTAAAACATTTATATGCGAGAACAACGCTGAAAACCCATAGCATTTCCGTGTGTGGAATTAAATTATGGAACGGATTGAGTAAAGAACTCAAACAATGTACAGAGATGAGCAAATTCAAAAAACAATACAAGCAGTTGATGTTTGCCAAATACAAGGCAGAAGAGTCCTGATTGTTCTGTCAGGTTTGTTATTTTATTTTATTTATTTTTTTTATTTTCTATTTTATTTTATTTTATTTTATTTTTTATTTATTTAATTAAATTTTATTTGTTATTTATTTATCTCTATTTATTTATTTATTTTTTTTTATAATTTTCTTTGTTGTGTTTAAAAAAAAAAAAAAAAAAAAAAGCTTTGTTCTTATTTATTTATTTATTTATTTAGTATTGTCATCATTATTATTATTATGAATGTTCTCTCTTTTTTTGGGGGGAGGGTTATCTTACCGTTATCTATTATGTGTTATCCTGACTATCACTGAAAACATGACATGGAATCCAGGAAGTGAACTACATGTACTGTACTAGATGTAGAATGGATGGGGGGTAGGATTAAATAAGCTTTGCTTCTTCCTACTCCTTTTGGACATGTGGAACTGTGAAAAAATGATTCACGAGATGTATTCCATTGTAACCTTCATGTTCAAATAAACTAAACCAAACCAAACCAAACCAGTAGTTAAACATACCTGGGTTGTCAACAAAGGGGCTGTCTTGCTCATTGCAGTTCAGTGAAGTCATCAGAAATACCGTCTTCTTGCAGCATGTCTCCGGGAACAGTGTCATTTTCATGCAATTTCTATCCACATTTTATCTCAGTTTGGTGAAAATTCAACCATGGAAAACGTGTGTAATGTGTGTGAGATGTTGTTTCGTAATGCGCAATTTTTATTATACATACGTCAACTATGCAGTCTAATGAAGGCATGACTTTAAGCTAATTTATAACTGAGCATTCTTTGGTTAGCAGTAGGGGTGTCCGGAACAATATGTAGCCTTGAGTATCAGCCAATACCGATATAAATCCGATACAACATCAGCACAAATCATACATACATTTCTTACTTATTTTGTAGTGTGGAATGTTACAAAAAGCTTGATCAAGCGATATTACTCAAGCAGACAACAATTGTCCGCAATAGTAAGTATGAGAAAAACTCACTTTTTCATGTTTTGCAGATGTTTCAGACGGTGTTGTTTTTTTGGGGGGCCCGAAATGCTGGTTTTTTTGGTGCTGCTTCGGATGCACGATGGCGTTGGTTGTGTTGAACTTCCCCGGTTTTGTGACACCGTGGAGGCCTTGTGCATGGCAGTTTTTGCACTCGACTGCAAGGTCTTTTTGGACTTTGCCAAAGGGTTGCTGGCACATCACCCCCGCTCCTTTGTTAGCACACACTCTTGTTGTTATCACGTGGACTCTGCATGATGGATCGGAAATGCACAGTCTGGAATGGACTGCTTGAATCAGAATGCTAATATTAGAAACTTTAGATGCAGGCCGATTTAATCTCTGTTTTTGTTGATATCGGACCGACATTCGATATCAATATTGCTTTGAGATAGCCCTAGCCAAAAATACAAGTGTGAACGCGACCCAAACCACACTCAAGTGCATGCCAAGTATCTATGTAAAATTGTTGGTCTGGAGTACCGCACTACAGGTGTGAAAGCACGCTAAGATACTGTTAAAATTAACAGGAAATGCTTGCTTTGTCAGTCATTTTAAAATTGGGAAATTACTGAGAAGCATGGCTACCTGTCCAACTCTTGACCTCACTTACCTCAGTAATCTTGGGTCGTACATCATTCAGTACGTAGTAGGGTTCATGCTTTGACACAAGTAAAAAACCACTGCTGAAGTATGGACTAAGCTACATCCCATTTCTTCCATACCGTACAATGATCCCACCAATCGAGGTTCAAATTATACGGGGTAATAAAACCGCTGTCAACACCACTAGAGTCTTCTGTCGAGGCATGTTCGTTTGTCACACAGGAGGGCATGACTGAACACATAATATCAATAACAGTGTCCTGACAGTAAATCTAATCATGTGCACAAACATAAACTCAACAATGCAACTGTAACAAGAGCCTGAGTGGAAGTTCCGTCTCATTTCAGCAATCGGTTTCCTTCATTTCTTTTTCTTGACATCCCCACAGTGCATTCTCTCTCAGATGTTTCCTGTCAGGGTACAGAGGCTTCCCTGCAGTACACACCTGTCAGTGTGTATGTGTGGCCTTATATGCATCCGCATCCACATCTTTGTCATGTGCCCAAACGCTGGGGGCACAGCCCATGTCTATTACTGCACTGTCAAAGAGGTTCTGAATGTATCATTTTTTAAACATGCAGTTTGGTTGCTGTACCATTCTCGAAAGATTTTCCATTATTAAGAAACTCTGTTTTAGCCCTGTTCTGCTACCTACCAACCTGACCTTTAAAATCATTTATGGTGCCCACCTTGTCTCCTCTGTTTTATAGATAAATGGATACAGTTGAACCTTTCATGAAGAACACAAGACAGAACACAAAAGTACTGTTTTAATGTGGGAGTCTTACTGCTTTGAACATGAGTCCAATTATTTCACATAACGTGTATGTTCTTCTGTGTCTCGTTCTTCTCTTCAGTTGGTGTATTGGGGTGTCGCGAGGTTCATGAGACGGCACGTTACATGAGATTGGGTCTACGAGAACGAGATTGTATGAAAAATACAATATAAAAGAACAATGAAAAAATACCAAAAATCTATGGCGACATATTGCAAACTACCAATTTAATTTGTACTCTTCTGCACTCTATGTGTATGCTAGCGGCCCCGCCTCCACCCATCCAGACAAAGAGACTGTATGACTGACAGAAGGGCTCACTTCGTTCATGCCGTTGTTCTATGGACCAAATGTGTCAAGGTGCTGAAACTCTCTTCCTGCCTGTTTGGAGGCAAGAGAAGAGGAAAACAGACACGCATACACATGGCATTATATTGAAGCCAGCAAAATTAGCGAGTTCTTTTTCATTTATGCCCACGGGACGTTTTTTTTCTGAACGAGAAATTTTGTCACATAATAATCTAGAAAGATCTTGTGACGCCCCTAATGTGTATGTGTGTTTATCGAACATTAATGACTGAGCCAACTCAACAGGCGACGGACAAGCAAAAGGTGGAAACAAATAATGCAATTCTAGTGCTAACGTGAGCTCAGCAGCTATTGTAAGTACTCAGCAGCCAGTTTTCCTCTTTCCTTTCATTAGAATGACCTTGATCTGCATTCTTGTCCCCTTTCGCTGTCTAGCTGCTCAACGTGCACATTCGCAACATATGCATGTATGCGTGTGTGTTTCTGTCTGCTTGCCAGTTCACGACTTGGCAAGCAGGGAGAGCGAGAAAGATAATGAAACAATAAGTCTGATCAAACCACTGCAAACTTAGAGGATCTGACTCTTCTTACTTTCTCCTCTTTTCCACATCCTGCATCTGTTTCCTCTGACTCCGCGCTCGATTCCGTGACAGATTCTTGCTGCTGCTCAGGTGTTCGTGCCGCACCCGATGACAGCACCCAACTATATTTGTGTGATCGCCGTGTGGTGCACCACGTTGCGAACACTGCTGATGCTGCTCATATTCCGTCAAGATGGGGGGCAGGGTTAAGCAAAAGCAAGCGCAACTCGATGGGATCAGTGGTTATCGGCGCACGTACACATTATTTAGCATGCAGCAAGATACTTAAGTTAAACACATACTTTTATTTGGAAGGTTAGTGACAGTAGAAATGTTCAGAATGGGCAAGATGAAAGCCTTTCAAACTGTGTCTTGTACTTTCATTATGGACCCAGAACCACTCCTCATCTTTGAGATAAATTATTCACAACATGGCCCAAATGAATAATAATCTTCATAACCCCCTGTGCTTCCCTTTATCTCCCAACCCATCTAACCTCTCGAACTCGCCATGATGAAGGGTGCGGGGAAGGACTGAAGCAAGTATCCCGTGTCAGAACATTGAATAAAAGACAGTTTGGTATCAGCTCACTAATGAACAGTAAGTCTTTAATATTGTAGCTTTAATGGACGTCCTTTGGTGGCTCCACATAACATGTGTGCTTTAAAACTGATTTGCCTCTGTCCTTGGCTCTCAAAGCTCTCTAAGTCCCAAAGAAGTCCATATCAAAATAGCTGGTTTTAACTTTCTACTCCTGTGAAGTGACAGGACGACATACCGATTTTGCCCATGGTCATTTGTCTGTAGTTTTTTTTTCTTTCTTTTTAAATTTTCAGTGTTTGAACGGATGGGTCGTTTGCAAATGAAACTGCTTTTAGAGCCAGCTCTTTGAAGTGAATGACGGGAGTCGTCTCTTTGAAGTAAACCGACTGCCGTCGTTTTTTTCTTGTCATTTTTTCTGTTAAAGCCGCACGTGATTGGTGAATATCTGTGCTGCCGTGTGTGCCGACACTAAGCAGAACAGGGAGGGAGGGGTTACACAAACAATCAAGCTGGAAAGGTGAGGAAACAGCAGGACACAAAAGCTAAGACAATTTTGTGTTTCTGAATGCCAATCTTCACTAAAGACAGGCAAAAACTCTTACCTGGATGCTGCTTTTTTAGTTTTGCACATTTTTATAGTTTAATTGGTTGTATAATATCTTGTTGATGTGTTGTTTCACTGTAAATCGTTGGGATTTTTAGTCTAATGGCTTCTCATAGAAGGCCTTCTTGACATCCACTCATATAGCACAATCATAGAGTCTCATAGAATCTCACACAAGCTTAACTTTTGCTTTGACTTTCTAGCCACTGCTTCATATGTTCTGTACACCCATCGTTATGGGCTCTTTGTCTGTCTTTCTTGTCAACGATAGAGTCCAGCATTATAATCAAATATATTGCTGCTATTTCTTAAAACAATTTGAAAACTTTTTTAATTGTGTGATCATTGACAACTTGTGCGACAGCAACGTGGTCCAAAGAACCAGGAAGAAAGGCCATTACATAATAGTAGCCATTACAATACACACAATCACAAACTTTACGTTGTGTTGGGTCTTAGTTTTTGTGTTTAATAAAAATATTTTTTGTTGCAATTTATTTCAGGTTGAGCATATAAATAAAGCCATACAAATAATACAAAAAATATATAACTATATTTGTACATTTGAAATTTATTTTACACATATTTTGGTAAGAAATCAACTTCAGCAACAAAAAAAACAAAGGAGACTCTCCAAAGCCAAAAGGACAAGCTCTTTTTAGGGAGCCAAGCCAAAAGAGTCAGTTTAAAAAAAAAAAAAAAAAAACTGAAAAGCTTAACTTCCCTTCCCTAGTTAGAACAAAAATCCTCTCTATTTAGATGGCGATAACGCAGGCGAGGTGAGCCAGGGTCACAAGTAAAATTAATATTTGCCACCCGACTAGAGATGAATGATGACACTGAGTATACAACCTTTCTACGTTGTAAACCCATGCACATCAATAAACGGTGACGGGACGGTCTTTGAATTTGTTTTACTATTTTTGCTTGAGCGTCGAGAAGTAGCAAGGAAATTGTGACGCTTAAAGTCCAAAATCCTTGACAAACATTTACTCAACTGGTTGCCTTGTTAGCCAGTGTGCGCCTCAAATATGATGGCTTTAACAATACGTGAAGATTATTTAGCAGTTGCACTTGTTATTCTAATGTTTCCACAATGTTGTTGGCAAGTTGCTTACAATGCCAGATGGACCACGTGAAGAGGCGTTATCCATTAGCTGACAGCTTTATATCAATGCCAGAAGAATGTAATGTAAGTGTCTTTGATGCTTTTTTTCCCCTCACAATCTTTTCTCTTCTTTTTTACTGCCTTTACTTTTATGTTGGCGAGGCCCGACTGCTTGCTCAGCTTGTAGATGCACAGCTCAGCTTGTCATCCTGACAGTTTTTTTTTGCCGCAAGTCGCTCTGTCTTATTTCTTCACCCAATTAAAATAGACTTGACTTTCTTTTAACATATTGTAGAGTCACTGGGAGCACTTCCTGCTTCCCAGCATGCTTTGCTGGACTGCTTTTTAAAGCAGTTGTAAATATTACACGTTTCATGGTATGTAAGTTGTTTTTTTGTCATTACGTGTAGTATGTGTCTGCGTGTCTGTTGGTGTTAAGTTTGTTGTATAGTGCTTATTACCGCTTTGATGTTTTTGTCTAATCCATGGCCATGATTAATGTCCTTTGCAGTTAAGTCCCTTTTGTATTTTGTGCCAAGCTCATTACAAACTTATTACTGAATATTCATTGGCCAAATAAAGAGCAACTTCCCTTCAAGTGCCTCTGAACGTCTCTTGACCGACACAAGATGGCCACACTATATGTACTGTAAATATGGTTGTCCAACAAACCGCTTCATGTGACAATATTAAAACGTTTATGGGTTAAGTGTATATACCAGGGGTCGGCAACCCGCGGATCTGAAGCAGCATCAGCCTCCTTCTCTTCCTTCGCCGTGATTTTTTTTTAACACTGAAGTGTAGGAAATGTGCATTTTCGAAAAGAGGTTGAAATATCCCACTCGCCACAAGTCCATGAATGCATCGAGACTGCGTTCTGACTTCTGACAATGGAAGGGGGCGGGGGGATAGTGTGTGCATTGAGACATGAAAAAGACGTCTTGTGAGCTATGCATTTATTTATTGATTGATTGATTGATTGATTCATTCATTCATTTGTATTCATGTCTCTTCTGTTGTTGTTGCTTAATTTATTGGTATTAATGTTTCTTATGTTCTTATTCATTTTCTTGTTTTCTTTCTTTCTTCTTATTTTTTGGGAGAATGAACAGAGCAAGAATTTCATTGCATAGCAGAACGACCTGTTTTACTGTGCATATGACAATAAAAACTCTTGAATCTTGAATCTAATACATCCCTAAAAAGAAAAAAATTGTGGAAGAAATTTGAGCTGAATTCTGAATGAACAAATTCCTTTGCCTTCACTGCCAATGACGCTGGCTTACCCCTGTGCTTCATATGTGCATGGCGAGAAAAATTAGCACACAACAAAACATGTAACGTTGAAAGACATTTTCAAAACAAGCACTCGGCTTTGTCCGAAAAGTACCCAACTGCAGATGGGCGTAACAGAGCTTTTTTCGGAACTACTACAGAAGGTTGAGAACAGCAAACATACTTTCAAGAAGTGCATGAATGCTCCAAACTCGACCACTGCGGCTCGTGTTGTGGCTGCACATCAGGTCGTAAGGAGGGGGAAGCCGTTCACATATGGGGAATACATGAAGAAGAAAGAAAGAACACATAAATAAATACAGAACTAAACAAATAACAATATCAGACCATCATTTGTCCGAATTACAAAATAAACAGGAAATTATTCCGAAAATGAAAGAGATACAGTACCTCTCTCTGCAAAGACAGTCAAGGACAGGATCAATAGAACGGCAACAAACTTCACCAGTAGGTATGATTACATTTTTGGTGCAAGCATATTCAGTTTTCTGTGATGAGTCAAGTTATGTAAACGATATTGAGCAGACAGCACTGATATGCAGATATGTGAACTCTGATGGGCTTTTTTATGTTAAAGTTGGCTACGTCTTGTTCTAATTTTACACAAATGTGGGAACGACTCAAAAGTGCCTACATACTTCAGTGTTTAAATTATTTAAAAGTAGGCCTACATATGAACTCTGCACTTATGTTAGCTGAAAAAAGATAAGAACTTTTAAAAGTTTATAAGCTGTGTAATGTTTGCTGCTCCAGACTGTTTGTCTTTACTGGAAGAGGAGGCAAAATGGCTCTTTGGTTGCCGACCCCTGGTATATAGTTAAATTGTATTTTATAATGTAAAAATTGAAAACTAATGGAAATGAGTTTGCTCACAGCAAATGGCACTGTGTTGAAATGTGTTTATTGAACATTTTGACCACTCATGAGCTCATTTGCTCTGGAGACCTATAAAAGAGTGGGTCTTTGACAACTATCAGTGCAAATGTATTACCTGAACAGCCACCATATTTACAGCCCAAGGCCTAACCATTTAAAGGCTCATGAAAAAGAAATTGTGGGGGTGATAAGGTGTGGTGGAAGTGGTATGCAGACAGAGACATAAAGGTATGTGGAATAGAGCAACAAAAGTCTCGTCTAAATGATACCGACAGTGACGCATTAGCTCCAGACCTGTGAAATTGCACTATGTGTAATTGAAATGGTGACACATCAGCGGCGGTTATTTGCAATGTGCAGTAACCTCTACCCACCACTGCCAATCCCAACATTCTTATTTCTTTTCCCCTTTCTTTTAGTACAGTTCCCACCAGCACCTCTTTTTATTGTCTTCTTATCTTTATCTCCCTCCTATGCTTTCTCTCCTTTCCTGTCCATTTGCCATCTCCAAAATCTTAACACTGCTGGTATCCCTCAGGCTCAGTGTCGAGCATCACGTCTCGCCTGACAGTTGTCGCCTGACTCGTAGGCTTTTCCCCTCCACATTGCCTCTCCCATCCTCTTTTCTCGCTGCACGCTAAGCCGTAGCGACAGATAGCAGGGCTGTCAGCCAGGGAAAGAGCAGAATTAATTTGTTTAATTTCATACCGTTTCATTTAGCAACCAAACCAGCCGTGGCACAGGGTGTCAACGCAGCCAATGAATTTTAAATGCATCCTTTTTTTCCCCTCGATGAGGCAGTGGTCTGGAGGAGGTGACGATAGGTGTACATATTACCACCTTTCATGTAGCAGTCTGTAAAAGTTATTCTTCTTTAGCTTTTTTTCCCGGTTCTTGGTTCATTGCTAGCGGAGAACTGCTCCTTGATCACACAATTTAAAAGGTTTTCAAATGGAATTAAAATGTAAGAGTGTTGGTTACAGCATTGGATTCTTATAATCAATGAGGAAAATTAAACAACAGCCCGGAATGAAAGTACAGAGAATCTATGTAGCAGTTGCCGCACCCCTCGAGAAAGTGAACATTAAGTTTGTGTAGAAGTGAGAGTTACGCTTGTGTGAGTGAGAACAGTGCATATATTTTATGCCTCCCGGTATTTTTCCATCAGTCATATGTAGGGTTGGGCATTGTTTGAATTTGAACGATTCCAGTACCGATTCAGAATCCTCGTTTTGAATCCGGCTCATAACGATTCTCGATTCCAGTGCTTTTAAGAGTAAGGGTTTAAATGCATGGTTGCATGGTTTAAATGAGGGTGCTAACCAGAAATCTTTTTGGATGCAATGTCCAGAATCCACAATCATGTTGACACTTCTTTGCATGATATTGTGTTACAAAAGTTGCACTTTTTTTGTGATGGTAAGCCAAACCTTTTAGCCGCTTCTTCTTCGTCAGTGCTCGCCGGCTTCTTCTTCATTGGGGCTTGACGGCTTCTTCTTTGTTGGTGTTTGTGGCTTTTTCTGAAGTGAGCATCGAAACTTAAGAATCGAAATGAAAAAATAAAAACGATGCCATGTGAACGATGACACTCGATGTCCAACCCTAGTCATATGTGCATGCTGAGCAATGTGAGAGGGTGAGTGTGTGTGTGTCATGAAGGCCCTTATGAGAAGTTATTAGACTGATAATGCACTGAGCTAGTAGACTGAATCTAAAAGTGTAATAAGCATAACAATATCTGACAAGTATTTGTCTGAATTTTCTAGTTTTCAAGATAGATAATTTCACAGTGTCTAAATAAAGGTTGCCATGGTTGCTTCATCTGAGGTGCTGTGCTGAAAATATTACATTCCACTGCACAATTACATACAGTACATATTCACACGTAATAGCCATAGAAATGAAAATCAGTTCACTGAATGTTCTGCACCAAGAACTGCCTCAACATCCCTCTAGTGAGCTATTCCAAAAGCAATCTCCAGTCTTTTTCTCTGAATTTATACACAGCTTCCGACTGCAGTGCTCCAGTTGCCCAATGGTCATAATGGCACTTTGGAATATGAAACAATAAAGGAGATCTACAGTATATATACGCTGGGGATACTCTCTCACTGGCTTTGGCAATAGCATGGTGTCCACAACTGACAGTTCCCTGATCAGGTTCAGCCCTGGTGTATTGCTGGCGAGAAAAGATCCATTCACAATTGAATGTCTAGCTGTTTTTGTTCGGGGAAAGCTGTAAAGATGGTGGGAGCGCTTGAGGACACTTGATGCAACTAAATAAGAAAAGCCCAGGGCTACAGCCTTTGTTTTGGAAAGTGAAGCTAGAGGATATTGATCCTCTAGTTTTGTTTGTTCAGTTTATTTCAGAACAATTGGTTACTCAAGGAAGCAGAATAGAAGCTTATTAATATAGTCAATGAAATTTGAAATATGCGGTATTTCAATAACAAGCACACACCTACACCAATGCCAACAAGCTCTAAACTCACCGACCGTGCAGTGTTCTAAACATAACCTGCAAGGCAAACATGCTGTATGAAAGTACACTTATTATGGTATCATATTTCAAGACTAATTCTGGCAAAACCTCATTTCCCATTATTATTAATGTAGTTGTTTGAAATGATATATTTTGTAATCATATGGCAAGCAAAATATTATGTGCATTAGGGAAGTCCATCCACGCGATGAATCTCACAACCTAGTAACTACAGGCACAGTATGTGTCTTGGTGGAGACGATGACATTCAATATAAAATCAAATCATTTTCATAATGAAAGCAGTGGACCAAATCAGCAGCATCAGCAACCATGGAAGTTGTTTAATCTGCTCTCCTGTCTTTGTAGTAATATTGATTTGTCCATAACAAGCTGAGCTTTGATTATTAAGACCTCCATGCCTTTGATAGGGGGCTGTGGGGATTTCTGAAAATGCATGAAACATAAAAGCAATTTTAAAGTTTATTAACTATAAATATTCCTGTACCAAGCGCACATGTGCTACTTTAATTAAAATCATACTCGCATCCCGGTGGAGTTCAGTTTGGTAAGCTCTTTTTAGTGTTTATTTAAAGTAGTTTACACAGTGTAATGCATGTGCAGGTGCCCTTTGACACCGCATCTAAATATATTGTTTGAAATTATCTAATAAAGCTGGACTAAGATGAAAGCGCACTTTTTATCTGTGTGCGCTTCCTCGCCTCGCATCCTGAGAGACGTTGGGGTGCATCACCAGCAGTTCTTTAAATGCTATGTGCTCACTCAATGCAGGGAGCTAATGTGTTTGACCCCAGCTTTCCCTAAGGAAGTGCTTCCCGACGCTTACACATGAATAAATTGACATGCTTACCCTCATCAGGAACAACATTTCTACCTTCTCCTTGTCCCGGCACTGTGACGTTAAACAATTCTTTACTCCCTTGCCGGGTTAAAAAGTGAAAGCAACACACATAACCTGTATAGCGCTTCTTCAGCTCACACGGTTTGTTGTTCAGTAAAGCTTTTCTGTAGGCTTTAGGCAGTAGTAGACTGTAGCTTCCTGACCCTTTTTGGACTTTATGCCAAAGTTTAATATTCTTCTCATACACAGTAGCTATATGTACAAAGGGTTAGTGACACAGCTCGGTGATACCGGAGTTTAGAATTAACCCAAAGCATCAGAACACATCTCTATTCTCCCTCTGAAGCCCTTATTTTCTTAGAGCTTGTCTAACTTTGTGGAGGATGTTTTTTGTCACTTCTTCTCTATTGTTTCTTATTTTCTCTAACCTGATCCACCAACTTTTTGTCTGTATTATTGTATTGCCTGTATTAGGTAACTACTAATGGCGGCTTGATTCCCTATACAAGAGAAACAATATACATTTTATGTACATATAATATAAAAATACGGTGGCGATTTAAATTTTAGGGTCCATCGTGATAATGCATGTTCATGACGCAATCTAGCCACGACCCGCAAAAATTGAGAGCGATGAGTTGCAACAGGCTGCAACACATCATCAGTGTAATAAGTAAATATAGCTGAAAGTGGACAGGCGCTGGTGAAGAAGACCAGTGCCACATCCATCATTTGTACTGAGTTCAGACTTAAGCTGTCCGACCATCAGTAGAAAACTAATCTCTGGAGAGTGCGTGGGCCAACAATTCCGACAAAGAGCTGTGATGCGATAATTTGTAATACATACAATTTGCTTTACTACCTCAAAACAAAACACGCCATTTTTCGTCTTTGTGTGTTGCTGTTTAATTTGTAACTGAGGGGACACTAGTTTTTCTGTTGCTCACATCTTTTGTGTTGTTTAAGCAAAAGTGACAAACAACATTTACTGCCTTCTGCACTGTTTTCACCTTTACTGTCTATTTTGTGGCACAATTGGAAATAAACTTTTAAACATATTTTCAGATATTTTCTTTAGAAAATGTGTGCCTTATAAGGGAGGTACTTTCTTTATTCAAAGAATGCACTGCTTTAATTGAAAAACAATGTACAACATCAAATGTCGCATGCTATTTTGTGCAATATGTTTTTTATTTGAAGGATCCGTACACTACATGTGCAGATTTTTTTTGTAGCCATGCCTAATAATTAGTATTTACCAAATTACATTTTTCTGTTCTATGTATTTTGGCTGTCATTTTAGAATCAAGGACTAAATCTAGCTAGTTCTAGTGCCTTTTAGCATGGTTTGCGCAAGAGGAACAAAACCCAATGTTTGAAGTTTTTGTCATTGAAGTGAAGTCAAAGTACTTGCATTTTCCTGGATTTAAATTATCTATCTATTATGTTTTATGTGCACAGTAGAAATTTTCCAAATTACTTACAGTTTCTTTTATTAAAAGAATTTATTTTAGCTTGTGGTTATAATGGTATTTTTTTGTTCTGGAAAAGAACCTTCGATTTGGCATACTGAAGGCATACTGAATTTCCACGCGGTGTGCATTCAAAATGAGGGACAGGAAGTGTTTCTTGCATCATGAGTTTACTCTGTAATCAAATACTTGTAAAATACACTAAATAGTGGAGATCCACGCATGCAGGCCACCTCCATAATCCCGGGGAGTGGGCATTAACATCACAGTGAAGAGCGAGGTGCAGAAGCGTGGAGAACACCTCCACAGCGTGCAGCGGATCCTTTGACTATCGGAAGTCATGACTAGAAATAGTGTCAAGAAGACAGAGCCTGGTGACACTCTTCCATTGTCACGTTTTGCCTTTTTTAATTTACATGTCGGCCATTGTAAAAATGTAATAAACAAAAGAAAAACAGAAAAAAAATACAGCAAAAATACATCATGTAACATCCTGTATCATGTACATTTTTTTTTTTTAACTTTTTTTTAGCCTTTAGCCGAAACATTATCAATATCAAAGTGGCCCCTCACACTGTTGAAACCCTTGCAGTTGTACTTACCTGCATTGTCTCACTTTCCTAAAAAGACACCTTGAAATTACATTACATTATGTACAGTCATTCTTTGTAAAGTCATCCCTCGCCTATTATTAGTAAAAAAAAGCAAATTGTAAGTATTTTTTGCCTCAATTAAGCATTTTCAAGCATATAAATGGCTGAATGAACTAAAATCTAAATACAAGGACTAAAGAAGAATTGTGAATGTAGTATTAGTGTGTACATTATAGTATGTACGGTAGTATAATTGTTCGGTGAGACCTGCAACAGTCTTGATCGTTGTAAAAACAGGCTTTTGTTTAAATTATTACATAACAGGCATGATAAAGAATAAACAAGCAACCTTACTTTACTTTGCGAGATAAACGAGGGATTACTGTACATCATATTTTCATATTTTATTCAAGATTTGTATTTATTGGCTAGGTAGTTATTTGGTTTGTATTCTGTACCCTCACTGTATCAAAAATGAACCAAACCTTAATGCCAACGTATACTGAACAAAAATATAAACGCAACACTTGTTTTTGCTCCCATTTTTCATGAGCTGAACTCAAAGATGTAACACTTTTTCTACTGTATGAACAGAAAAAACCTACCGCTCTCAAATATTGGGCCTCATTCACGAACATCTTCTTAAAAGTCTTCTTAAGAAGTGTACTTAAGAAGGCGCGGGTTGGAAACTGCGCCACATTCACGACACGTTCTTAAGTAGGGATAATCGTTCGCACCGGTGTTCTTAGGTTGATGAATGCCAACTGCGATGCCCGTGCATGTAAGGCCTAATTTGCATTGGTCACCGCCTATTATTTCCTATATAAGGGCAAAAATGTGCCGTGCGCAACATGCAGCTGGAGGCGGAGATGGCAAAGTGAGCGAACACAAGACCACCTTATTTTCACGTGTATCCACCGGTCATCAGGCCATCCAAAAAGAGTCGGCATGGAGCACCATTGCAGGAAACATAAATGCCGTTTCCACAGAGAAACACAACACCGCAGAGGTTAAAAAGAAGTGGTTTGACTTAAAATCAGAGTAAAAAAAAAATGATTGGACTGCACCGGAGGGATCTGGAGGAAACGGGAGGTGGGCCATCAATCAGAAACCAAACCATTTCGGAAACTCTACAAAATATTAAAATAAAAATGAAGTCAAAATACATAGTTTGTGTGTGACAATGTATTTTTTCTGTGGTTACATTTGATTAGACGCTGCCTAATTAATACAGCAGCCCCGTGCTCTGGCTCAAGACGTGGCTGGGGGCGCATGTCGTTATCTGGGGGTGCTCCGTGCGCAATAGGCACACCACGTTTCATTGCGATGTTATTCTGATGATCCTGCACACCTGCAAGAACAGAGAGGGAAGCCTGAAGCCTGAAGCGGGACATCAAATATTCGTGGCTTTCAGCAAATAAATCTAATGGTCCCTTTACATTCTCTCTCTGCGCAGCGCACGTCCAGCCAGCCTTTTTTTTTTGATGAATTGGGATTTGAATATATATTTATCCATGGAGTATATTTTAGTTGTTTTGATGATAAATCATTGTTGGGATATTTTATTTGCACTACATTTTTTGGGATCAGGTTGCAAAATCCATCATGAGGGCGATTGCACATTGAAAGTGCAAGCTTTGCTTGTGCGTAAGAGTCCTCCTGAGCGTTCGTGCCAAAAATCTTCGTAAGAAGGCTTTACGAACACATTTGTGCGTAAGAACGTTTCGTGAATGAGGCCCATTGTTCACAAATGTGTCTGAATCATTCGTCATTCATGATTCATAATCTATCCCCCTCACAGGTGTGGCATATCAAGATGCTGATGACACAGCATGATTATTTCACAGGTGTGCCGTAGGTTGGCCACAATAAAAGGCCACTCCAAAGTGTGAAGTTTAACCGTATTGTTTAGTACTGTAGAAGTTTAACACCTGTGTTTGTTGTCCTTAACATACGCGCCTGCCACCACGGGCCCACTCCAACCACGATACATTTTACTATATTGATAGCATTTTGAACGCACAGAGATACTGTGACGAGAGCCTGAGGCCTATTGTTGTGCCATTCATCCTCAAGCACCACCTCATGTTGCAGTATGATAATGCACGGCCCCATGTTGCAAGGATCTGTACACAATTCCTGGAAACTGAAAACATCCCATTTCTTGCATGGCCACCATACTCAGCCGACATGTCACCCATTGAGTATGTTTGGGATGCTCTGGATTGGCGTGCACGGTATTAGAGACAAATAGTGGTCATAGCAGATACTGACTGGTTTTCGGACCCCTCCGGACCATCCTCAATACAGTTAAACTGCACATTTTGGAGTGGCCTTTTATTGTGGCCAATCAAAGGCAGACTTGTACAATAATAATGCTGTCTCATCGGCATCTTGATATGCCACACCTATGACAGGGATAGATTATGAATCATGAATGATGAATGCTTACTAACACAGGCTTGTGTACAATATTTGAGATAGGCAGGTCTTTTGTGTACATAAAAAAAAGTTTTAGGGCTTTGAGCTCATGAAAAATGACAGCAAAAACAAAAGAGTTGCGTTTATATTTTTGTTGTTCATAATTGTAGTGTCTCTGGTATATGGGAAAAAGACAATATTATGAGGAAACATTAATGCAGAGTTACATTTTATTTCATAAATTGAACAAAATTACAAAAATAAAAAAACATAATTTTGGCATGGGCAAAAGTCAGGACACCCGGAGAGTTTCAAAGTGTCAGATTCTTTTTACAAGCTCAGACCTTTCCCAGCTCATTAGTCCTGAAGCATGTGTCAACAATTGTCATTAGGGAGCGCCAGCTAGTGGCAGTTTCAGGTTTTCTTAAACACGACAACTCCACAAGCAAAATATGGAAGACCAAGGAAACCCTCTGAGAGAAGAGCTCGTAGTCTGGTCAGAAAGGTAAATCAAAACCCACATTTGACTTCAAAAGACCTGCAGTAAGATTTAGCAACTCAGCAGTGGTGGTGGGCCCTTCCACTGTGCGGCGATACTTGCACAAACAAGACCTTCCTGTAAGAGTCTACAGAAGAAAACCTTACCTGCGTCCTCATCATAAAATACAATGTCAAAAATATGCAACACCAACGATGACCTTTGGAAACAAGTGCTGTTCACTGATGAAGTTAAAATAGAACTCTTTGGTCACAATAAGCAAAGTTATATTTGGAGAAAAAAAGGAGCAGCATTTCATGAAAAGAGAACTTTGCCACTATTAAATATGGGGGTGGAGCCACCATGCTTTGGGGTTGTGTTGCAGCCAGTGGGGCAGGAAGCATTGCTTGGGTAGAGGGAAGAATGGATTACATTAAATACCAGCAAATTATGGAGGCAAATATCACAGCATCTGTAAAAAGCTGAGGCTGAAAAGATGCTGGGTTCTACAACTGGGTAATGACCCTAAACGTGCATGAACATCCACCAGGGACTACCTTAAGAAACGCAAGCTGAATGTTTTGGAATGGCCTTCACAGTCTCCAGACTTAAAAATTGAAAATCTGTGGGTAGATCTTAAAAGAGCTGAGCATGATAGCAAGACGACCCAAGAATATTGCAGAACTGGAAGAATGGGGGTGAAATCCCAAATAATAGAATCCAGAGACTTGCAGTTGGCTATAAAAAGTGTTTACAAGCTGTGACATCTGTCAGGGGGGGTCTTACTAAGTACTGAAGGTACTGACGTTGTAGGTGCCGCACATTTTGCACATGACAAAAAGATGTTTTTCTTTTTGGAATTTTGTTTAATTTATAAAACAAAATGCAACTATGCATTAATGTTTCCTGATAAAATTGTCTTTTTTCCCATATACCCGGGAGACTATAAATATTTTTTTAAAGGGGTTCCCTGACTTTCACACACAAGTTATTATTGCATTATTGCAAGAGGCTGTAAAGTCTATCGCAACATGGATTTTAGTCCATATCGCCCATCCCTATTAACAACCAGCAACCAGGACACTTTACTGGTTGAGTATGATGAAAGGGCTCTTATTGTGTCTCATTCAAAAAGGGAAAATCACTTCATCGATCTGCACGTTTGTGAGATGAGCACCACAATTGAAATGTTTCTTTAGTACTGCTCGTGTACTAGAGCTGTTATACTCCTTGTTAAGGATGTCCTGATCCGATATTGATATTGGTCTGATATCGGCCAAAAACAAAATATTGAATTATATAAACCTGCATATAACATCTCCGATATTGGCACTACGATACAAGCAGTCCAATCCAGACTCCGCACCAGCACTTCCATCCAGCAGCAGCACATCTAATCAGCATGCAGAACTCACGTGATCACAACAACAGCATGTGCTAGCGTGTTTAGCAAGGAGTAGGAGTCATATTAGCCTTGTGGCTGTGTTTTTTTGTTCAAGTCCTGAGAAGACATTGCAGCTAAGTGCAAGACTCGTCATGGACAAGTTTCCCGTGGTGGCACAGAACCAGTCTCACCGCACATTTGAAGGATTTTCACAACATATCGGAATCGGATCGGAAGTGTAAAAGTTGGATCAGGACACCCCTACTCCTTGTCGCGCTAAGCTATGGTTGAGCTGTTCTTTTTTTGGGTTCCATACCAGTCATGTATTTAGCTCATTTGCAAAGTCTAACACGAGATGGTTGATAAAGGTGATGAGGTCAACTTTCAAGGTTTGTTTTTCAATATCAGGGCAGATGATTTTTTTAAATTCTATCCAGCACTGGATGGCTGAAATGAGGTCAAATCAGTCCATGTTTTTTTTTTGTAAGTCTATAATTTATCATCTTCCAAACAAAAACCCAACCAGAGGTATCTCATCCAATATGCTGCAAATATCCAAGGGTTAAATTAGAGTGGCTATTGTCTTTATAGCACATTTCCGTTTTTTTTTTTTTGTATTTCTACAGAAAGTGGATTTCAAGTTGAATGCATGTTTTCCTGTTTTGGGTTTGTGTACGTATGCGAAGTGTGCTGCTGGCACTGTGCATCTCAGCTGGCTCAATAGCAGAGGGTGGTGTCGGTTCTAATCTGGGACAAGGCAGGGATTGAAAGGTCAGCTCTGCAGCGCTATTGCAAGAGATGGAGACGTGCACAGCGGTGCACATGTTGACGTTAGAGACACAGATAAGCTCACATAGAGACACATTGAAAAGCCAGCACCAAAAAGAAGATATTTATGAGGAACATGAGTTGTGCAAAAAGGTCACCTCATTGGGGATTTGCAGGTGTACGCAGCCTAGCTATGTGCTTTTGCATGTGTATGTCTGTGTGTGTGTGTGTGTGTGTTAAGAAGCACAGGAAGGAAAGTGATGAAAGTTCCTCCGTGTGCCTTTTGGAAGCCTTGTGATATTCCTCATGGGAGCCAAGCAGACAATGTAGCAGTGAATTGAGGAGCGAAGCCAAGACGAGAACGAATAGCAAAGTAAGTGAGCCGAGAGAGTTGAGTGTGAATATCCTTAAAGTGCTCCATTTGGTGAGTCATTATTTTCACTAAAGCCGCTAAGAGCATTTTGCTCCCTAAAGGAGTCGCTCCTCTTTCTCCCCAACCCTTTCTTCCAGAATGCTGATGTGTATCATTTACATGTTTTCAGATGCTGCAAATTCTGCTCAGGGGATGGTATTTTAGAATCCACCTCAAATCTTTCCTCATAAATAATACAAAAAGAACAAATTAACATTCCTCATCCAGTAATCCAGTACATGGCGTGCTGCCCCTCATATTTTTGCTCATATTCTTTTTGGTTTTTGAAGAAATGCCAGCTGATCTTATAGATTATATCATGGATTCATATCGCTGGATTGCTTGCTCATGTACCTGTATATCTGTCATGGCAATGACCCTGTCTTCTCTGTGGTGATCCGGCCACAACCATACAATCAACTTCAGCAATGGGATAAATGGGGAAGTGGAAAGAATAAACCTCACAGTCACCGCAAATAAACATCTGTGTCCTGAGGACTTGAAAAGTCTTTCTCTTGCACATAAACACATTATGGGTAACACGTATGTTAAGGACACACACACACACACACACACACACACACACACACAATCCGCCTCCTCCCACTCATTCATTCGTGGTTTAGAAGGTTACTATCCTCTCCTGCGTATTATTTCGATCTGTGGAAACAAACGCCTTCGCTCCCACTGGATTTTGAGATAAGCAGATTGGTTTGTCTTTTGGAGGAGACAAAAGAAGCTCAGTCCACACAAAGGTTTATAAAATGGCAACGTCGCGGTGGGAGAGAAGCCTAACTGAGCTCGTCAGAGTGCCAAAGCCTACCTTTAATGCCGGGGAAATGTCACTCCCCATATCAGAAATAAAGACAATTCTTGCCCAGGTGATTTGTCATGGTTTTACATTAGGGCCACAGTGCTTGTCCATGTGACTTTTTTTTACTCGATAAATACTCTCAGTGTTTTTTATCATTCCCAACACTTTAAGTTTCATTTGTGAACACGATGCCAGCTTGTTTCTGCTTTGGTTCTTGCATTCCTAATGCTTTATTTCTGCTTTAACTTGGTGTCATGTGTGTTTTGTTCCTCCGCCTCCCCATCGCTTTCTGCCTTCATCTCAGGGAAGTTGAGCCAAGACTTTGTGGGCTCCCGCAAGCGCTTGAAATGCTAATCACAATTGATCTGGATGGGGATATTAAAAAAAAAAAAAAAAAAGAAAAAAAAATGGGCTGATTGCTGTCACGACGCTCAGTGTGGGGCTGATTCAGAGCGCCATAAATATTAATGGTGCTTTGCCCGTTAAAAGATGGCATGTTACTGACAGTCCCATGATTACTCGCCAGATCCAGTACACAGCAACCCATATTAATAATTGGTTCAGACGCACAAATACGCACAGAAATGAGAAGCTTAATTGGACTCAAAGGTATGTTATGGTGCTGGTATTGTGCCGCCAAGGTGACAGCGTGGATTAGGCAGGACATTGTTACCTTGAGCATTCTTTTATACTGTAGACCATGTTGTAGTCACGATGCTTTACTTTACTTTACTTTACTGTTCTCTTTACTTGTCTTGCTTGCTTGCTGCTGTAACAAGTAAATTTCCCCGCTGTGGGATAAATAAAGTACATACAATACAATACAATACAATACAATACAATAGATAGACCTCTACTAGGGAACAACAACAAATACTGTAAATACTGTAGTTTCATTTACTAAATAAACAGGCATTTTTTTATTGTTGACTTGAACAAATGCTGATCATTTCACAGACAGGTATTGAATGCAATTTTCAATGTCTAACGCAAATACAGTCGTCCCTTGCCACTTTGCGCTTAACATTTTGCGGCTTCACTTGATCACATTTTTTTTCAAAAAATATATGAATAAATAAATCATGCTGTTTTGTGGTTGAATATGGATTATTATTAGTCAAAACATATGCATATTTAAGCAGATGTCACATATTTTCTGTCTAGATTAGGAATTTCCAAGCATAAAAATGGCTAAATGAACTAAAATACAAATACAGTCATCCCTCGTTTATCACAGTAAATTGGTGCCAGACCTGACCGTGAAAAATGTATTTCCACAAAGTAGTGAAGTAGTATTCAATATTAATAAACAGAATATTTTTGTAGTTAGAGCATAGAAAACATTTTTTTTAACTACTAGAGCCCTGCAAACATGAAATAAGCCTTATAGTCACCTTTATATTTGCATTACCTAAAATAGTATACATGATAAGACATAATTAGACATAATAACTCACCGTTAGCATTGGCAAAGTTCCTTGTTGTTGTAGTATCTCAAGCGTAATGTGGGTCAATTGCATGGCATTAAAAAAAAAGGTTGCCATCAGCCAATCATCCATCCTCATGATGACGTTTTTATATTTTTAGATTTGATACATTCATGCCAGTGTGACATGGATCTGCCACACATAGACGTACGCTACGACAGTACTGGTAGCTTTGTTCACATCATATTGTGCACCGCTTGTGCGCAGGCTACGGCATCACTAGTGACACAAGAGACGGCCGCCACTTTAAAAATAGCAATACTGTACTGTATACCGAGGTAACCAGTTAGCCCCCAATGTATTATCAGCAATCTTTTATTAATTATTTTGTTGAAACAGCTATAGAGTAAGGGAGCAATATTAGAACTGCAATGTTGCGAGGGACGACTGTTTAAGGCATTCAAAAGGTGCATTCAAAGACATTGATATGCAGTACTTTACACTACGTGTCAGTAAAGTTACTGTAATGTTCTGTGAGACAATCACCAGACTTGACTGACGCAACAACCGGCTTTTACTGCAAGCACAATAATCCCTAATAAAAATCCCTAATAAAAACACAAGGTACTATTGTGGCCGTGCCCCACGCAAAGCTGAAACTGAACTCTGACCCCTGACTTTATTTCCGGTCCGCCCGTCACTCATCTCCCCTAGGGAACACATTTATAGTAACATACATGAGACATATTTCTGTCTTAAATGGCTTATTTTCTTTGATTATGTCCACTATATTGGATAATATGAGTGTAAAGATGACTATAGGGGTGTTATTTCATGGTTAGAGGGCCCTAATAATGTTAAAAAACTGTATTTAGAAGGTTGTAAATAGGGTTTCTGCGCTCTAACTATGAAAATATTTGATTTACAAATAAATAATCCTACTTCCCAGAAATTCATTTATCATGATCAGGTCTGAACCCAATTAACCGCGATGGATTACCGTAATGTGTTTTTAATGCAAAACTCTTGACCCACTTTTGTCCTTATTTGAGTCACAACCTCTGATCGGGAGACAACTTGATCAGAAATGACCTTTGGGCACAAACAGACTCCCTTTCCTACCGCCACTGCCTTTTGAAGGGTCTCATTGGCTAAGCAGGGTCGATGTATATTGACACAAACAGTTTGCAATCTGCAGACAAGATCGAGGGCCATGGAGAAAATCGATGTTTCCCAACTCTGCTCGCTCTAAGTGATGCGAGGGCGAAGGTTGGATTCTCTTCAGGACTTTATTATCAGCCCTCTACAGTTTATGTATAGAGGAACGCAATCGGAATCCACTCTCTCTTCAGGTCAATAATTGTAAACTTTAGAACAACACCAAATATTTGATTTGAATGCTTGATTGATATGATTATTGCAATTTTACAATTCTACAAAAAAAGACTTACTCAAAAATACGTAACTCATTAACCAGTGTGGCAGTTCAAGCTAACATTTTCCACCTGATCAAGCTTTAAACGGAAGAGATGTGACATGCAGTGTTTGCCAGCTGCTGGCCTTGGTCCATTTAGAGATGCCTGGTATATTCAATCAAAGCTCTTTCACCTGCTCATCACCTTCACTGTTGTGACGGGTCAAATCTTAGGCTGAATCCAAATTCCAACCCTTAGCCCTTCCCTACCCCTTAAATCCTGAAGCCAAGGGGAAGAAGCCACTAAGAAATGGGAGAACACTTCATTCTCATTACATCATCACCCTTCACCGCTTGCTGGCTGTGACGTAGGCAGATGAGACGATTCAATTGTTCATAATAACTGTTTCCTACCATAAGTAAGGTGCATACGTTTCTATATTATTTCATTGTAATTACCCTTTCATTTCCAGTCTGGTGCCTGACCTACTTGGTTTCTAGAGCTGTTCACCCCTTAGCGCTTACCGCTTGATTTAAGGAGAATTGGTACACCGCTTGATTCTCGTGAACGTGCAAAACCTAGGGGTAAGGGGTAAGGGGTAAGTGGTAGAATTGGGGTTCTGTCTTAGCCTTCTAAGTCAGCAAGACACTCTTCTTTGGAATTACCCGGTAGGGAGTTAGTGGGTTTTTTCTTTGTTTAGCATTCGTCTCACTGTTCTATCTCTCTGTCTACACCTCTCTTTTCCACTTTTATATTTATATATATATATATATATATATATATATATATATATATATAGTAGCTCTGGCCCAAGGCCTAATTGCTGCAATCCAATTACTCGTGTTATAGTCTGTTAGCATGGAATTAGCTTGATAAAAATGTTTAGTTGCTGTCCAAAGCCGACAATATCATCAACAGATGTCGGCGATACTTCCGCCCCACGCTTTCTTTTGTATGCTTACAGAAAAGCGTGCTTTCAGCACTTTGCTCCGCAGCTGCGGGGTGACGATCTCAATCTTGGCTCAGGTTCTTCCAGTTTCTTGGGTTTAAAGGCCAAAACACTGACTGAAGGAAAATCATTTAACCACCAGGGGTACACAAACCCATTGTTTGACATCTATTTGTTGGACAGCACACGAGTCTACATGTGTGGAGAGGCTTTCAAGTTGATAAAAAGGTGACTAAAAGTTCACGTCTTTACACAAATAATGAAGAGGTTCAGACATTTCTTCCAAAAAGAACTCTTGTTAGCTCCCTCATTTGAACCATGCAAACCTTTATGACCGTGCCTCTTAAAAGCATCGGAATCGAGAATTGTTAACGGAATCGAACTAGGAATCAGATTTAGAACTGGAATCATTCAAATTCAAATGATGCCCTAGCGATAAATGATAAAAATGCTGTAAATATGGCCTACGATAAAGATTTTAATTCTATCGCCCTAATGTCAACACAATACAAACAATCTTCACGACGTAACTTATCCATGTCCTCCAAAACTGAGAGTGGCAAGCTTCGACAAGTCAACGTAATGTAGCACTGTAGCTAGCGCACTTAATGTATGCGCGAACCTGCAACTATAAATTACTAATCCTTGTTTCCATGGCGGCAAATAAACTACATTTCTTACATTCTGGTCACCTACAGCACTTAATGCCCTTTAAAAATATTTTTGCATGTGGTGACAATTATTGTGTGTTGATGGTTCATTAACTTGTAATAAGAATATTAGCATACTTGCCATCGCCATGGTGATCCATGATCATGTTATTTGCAATCTGTAATATCGGTAGATTTGACAATACATCAGACCGTTCCACATGTATTTATGTACGTCATTCCCTTTCCCCATAGGACCTTCCGGTGGTTAAATCTATCTGAAAAAGTTCTCAAAGTGTATTCGTTGTGTGGTAAAACACACTAGTTGTTAGTATTGCACCATTAAGAGGTTAGCTTTCTGAATGGTCATGACTTTTGAAATATGATTTCTTTTGGAGCTTTTTTCATTATTGATTACATTTCTGTGCGCTGCAAAATTTCGATCATTTCATTGCAGGAAAAAAAAATCGAAGTCTTTGCAAAGGTTCTTCTGAGGACTGGCAGCATTTAAAAGGACAAGAGAACTTTGGTAGACAGGGAATGATTGGTTCCTTGTGTCCTGCGGGTCAACTTTTAAATAATGACAGATGAGCCGAGGCTCCTCTTTGTCCGCTTTCAGCATGTTCTCTCATGTTAATGTCCTCTGATGCTCTGCTGGAAGAAGCATGTCCAAGGATAAATCATTCTGCAGTCATCGGTGAAGCTGTCACTCACACGGTGGAACAAATGTCCGTCTGCATCTTCTGCAATTCCATCTCATTCGCTGGCTGCCTGTCCCTTTTCCTTCACTCAGTATGTCGTCTTCCTCTTTGTCTGTCTCCTCGCTGTCTCTCAATCTCCGGTCATCTCTTACCATCAGTCTTTTAAGCAATACCATATAATGGGGATTTTACAGCTAACTGGCACATTTAATGTTATGAAAGCAGCCATATTTAACTGAGAGAATTGAGAGTACGGTAAGAAGAACAGCTTCTTTCTTTAACATGGTGACCACATACAGTGTGGCCTGTATGCCGGTATGGCAGTAAGAAGCATAGAGAGAAAAAGAAAGCATTATACTTTTAAAAATGTCATTATTTTGAACATTAAAGTAGTAAATAGTAGTAGTAAAGTACACACCAGTGGGGGGCATTTCCTCTGTTGCCCACATCCCTATGGTATTTGGGAAATCAGACTGCATTTAGCTGCTCGCCAATAGTAGTGAACCAGCCTCAACACCTCTTATGTTCAGATTGCACACTTAAATGATTAACACGTCAATATTTATATCAGAACAGGGTTTGTTTTGCTGATATTGGGGGAGCTTGTGAATGGGGTAAAAAGTAATGCGTCTCTATTGTTGCTTTAAAAACACTCTGCACCGAGAGAAAACTAATTAATGTTTTAATGTTTAAAGAAAAAATATTACCACTGTGCCTGTTGTTGACTGGCATGCGGGTAAACACACAAACACGTACACGTGTCAAGCACAGAACAATTTCCTCATGACATCTTATGAAATAGATTCCCAATAATTACTGCTGTCATCTTACATTGCTCTCCTCTTTATTTTCTCCAGGCTGTTGTAGGTTTAAGTGGCTGTTCTGTGGAACAAGACAAGCAGTGCTTCATAATGAAGTGTTTAATATTTGATGCCATTGGATTTCACAGCTAATAAAAGCTGTGTGCGCCTCCATTAGCCCTCCATCCTTACATGAGAACAGTGCTGCACGGCTACACAATCTAAATCAGTATCTGTCCGGCGCCCGCTAAATGGGGCAACCCAAAAATCTGTCATTGTAAGAAGTAACAAAACATACACTATGCTGGAGTTTACAATTACAGATTCTAAATTATTCATACCAGTACGTTATGCCGTTTTGGTGCCGGGCTGTTTGCGCCGGGGGACACCGTGTTATTTTGTTGGAGCCATGTCTTAGTGGATCGTGTTCAAGAAATGTTTGAGAATATTTGAGAGGCCTGAGACTTTTTCGAATTACGTCTGTCCAGATGAACAGACCCTCAGGTCAGGGAAAAAGACTAAATTGATATTTACCTGAACTAAGAAACGTGTCTGCAGACTCGTCGGCTGATTTTGGTATTAAGTAAGTAAGTCCTGACTGATCAAACCGAATCTAACTCATATTGTGCTACTTAAACTGCAGGTGACTGGGAAATAAGTCATGGGCAAATGAAGCGCACAACCATATTTGGATGGCGGTTTTCAGTTGTTTCAGTGTCTTTGCCTGTTGCATGTTATTAGCATTGCATTACTTTCCCCATTTACAATCCTGAAAAAGGGCCAACTAATTTGATCTGCACCATCACAATGATGTCTGCAATTGCCTCACAATAAAGGCTCATTTGCGAAGGTCAGACTTGAGTGGGGAGCAACCAACTCAATTGCCAGGGGGCAAATCAGACTAGGGTTTTGCAGAATAAACGACAGTTTCATTCGGAGAAGTCTGATTCAACAATCAATCTCGCAGTCGAATCACATGGAAATGCCATGCGATGAAGATTCTACCATTCTGACAATACCACGGTTGATGCTGAGCATACATTTTTACATAGAATGTCTTTGTTTTTGTTGTACATAGCCTATTTTGATGCAAAATCATCCTAAATTGTCTAAGAATTAAAAATGACGTGTGTGTTTAACTTCAAATAGACGCACCTGAGATCTGTCCATTTGCAGGGATCCCCCTTAGCTGCACTGTTAAAAAACAATTAGTCGAATATGGACAAAATCTAACAAATCAGATTGCACTATAAAAATCCTTAGCCGAAGACAGCCCTAAATTAGACAAAAAATAATTTGGTAATCTCTTAAAGCAGGGGTTCTCAACATTTTTAGGACCACAACCCTTATAGAAGAGGACATTTTCCAAGGACCTCCTGTATAATCTTCAAAGAACAAGAAAAACAACTGTGCCATTTGTACTGGATGCCATGGGAATTATTGATATTTCAAACATTTCAGCCTAAATACTTCAGCTTTGTTTTGCAGGAATGAACTTAAATACATTTTCAAGTAACAAATCTTAAAGCTTACAGAAAATGAACAGTAACAAGACTGAAACAGTCTCAATCAACGTTCAACTTGAAAGCAAAACTGCACTTTTTGGGGAATCCTCCACATGATTCCGTATGTGTGAGACAAGAACACACATATCTTTCTCTTTTCTGTTCGTTCTAGATAGCTGCCTCGTGCTGGCACTTTTTTATAGTCAGTTTACCTATTCTGCCTATAAAGCTCTCTAAAAAAACCTCCATCAACGTTTTATATACATTTTGAAAATCTGTAGTAACAGGCTCATTCATGATAACATTTGATACTTACAGTATTTTGGTCATTTTAAGAATTACCGTAACTTCTTTTCTGGGCACATTTCACAAAGCACATAGCATAGTAACTACCGCTATTTCCGTCAACAACATGGCCTTCTGTCATTATTCTCAGTAAAAAACAAGCTCAATATAATTCTTGTCTTGTCATGGTTTGGGAACCCCTGCTCTAAAGTGGGACCGACATTTTTTTCAGTAATACAGCATGTGAACAACAAATAAGGGATTCATGTGGGATTGATGTATTATGTATTCACAAATACTATTTTGTTTTCTTCTTTTGCATGTCTTCACTCCCTTGTGTTGGTGTCCTCCAAACCAGGTAAGGTTTTTTCAGTGTCTCTTCAGTCTCGGTCATTCCTGTTCTCCCGCTTTCCCTGTCTCTTATGTCAGTAAGCTGCAAACTGGCAACAATTAAAAAGGAAACACATGTCAACGCTCACAGCATTGACATTGCACATTCTTGATAGGTTTCAGAATATGATGGCAAGATGTCGTTTGGGCTTGTTTGGACAGGATTAAATTCCCTTTTAGAGTATACACCGTACCTTGTCCTTCAATATCATCAGTCTGCTTTCTTGTATCAGTTTGTGGGGTGATGACCCGTTCAAACAAAGCATCTGTTTGTGCAAACATCATCTTGCAAGGACACAGCTCAGATACACTTTAGTGACGACTGAAAGTCAAGTGTTTGTCCCTACATGTGAATGCAATATCCACAGCCTAATGTGGTCCCGCCAATCTTATTAAAGACATCAGATATGCAGCATAGAGGGCCTAATTTGAAGATGGCCCTGAAGGCTAATATTCCCTGCATAGCAAGTGGGTCTTCCCCACCAATTATATTTATATTACAGAGCTGGAGCAAGCTGCTGTTTGAGCTATTATTTTGAGAGGCGTTAAGTTTAAAAAAATACGGCCTGCAGTTACCGCACTCAGGAGCGACTAGTGAGGGAATGAGTCTTTTTCATGTTCACTCGCTTTTAAATCCTCCCCAGCTTTTGTTGTTAAAAGTGAACTCTGACCTTAACCATAAGGAACAGTATGTAATAACTTGTTATAATACTGACCTTCCGTATCTATTACCATAATATTTAACTAGCATGTAGATTAGGGATGCCAACCATTCCTTAAAAAACGGAATTGCACCGTATTTACAAAGAAAAGCACACATCCCGTATTGCGCTGACAAGGGATTTTTGTCCCTTTGTCCCTTATTACTGTGGGAATCAAAACTAGTAAAATGTAAAATGTCAGTGGATTCCATTGACAACTGTTTGCCACAGGCTAAGGCAATCAATGCTAGCGTGTCTGATCGCTCACCGATCAAACTCATTTCGTTTAACTTTTCTGGCATCTTTATTTAATCCCTTTGCCTTGGCTGTCACTCTGCCTGAGCTTGGGGGCAGCTAGCTAGCTAGAGTTATTTACCTAGCTTCTGGTCTTCTAACTATAAATGTGACTTTTTACCGCACTGACATTTTGTCTAAAAAATAAAAAAAGCCGCTGTGGGGTTAGTTTGGAGCTTTTTTGCGTGACGGGGAAGCAACAAGTGGCTTTCACATCCACAGGGTATGTGCTACCTTAGAAGGAAGTAAGTTGTGCTAACTCACGTTTTTAAAAATTTAACAAGTCTGCTTTTTGGTTGTCATTAGAATAATTATGTGTTGTCCTCAAAACGCTACTGTAGTAGTGTGACTAAGTTGTTATAATTAACTCTTCAATGCCAAAGACGTGTATTGACGCCTTTTCAAAAAGTAACGTTGACCTCCAAAGACGTCTAATCAAAAAATACAGGCAGCTAACACTGTCACAGAGTTTGTCTGGCGGCGGAGTTGCCTTTAGTAGTGACGCGATTGCGAAAGAGGACATGGGTGATGTAGGTGACGTAGACACGAATGCAGCCGAAGCAACAAGCTAGTGGTTAGCGTTGCTGAGCCATGTGGCGCGACACCGGAGCTTGACAACGGAAGCAATTCAGAGTCGGGTGACTCAGAACCCGACCCTGATTGTTCTGACGAGTGGCTGCCGTCTGGATCGATCAGCAGCAGGGATTCATCACCACATCCTGCAGACCCCACCGTCACTCTGCTTGAATTTGCTTCTCTGCAGAAAAAGCTTGTTTTCTCTGTTTTTTGGTCAAAATCAGGTCTTTTTGCTGAAGCAAACTTTTTTTCTGATGAAAGAAGAGAGTCTAAAGTTTCTTTAGGTAGTTTCAATGTTTATGTAGTCCTAAAACTCAATATTTTGTGGGTCTTGGAACTTAAGCAAAAATGCCCAAAAACTCTGGCAGTATGGAGCTCTCTGCTGTCAACATGGCTGGCAGTCAATGGGTTAACATAAATACATGTCCGCAATGTGTCTAGCTTTATGATAGTTATGGTATCACATGGGTCTCCAACTGGTAGCCCACAAGCTGGTTTTGAGTAGCACACCAAAGGGTCAAATAAAAATGTTTTTTTAAATCTTAGTATTTTTATGACTGCACAACTCAGACATTATGCTTCAATTTAATGATGAATTACCACAAAATAACGTACAGACAATTAACTTGTGGTTCATTGGTTGTAGACCCGGCCGTGATAAGTGAATGTTTGTGAATTAGGATTATTTATTTAGAAATCAGATATTTTCATAGTTTGAACATAGGAAAGCTGTTAAGACCTTCTAAGTAGGGCTTTTAACATCATTAGAGCCCTCTAGACATGAAATAACACCCCCATAGTAATCTTTACAATCGTCTTACCCAATTTAGCAGACACAATAATAGAAAATAAGACAGAAATTAGAAATAATTATAGGCTCATGCATCTTCGTGTTGCGAGAATTCCTTGTTTCTTTCTTACTTCTGTTTTATTTCAGTACCTCCCGCGGTGACACCTAGTGACCAATTTAGAATACTAGATATTACAAAATGTCTTTCAATGTGCTAAATGGCTGAATGGCTTACATTTCTATTTAGTTTAGTTGCATTTTGGCCCTTAAATATGCTTGTAGACATCCGTGCTCTCAGGTACGCATTTTGTTGCATTTCACCGGTTTCAGTTCCCTTGTTCAGTCTCTGCGCCTAGCGTGGCATGCACCTTCAAAAAATCATCGAGCTGAACTGAACTGAGCCCAAATGTTTGAACACATAATACTTCCTTGTTGCGGTCATCTGTCACAACATATTATCCTGTTTTATGGGCATCCCATTTGTGGTCATGATATCGAATTGAGCCTTTTTTGACATTCAATGACAAACAAACAATGATCCCACAAAAGTGCTACCGCTGCTGCTCTTCTTTCCTGAAAATGACGCGATTACAAAGCTTTAGTCTGTCACCAAAAATGCTCTTTCACAAGATGCTCTATTGCCCACAAATAAATTCAGACCTGATGTACAAAAGGGAAATCACCTGGATGACACATTTCAATCAGAGAATCAATGAGAACTTTGCAGGCCAAAAGTAAAATAGAATAAGAAGTGTGTTCCCCAACCGGTAAGCACTCAAGCTTTGTCAAACAAGGTTGCCGCTTTATCATCACACCCACACACATCATCAAGCACATCCTCAGCCTGATGAAAGAGGCAAGTCATCAGGGGTAAACAGCTTGGTTTATGAATCGTGATATGCGTTCACTCACACCTCCTCTATCTGCTCTTTATCCTCCGCTAATATTTATATAGATTGGAGAGGCATAAAATGTGCTCATGTAAATTTATTTCATCCGTATCTACAATTAGAGAGGTGACATATCTTCTCTCCTTGGCACTTGAGTTTAATATTTAATACCAGTGCTTGGCTCCTGCATAACAAAGTATGTAAGCGGGCAATAGAATATGTTAATGTGGAAATACTTATTCAACAAAATGACTCCCTGGATAACAATGATGAGACTGGGAGGGAAAAATAAAGAGAAGAATTCAGTCTACACTCCAGACTAAGTATGTTTTACATTTTCTTTTTTAACTATGACTTATATTCTTATTCATGGTCCCCTTTTTAGCATCGCTTCAGAACACCTAAATCAGGGGTTGGCAACCTTTACCATCAAAAGAGCCTTTTTGCCTCCTCTTCCAGTTAAGGAAAATAGTCTGGAGCCACAAAACATTACACTTTTAAACGTTTTCATCTTGTTTTAAATTGTACCTGTTACAACAACAGAATTCAACCAGCAGAAGTGCAGAGTGCATGTGCAGTTTAAACCCTGAACTATGCTGGCCTTTTTAAGTCGTTCACGTATTTGTGTAATATAAAAAAAATACAAAACACATAGCCAATTTTGACATAAAAAAAGCCCATCAGAGCTCACATATCTGCATATCAGTGCTGTCTGCTCAATATCGTTTCCATCAACTGACTTAACACAGGCAATTGTACTGTATATGCTCGTGCTGAATTAATGTCATCCATTTGCCTACTGGTTATGTTTGTTGCCATTCCATTGGTCCTGTCCTTGACTCTTTTCAGAGAGAGAGGCATGCCTTTCTTTCATTTTCTGAATAATTTCCTGTTTAACTCGCAGAATAGGTGCTCTGATATTTTTATGAATGATTCTTTCGTGTATTCTCCATCTGTGAACGGCTTCCTCCTCCTCACGAGCTCATGTGCAGCCACAACACGAGCAGCTGTAGTTGCGTTTGCAGCGATTATCCACTTCTTGAAAGTTGTATGTTTGCTCTGCTCAACCTTCCCGAAATCGCTCTCTCACACCCATTTGCAATTGGGTACTTTTCAGTAAAACGGAGTGCTTGTTTTGAAAATGCCTTTCAGTATTACATTTTCTGTTGTCTGCTAATTTCTCGCCCCATATCCAGCACACGGGTAAAGCCAGCCTCACTGCCAGTAATGGCAAAGGAACCATTCACAATTAAACCCTTTCTTACGAGATTTCTCTTTTTATTCCTGGTTATGGATAGCTTACCATGGGGTAGGACACTCATAAGACATCGTTTTCGTGTGTCACTGGCCTCTCGTCCCCTTAACCTTCTCATCCAATCAGCAGTCAGAACGCAGTGTAGATGCATTCAGTGAGTCGTATATTTCAAAGTCTTTTCGAAAATGCACATTTCCTCCGTTTTCGTGTTAAAAAAAATCACAGAGCTTCGTGCGGGAGCCGCAACAAGGGGGCTTCGGAGTCGCGGCTTGCCGGCCCCTGGCCTAAATGATAGTTATGCCATAAAATGTAGATCCAATGGACAATTCTGCCATTATGGTCTGATGTGTCTGGGTGACTCCTCATGGTCAGTAACACATGTCAACGTGTGAATATAATTCAGTTGCGAGGAAATGTGTTGTAAACTGGGAAATATAAAAAATAAAAATAAAAAAAAAAACTGCCAACCATGTTTGCTAATGCAGACACTATTTCAATTAATCATTAGAGCTTATCCCGGATTATCTTGAGGGCTTTCCGGTGGTGTGTAACAAACGCATACATGTAACCGTGTTTGCAGCGTAGTGTGAGACAACAATGTGATGATCTGCAGGGTTGTGTTTATTTTTTGACTTCCTGGAAAGGAATAATGAGATAATAAAGTTTCTTTCTGATAATGTTGTTGCTGACACATCACTGTGTGTGCAATACACTGTAGAATTAAAATGTACCGTGCATGTCCGGGTACTTCATTATACGCACAAAAGGGACAGGGTCTCACACGCACAGGAAGGAAGGGCCAGCTACTTAATGCTTTCTAATGAAAGTATACATTAGTATTTGCTGAAAGGCATAAGGAGGTAATTAACGAAGTGTTCATGACAAATGGTAATAATGCAGAAATCGGTTAGGGAGGAGGAAACGCTGGAGTTAGCGCCTATTGTTGTGCTCTTTTGTTATGTGTCGTTATGTGTTTATTTCTAAGTACGTGTTGTAGTCACGTTACATATGTATACTGTTAAACTCCGTTTTTGCATCAGCTTGTTTAACTATAATTGGGGATGTCAACAACCTGACACATTTGTTTCACAAAGCCATCAACTATTAACACAATTACAATTTAGACAAAGTCTAAACCTTTTTAATGCATATACAGACTCTTTGACTCAAAAGTGCAGGGGAAAAGCATGGGAGTTTGAAATACGATGAGTCAGAAACGCTAAGACAGCAGCTGTGAATTATTTAAAGTAGCAGTTTATGCAAATATTCCAAATGTGGGACATGGTGCAGAACGTGTTTGCAACTTATTGCTTTCTGGATGAAATTGAGCTGAATGAAACACTGTCAGAGCCACAGCATCAGTCAATACATTTACTAGTACAGTGGAACCTCATTTAGAGCGTTTCAGTTGCCTCGGTTCAAGTACATCCTCCAGTTAGTGTACAATATCCTATTGTGTTATTAATACACTGCTTAAGTTTAACTGTGTTTGTAATGCATTTTTATCACAAAACGTCCTTGTTAACAACCTATTAGCGTGCTAATCAAATGGAAACTAGCACCATAAGTGATTGTCCCCCAACTCCGTCGCCCATCTATGATGTCATCAGCGGGTGATGCTGTAGTTCTTTGTTAACTACCACAGTTAGGGCACAAGTTTTTTTATTTTATTTTTTTATCATGACAGCAAAATAACTCAAAATGGAACCAAATAAAGTTGCAAGTGTCAGCGTTTTGATAAATAAGGTGGAAAAACACTGCTTTAAGAAATTAAGAAATACCTTGGCGCAAGACATGAAGGTGTCGTCCATGTGGGATTCCCTTCTCATCCTCCCTCGCTGCTCGTCAACAGTATCTGTCAACAATCCAGTCTTCAATCAAGGTAAAATTGCCATTAAATGCTGGTCATGTATATGCATTTATATGCATTTCGAATTGTTTTCTGTATGTGAAACTATAAGAACGTGTTTTATGTTAATATTTTTGGGCATCCATAACAGAATAATTGGATTTGCGTTATCTGTTAAAATTAAATAAAATATAATGAATTTTAAAAAAACAAACAAAAAACAAAGACATAATAAAAGCTGAAATCTTGTAAAAAAAAAGTACAAATTAATAAAAACACATACCGTTGCACTCCTAGCATAAGGCTACTTTCAACATTTTACTCCTGTCTCCCTTCAGCATGGCATGATGTGAGTTTTCTCCCTTTGACGTCCGTGAAATGTGTTTGCGTCACCTCTTTGCCAGGAGACCGTGAATGCTGTTTAGCATTTGAACATGTCAGCAGGAACAGGCTGAAAACATCAATAAGCATAAATCTCCAATATTTAAATATACTGTAGATCCAAGTAAAAAAAAACGACTGACAACATGAATAAACATGAAGCAAACGTTTTCAGCTGGAAACTCCTAAACACAACATCACGTTTATATGCCTTGAATAGTATTCCAAAGCGAAATCTTTACCCTGGAAAATTCTCTCTCGACATTGACATTTCATGCCCACCATCTAACAATTATGTGCAGGGTGAGGAGAAATAGGCTTTTCTTTCTGGCCTTTTCTTTCTGGCACAAGTGATTCAAAGCAGGAGAGAAGATCTGACAGCCAACCGGTTATAGGAGAAGTGGACAGGGCACAAGTGATTCTAAGCAGCAGAGAAAACCTGACAGCCAACTGGACGTTCATGTCAAGCGCTCGGCTTTTGCTACCAGAGTTTTGAAGTATTTTGGCGCTTCCTTGACCAAATTTTGTGATCACAAGACTAGAACAGCTTGATGACATCCCCGGCTTGAACTTGGATCGGTGAGAGGTACGAAGTTATAAGTGCCGACAACAGCTAGCAAGTTAAGCTAACCAGCTCACAGCTGAAGCTCAAAGCGGTTGCCGAGCAACAATGCCACACAAAAAGCAAAATGATACAGCCGCAGAGCTCTCGGGTCCAGACGAACCCCCGGAAACAAGGCCACATCCAACAGAGACATTATATGTTTGAAGTTTGCATTATATGGCGCCTTGAAGGACCAAATGAAAAAGCAACTGCAGGAAACAGTAGCACAAATACAGTAAGCTCTAAAGCCTGCAAACGCAGATTGAAAATGTACAATCACAGAATAACAGCTTCAAGAGAAGCTTATCTGAGATCTACGTAGGAGGAAAATAGAGCCATGCACAATGATATAAAGGCACTCAAGGATGATAATGCTGCCTTTGCACAGCACGTAAGATAGACAAAGAAGCAAAGAAGAAACACATTGAGCAAAGGAAGAACACAATTGACGAGATAGAACAGAATGCACGAATGATGTGATCATGACAGGGCTCCAAATTACATCCAGGTCATATGCCAGGCAGTCGAGAAGAGAAGAACACAAGATGAAATGGATGTTGCTTCAACAGAGCAACACATTGCCACATTTCTACAATCAAATGAGGTGGACTTAGATATCAACACCATTGATACATGCATTCCATTGTGCGGCAGAAACAACGCCACACACGTCATCAGCGGTAGATTCACCGATAGAAAATACAAAAGCGCACTCCTGAAACAGGGAAAGGAGCTGAAAGGTACCGATGTCCACAGGAATGAGAATCTGGCAAAACGCAATACTGGCATTGCCAAGAAAGAATGGAATTTTAGGAAGCACTTGGAGCGTCAACTGCAAAATCTATATCAAGCTAAACAGAAGACCTCGAGGCCAGAGTGCTTGTTGTCAAAGACACCAAGGACCTGGATAAATAGTAAAGATCACATCACCGTGACCAAGGACACAAGCATTGAATACGACTGTCGACTCGGCTGCAAATGATGGAACAGAGTGTAGTACACCATGGAGCACAAAGTCCACCATGATGGTGAGGGAGAGCTGGGCGGGGCTAGGTGGGTAACTGTGTACAATATATGCACTAGCTCTGAGCTGAGTATAAAATAAAGTTAGACGCTTTGCATACACTTTGATGAAATGGATGAATGTTCTAATTAATGTTATAATATAATTAATGTTATCACAATATACACTTTAAGTCTTGTCCAATGTCCTGTTTATTTGCAACAACAAGTGTTATAAATGTACTGTACAGCATTTTTATGACACATACTTGTCTTGTTTTTGGGGAACTTGAAAAATAACAAATCTGGTCTTTTGGACCATCAGTTAGAGAAATTAATGGCTGAGCACTGTGTTGAGGACATGTTTTCAGTGCCACGTTTATGGATTCTGCTCACCATCATGGCGGCCAAACCCGTGCATGGCAGTGGATGCCGAGTTGACAGTCCTATTCAACTCTCATGTCCTTGACCATGACAACAAGGAAGGTGGAGGATACATCTCACAAACAAAGAACGATGCTGTTTTGAAGGATTACATTCATCAACATCATCATTTGATAACATCGTCAGCACATTCCAAGGGCCTGCCCAACAAGAAGTACAGGAATTAGGAACCCATGTATCAACATTTAATGGCATTCGCAATACAACAGAAATGTTTGCAGGACAGAAAGAATTGGAATTGGAAACCTTTTGCTTTCCAAACCACAAACGATTGGAATTGGACAATTATATCGATCCAGACACATTTTTTCTTCCATATTACAAATGACTGCTTTTACTCCAATAAAACAATAACATTTAACCTGGCGACAAGTTATCAATTATTCATATCAACATCAGAAGTGTGTACACCTTCAAAGTAGTCGTGATCTAAGCAACTGGGATTGATGCTTAAAAGGTAATTAATTTTGAGCTGGAAGGATATGAAATGAACTAAATCAGCAGGAATAACAAAAGTGGAGGAGGAGTGGCTGTGTACGTGGCAAATACCTGAACTACAAAGTGGTAAAAAACATTTGGAATTGATAACGTTTTAGAATGTATCATGATTGAAATCTCTAAAGAAAAATGTAAAAAGGTATTACTGAGTTGTTATAAGTCAAGTACTAAAATGTTCGAGGATTGGATCAAGGCGACCTTCGCAGACATCAGCCAAAAAATAATCTTCGTTTGTGGGGACTTCAATATTGATCTTTTGAATCCAAATAAGCAGACTATAATAGAATGGCTTCATAGACAGAGTGTACAGCATGAGTCAATATCCTAAAATCACCAGACCAAGCAGAATAAAAGACCACTGTGCCGCGCTAATTGATAATATAGTCACTAATGATTTTTATAATAACACAACTGTTAAAAAAAGTTACAACAAAAAACATAGGAAGAGAAAGATGGAGGCGGATGTGTCCGCAATAAACGAGGGACGACTGTCACTCAACAAAATATAAACACAACACTTGTGTTTTTCATGAACTCACACATCTGGAACTTTCAATGTACGCAACATGCCTATTTTTTCTAAAATATTATTCACAAATGTGTCAAAATCTTGGTCAAGACAATCCATCCACCTCCAAAATTATATCAGACAGGTAGAAAATGGGCAATAACTCAAATTAGTGAATGGTTTCGTTGTGAATTGGCCCTATACGTATACTGTACAAGACAATCACTGTACTTGGAAATATCATCCTTGTCTTGTAAGCTGACACTGATACTGAGATCATCCCACTCTGGAGCGAGGGGTATGACAGACACATAGGCATAGTGTGATACCCCAGAGGAACAAGAGTTGAGATGAACCACTGAGGTGTAACTTATAGGCCATAATTGTATTTTCGCACCAAATTGCCCAGAGGAATAGAATAGTGGCTGGCTGGGGATTAATTCAGTTTAACCTGATTTAAACCAAGTACATTTCAGCAGTTGATTAATCCTCACCCATGAGCTCCTGATTTTATGTATCCCATTAGCTTTTAATATGATTGTCCTGTTTTTGGAGACGTAACCTTTTCACAGATTACATTACTTATCTGAAGCAACAATTTGAAGAAATGAGGGCAGGGACGTTTTTTTTCTTTTTTTTTATTTGACAGTGCAGCCTGCAGGTTCAAATGCTTTTAAAATGTGTTTAACAAAAGTAGTTTGGCTCAGTTCATTTTTTTCCCCCAGCAGAACAGAGATTGAACAAAACTGCCTGAACCTACTGTAGGTCTGTGTAACCCTTCATACATTCTTTATGTCCCTTCACTTTGTTTTTGAGTACGTCCAAATGGCGTCAACAGTGTCAATACACTATGCAAAATTACTTCTTAGTGTATGAATTTGATTGTTGTTGCTGTTTTATGTAAAAGATGCAACAACAATAATTGTGGAAGCATGTAATGTCGCATTGCAACATGTTGTTTTGCAACTCGACTTAACACACATTCACACACAGCACAGTAGACGCTGTGCACCATGCACTGACACTGGTAATGAGCAGATGAACAATTCTGGTCGTCATCTGACAATTGAGGGTTTCAAAAACAGTTTTCTGTTTTTTTTGTTTTGTTTTGTTTTTTTTTAAAAACTAAATATTTTGTCATGTTATTTGGTTCATTCGATTTGATACTTTAGTGTCATGGTTCAATATTTTTTGACACAAAAAAAGAAATTAGCTTGCATTTTTTAACAAGTATTGCATTGAAATTTGTTTTAACTCAAAAATACATTTTTTTTAAATATTTTTTTTTAGATTAAATGTATCTGGCGCTGCTATACCTACCCCATTTTCTCCTGTGCATAATTAGTTATCACCAGCTCGAGTTAGAACCATATCAAACAAAACACCTTGGAAAAATAGGAATAAAATAAAGCAGAAATAATTAAAAATTCTATTGAACATGGCAATAAAGATTATTACACATAATTCATCAATAGTTCTGTTCATAGAGTCAGTAGTATTTCAATCAAACTATGTAGTATTTCCACAGTTCATGTACACATCCAGTTCGCTATGAAACATTGCAATTATCAAAAAACGTTTTTTTTTGTCAAAGCTGAATGTACGTCTTAGTATGTCTGCTCTCCTACCTCAGAATATCAAAAGCCTCCGTGTCAGACACTACAATCAGCACTGTAGATAAGGAGAACAAGTGTTCATAGATCAACAGGAAATAGAGTAATTAATTTTCCATCAAAGGAGGTCATACAATCAAGGGTTAAGAGAAATGAGCTCTGGAGGGACCATGTGCTAATGTCATTTATGAGTTTGCAAATTATGCATTATAGAAAAGAGCTGAGAGCAGACTGGAAACATAATTGCATTGATTTTCCACTGATGACAGTAAATAATGATATTTCTCTCGACATTGAGGAGATGCAGGATGGATTGTGGGGCCCAAGGACATACACACAGGCTCCTACTGTACATAAACTGAGTTGATTTTTGCTGTAATATATGCATGTGCAACAATTTGATGGCTGCTTTATTTCTAATTGTTTCTTTGTGACTTTAGTTTTTCTCAACTTGACATTTTTGACAACGTAAAACGACCCAAACGATGATAACTTTAGCAAGTCGTGCAGGACTTCAGCTAAGTGAGCATCTAAAGCACGTGCCAAACTCAGCGCCCGGGGACCAGATGTGGCCCGCCACATCATTTTATGTGGCCCACAAAAGCCTTGGAATAATGTGTGTTAATAATACACCTCACCTTTTTACTTCTAAAAGTTTTTATTTAAAAACTCTGTATATGTTGGATAGCGATATGTGAATATGTGGTTAGCATGTTGGCCACACAGTCGAGAGATCGGGAAGACCTGGGTTTATAGCTCCGCCTGGGCACCTCTGTGTGGAGTTTTACATGTTCTCCCCGAGGGTGCGTGGGTTTTCTCCGGAACTCCGGTTTCCTCCCACATTCCAAACACATGAATGTTACGTTAATCGGCGACTTGAAATTGTCCATAGGTATGAATGTGGGCATGAATGATTGTTTGTCTATATGTCCCCTGTGATTGGCTAGTGATTAGTCCAGGGTGTACCCCGCCTCTCGGCCAAAGTCAGGTGGGATAGGCACCAGCCTCTAATTAGGATAAGCGGCATAGAAACCTGATGGATGGATGGATGTTGGATACCTTTCTGTTAGAGACCCATTTTCTGGTCCTAATTAGTAGGCATGCAGTATGCACCCCCCTCTTTAAAAGGGCATACGACTGGAGAAGTTGCAGAAGAGTTGGCATGACGAGTGAAATCAACATGTCCATGTCCATGGCATAGGTGCATATGTAACCGACACCAGCTGGTGCGGCTACTTGGGTAACCTTTTGTCCTGACACCTTAAGAGTCGTGCTGGACATCGAGTTGAGTCTGGGCTTGTAGCTTGATGTCGAGAACACTTGACTCTCATTCTGCAGAACCCGGTATGAGCTTTGGTATAGGTCATTCTCCTGAAAGGGTTACCAAAGCAAAAATTAAAGTTGCGATTTTGTCAGCAATTTGCATAATTAAAACAAATAAAACAAAAAGAAATTGACATTTTAACATGTGCGTCTCAAATGTTCAGTGTGATTAACAAGTGCCTCACAGTTTATTTAGTTTTCTATGCATACGCATGAACAGTAATGGCAAAAAAAAAAGATATTGTGCGTTTTCTTCTTTCATCCTTGAAAAGGATGTTGTAGAAAAATGAGTAAGATCCATGGGAACATTTCCACAGATTTTGGGAGACATGTATGAAATCATTGCAAAATGGACATTTGGAATCTAACATGGACATCACATAACAAGTATAGGAAGAAAAACAACAGTGTTATACCACTGATTTCCTTTCCGATCTGATTCTGAGTAAAATTCAGGCAGGTATTGGCGATACTGATCATCTCTCAATACTGATACTTTGTGGAAAATGTATTTGTTTATTTGAAATTATAGCATAACCCATAGCATAAAGAAAACAAGACACAAGAGTTATCCATTTATTTTCAACTCTGAAGTAGACCTCGGATAAGCGGAAGGAGTTGGATGGATGCATGGATGCAACTCTGGCGTATATTGAGCGGTGTTATTTACAGTATAGGCAAACTAAAGAGCTGGTATCGGAGGTATGGATATTTCAGTATCGATCATCATGACTGACCAGGATCTGATGTAATGGTGACGTATGCTCCACCTTGCTGAAAGCATTGTTAGTTAGCACACAAGTAAAACACTTCACCTTCCATGGAAATATGAATGTGCTGACAACAAAATCACACAAAATGATCAATGGAAATCAAATGTATTATTCTTATTATTGTTATAGTCTCTTGCTGTCCACCTGTTGTGTATTCAATTTGCACAACAGCATGCGAAATTGATTGTCAGTCTGTGTTGCTTCCTTCCAGTTGGATTTCACAGAAGTGTGATTGATATTGTGATTGATTAAGAGTTCAGTTTATTTTTTGGATATGCTATATATACTGTACCTATTCTGATTTTGAATCTGTTACTTTCATTACTGTCTGAATTTTGCAAGGTTCTCTGAAGTTCGCATTGTGTGTCAAGGCAGACGTCAGCTCATTTCCATATAGTCTCCCTCGATTCAATTTTAGTTACACGGTGTGCGGACCTGTTACGTTTGCGACATGTATACATTTTGTCTGAGTTCTGTCAAAGTACATGTTTTGGATGCAGCAAATGCATCTGGGGCACAATGAGGTGTTAATACTTTGGAAGTCAAAGCAGCTGAATTGTAAGTTCCACCCTTTTGCGTTATTTATTTCATCATCTTTGTGACACACTTTTGCATGTCATAAAATGGCAAGCGTAAACAGGCTGACATTGACATCAGATCGTGTTTTATACACAACAGGCACAAAGAAAGTATTCAAAACTGTTTCCCCTGTTTATCCAATGTGTTTGCAGTATTATTTTTATGTGGTTATAGCTTCAAATCACTGTAGTCTGTGCGTCATGCCCCTGTGACCCCTTTAAGGAGAATCACCCAAATATGATTTCCTACCATTAAAAGAGTTGTGGTCTAAGTCTACCTTGAACTTTGCTAAAATATGGCGCAAAAACAATGATTTAAATTCAATTTCAATATCCACCAAAAGGATTCATCCTATGCACATGCATCACATCTGCACCACGTTATATATAAATTGTTTGTTTTTTTATAATCAGGCTAACTCACCAACAACAGCAAGGTGATCCTGTGTGGGAAAATGACACACTGGTGTGGTAACTTTTCCTGCAAAGATGACAAAGCACACTGCAGAGATACTTTAGTGCTCGGAAGTGTTCGATGAAGTACTGAAGAGGCGTCACTTGACAGGTGTGTCAGAGAGAGTAGATAGGTCTCGTCCCGGAGACGTCGGCTCTCATCTCTCACTCTTCTGAAGCATGATAAAGGGCCAATCTCCTCTACGCTCCTTATCTCCACACTCCTATCTCCACTGTACAGACTTTGTATTTCTGCATCTTCACAGGCACCTCTCACCATGCGAGAGTATATCTCCTGGGCCAACGTTATCATGTAATACTTCAACCTAACAGCCTCTGGGACACAGTGACGAGTTGAGGGCGTAAGGGATTGTCTGAACCCTCTCCCTGCAAAAACACAAGAATATGCTTTGTCCGGGGTATTCTGTTTTTCTATCACTTTAATGACACACTCTGGCCTTTTTTTCTTAATAATTTAGTAAAACTTTGCACACAAGGTAGTGCAAAATGGTTCTCTGTAAAAATATTTTGTTTTTTGGCACACCGTGTCCACTGAATATCCTTGGCATGACCACCATGTTTGTCGACTGTGTGGTAACAGCACTAACTCACTCACTACGCACATGCACAGTGACAGTAATGCTACTCGGAAATTGTCCTGTTTGAATGTTCTACAGTGGCTTGACTCGTTGGAAATTTTCATATGAACACACTGCATAATAAAGCAATTCTTTCCAAGTAGCGAATGCATGCGCTCCCCTTTCTGTTTATGCACCATTAACTCATTTTTGGTCTTAAGTCTGGAATGGTGTCACGCTCATAATTCCCACACTGTACGGAAAAATCCCTACCCTCCTCCCAAACCAAAAGTAGTGCTGCTGCGAAACAGGATGACGGAAGCAGGTGGAATTATCACAGCTCATTTGGCACTAATGTTTTGCTCCTCTTAATTAAACTAGGATTTACACTGTACATAAATGACACCACATGTGTAACTAAGGTTATTTTTGCTGTGCGTTCCCCATTCCTTGCGTTCTCTGTTCCATCTTTCTGCTCCACTGCCCACATTCACTCGTTGGTCTGACAGTGTTGGCCTAAGAGATTGTGGCCCATCAGTCACTGTGTCTGTCTGGAGTCCAATCAGGCCTTGCTTTATTTTTACCTTCAAGTCACCTGAAGTCATGTTCCCCATCAGACAAACACTGTAAATGGATGGACACCAAAATAACGACAGGCTCCCGTGCTTGACATCTATCATTGTTGATCCTTTTTAGCCACTAGTATGTTTGTCTTGTGTCTCTACTTATCCCTATTTGTCTATCTCACTTTGTATATTTGTAACTGAAAATAAGCAGACTACGCCTCACTCCACTTGTTTGCAGGTCAGGTAGTCCTCACTCAGGACACAGACTCGGCTCAAGGTGACTGTATGTGGAACACCTCTCAGGAGATCAGGAACACCTGCTTAGGCAGAAGGATGCACACATATATTCATGTCAACACAATGCCTCCCTCTCTAAAATGTCTGCCAACTCCACTCCACTAAAACGAGTAGACTCATTTGAGGAGATGAGAGTGGGCAGCAATAGGTGTGGTTAGATGAAATGGCTACAGCTCGTGAACAAGGGTTTGTACCTGCTCTTTTCAAACCAATCCCAGTGTGCTGCCTTTCCAAGATTACTTGAGGACCAGCAGTCTCATTCAAAGAGTCAAAAAAGTGTATGGCGTGTTCTCAATTTCCCATTAACATTATGAATCAAGCAAGGTTTTGATGCACACATCCAAAACATGCTATGAGGTGTTTATCTATTAGATCAGGGGTCCTCAGTGCCATCTGTCACAGGGCCACAATTTTTCTCAGCACTGTGAGGGCCAGATGGCATCCTAAAAAAATAGGAGTCAGTGCGAACATACTATTATTACAATACTGCAGCAAGCCACTAAGGTCCAGAGTCTTGCAAATGAAAAAATCCAGAACCACACCACCTGTCAATAATTGGGGGGATGGATTTTGCCAGAGTTGTGATGTTTTGTCTGAAAGTGCCTCCACGGGTTATAGTCCTTCGAAACGGTGTTTACTTGGAGGAACTTTCACATAGACTTCCCCACTGCATTTTTTAGTAAATTCACTCCAGTCGCTGTTAAAGTCCAATTTTCGGTGTCGACTTTTTTTTATTTTTTTTTTAGAGTTGATAGCACCATATTTCTTGAAATGCGAACCATCTTCTTCTACTGCTCCTTTATTGTGACACATACGTCTTGCTGTTGCCCCTTGCAGAGCAGAGGAAATACTGGAATTGGAAAACTGGAATATTTAATGTTTTACCTTATATAGGAGGGGATGTGGCCCACAGGCCGCCTACTGATGATCACTGAGCTAGACTCATGCAAAGGGTGGGTCAGACTTTAGTAACCTTTTTTTTTTGTTTGAGCAGGTTTGATCCGTGATCTATAGTTCCATCTACCTTGATAAGGTCACACTGAGTAATGATAACTAGTTTATGTGATATTGATTTACTATTGGGTTTGATAGTTTCCAGACGGTGCCCAGCAGGTGGCCTTGAGACATAATCAATTTATCAGCGACTTTAATCGACGAGGACCTCTGCAATAAAGACAGACAGTATGTCCTCAGGTAATCCAATTGGGTTGGCTCTGGTGTACGTCTTTACCATTTGTGTGTGCCTACACTGTATGTCTTTATGTGGAGAAGAAATCGACACATCTATTTAATAAAACCAACATTTATAGTGTTGAATCAAGGGCGCCAGTGATCCTCTCCTCCATTATCTTTATCTTTATTTTTTTGTCCCTTTCTGTCCTCGCTCCCCTCCTCCGCATTCACCCTCCATATCTTGTTGTGTAGGTGATGAGTTATAGTGGTCACATCGATGCAGCTGATAGATGAAGGTGAACTCAGCCGTGACCTACAAGATACTTTAGAGGACAGAGAGGCCGTCATCCATCCTAGCCACCTACATAAGCGAACCTTAATCTTATTGCACAGTTTCTATATTGTACGGCCAATGCATTTGTTTGCTCAGAGTGCACTGATATTTGCATATTTAGTGTATAATCTCAATGATTTATTTATGTAGTTTGTTGTGAGACTCACAAAGGATCGTATTTTAATGTAATGTATAAGTATAATAGTGGAGATACGAACAGATTGTCTTGGTCAGACATCTTTGGAAAATACATTCAGAGCGCCATTCTACAGTAAGACATAGTTTGTAAGTCACTGCTTCGTCTAATGTATAATAACTACTGATAGTTACCAAATATTGACTATTTGGATACTTTATATACTTTAAAGGATATCCCTTCCACTGTTAATATCAGCATCCTACTTCTGTGTCACACCTGCTTCTTTATCAGCCACAAGATAGCACGGCTGGTGAGCAGTGCCACTGGAAAAGAACTAAGTTTCACTTCCTTATCCGAGGCACCCAGGTGCGGCACTCTTCCACATCCGCTATCGGCGGGAAATTACACGCACCTTAAGCCCATTACCACTTCAAAATGAACAGGCACAGAGGAGTGCAGTCTCCCCATTAGTGTCTTGCGGCAGACAGTTGTGCTGCACCTGTGCCTACCCTAATTATTAATGGCAACTTCATTAGAATAGCATGTAATACTGCAGCATGTAGGTCAGCAAGCACTGTTGGTGTAAGTGACTTTTACTGCATGCATCATCAATACAGGCAGAATATTAGAATTAAAAAAATAGTTCAAGATTTTTTTCCACTAATTTTACAAACTGAAACCCATATATTACACTCAATAAATATACAAACCCAACACTTTTTCACAAGTGGAACTCAAAAATCTAAAACTTTTTCTTTGTACAGAAAAGGCCTAACTCTCTCAAATATTGTTCACAAATCTGTCTAAATGTGTGTTAGTGACCATTCTTAATTCATGATTCATGATCTGTCCACTTCAAAGGTGTGGCATATGACGATGCTGATGAGACAGCATGATTATTGCACAGGTCTGCCTTAGGTTGGCCACAATAAAAGGCCACTCCAAAATGTGCAGTTCAACTGTATTGAGGGTGGTCCGGGAGGGAGAGCCAAAAATCAGTCAGGATCTGGTGGAACCACCATTGGCTTCAAATGCTGTATTCACCGATCCGGAGCATTCCAAAAAAAAAATCAGTGTATTGGAAAATTCAAATATTACATAAGATCAATAAAAAAGGATATTTTAAACAGAAATGTCAGGCTTCTGAAACATGATTTCCTCCATGTGTGGCATGGAGGAAATCAGCCTGTGGCAGTGCTCAGGTGTAATAGAAGCCCAGGTTGCTTTGATAGCAGTCTTCAGGTCATCTGCATTGTTAGGGTCCGGCATCTTTCTTTTGACTATACCACATCAACTCTTAATTGGAGTCAGGTCAGGCAAGTTTGCTGGCCAATCAAGCACAGTAACACCATGGGTGTTGAACCAGCCCTTGGTGCCTTTGACAGAGTGGGCAGGTGCCATGCCCTGCTGGAAAATGAAATCAGGTTTGCCATAAAGCTCGTCAGCAGGAGAAAGCAGGAAGTTCTTTAAAGTGTCCTGGTAAATGGCTGTGTTGACTGTGGACTTCAGGAAAAACAAAGTGGACCAACACCAGCAGAGGACACGGCAGCCCAAAATGTCAAGCAACATGGATCCTGTGCCTCTCCACTCTCCCTCCAGATTGTGAGACCTGGTTTCCAAATGACATAAAAAATTTACATTCTTCTGAAAAGACAAAAAAAATTGAGGTTTTTCTCGTGGATCACCTTTTGGCCCCAGAAACTTCCATAGTTTCCCTCCCTTGCCCTTCTCACCTTGTTTTCCTGAACACAGATGCACACACAGCAGCAACATGGCTACCGCTACCGCTAATGAGAGCAAGAAGTTTGCTCTGGTCTGGCGGCATGGCTCGGGTGGTAGAGTGGTCATCTCCCAACCTGAAGGTTGCGGGTTTGATCCTCCGCCGTGATTGTGTCGAAGTGTCCTTGGGCAAGATACTGAACCCCCAGTTGCTCCTGATGGTAGGTAAATGCGCTAGCACTTTGAGTACCTTGGAGGTGGAAAAGCGCGATACAAGTGAAAGACCATTTACCATCCACAAGAAAGGAAGAGTATCAATGTCTGTGGAAAGCTGCAGAACAAGTGACATTGCAACAAAAGGCAGCAGCACAGCAAAGGAAAAAATCATACTCTTTACGAGAGGAACAAGACTGCTACAATCAAATGTGTCCCTGTGCATTGCTGTGGCATTGTTTGAAGGTAGAGATAATGACACATGTCATTGTGTATTTTTCTTCAAATTCAGTAATGAGACAATTCCTTGTTAATGTTTTTGACAATGGTGCAGGTTTCAATGTGAACGTAAACAAGTCTATCTTGTTTAAACTAGAAAGTGTATTTTTTAAAACAAAAGAACATCTGCCACTTTAATTCTAGGAGGGAAATATGTTTTTTAGTTCCATATTTGATCAAATAAAAGCAAAAGTTATTTTGAATTGTCCGACTTTCTTGAAAAAGTAGGAGAAGAAAATCGTAAATAATTTTTTTGTGATGTGAGATTTTGCCCAGCCCTACTGAGCAACAGTCCAGTGATTTTTCTCCACAGCACAGGTAAGATGCTTCTGACATCGTCTCTGTTTTATGAGTCACTTGACACGAGGAATGCGACATTTGTAGCCCATGTCTAGGATTCCTTTGTGTCGAGTAGCTCTTGATGCGCTGACTCTAGCTTCAGACCACTCCTTGTGAAGCTCCCCCAAATTCTTGAATGGATTTTTTTGGCAATCCTCATAAGGCTGCAGTTATCCTTTTTGCTAGTGTACCTTTACCTTCCACCCTTTGTCCTTGCTCTCATCTTTCTATATATATGCTTGTATACTAAAAGTCAGCAGTCCTCCCTGTGATTGTGTAGCTTACTGACCCAGACTGAGGGCATTTAAAGGCTCAGGAAACATTTGCAGGTGTTTTGAGTGAATTAGCTGATTAGGGTGTGACGCCATTACTTTCCAATGTACCATGATTTGCGTTTAACATGGATGGTGGGAAACATAGCCGACCAGAAATGTTATTTATTGCTGTCGTCATCCTCCTCCTGGGAACTAAAACCACGAAAGTTGTCTTCTTCACTGTCGCTATTAAACAGCCTCATAATTCCTTCATCACACACTTTGTCAGTCTCTCGCTCTATCTTTCGTTGTAGCTCTCGGTGTCACTTTTGTCTCAATGCAAATCAGCCCTTTATCTTGAACTGCCCTCTTCATCACACAGTAGTCCAGCCTTTCGAAACTTGTTGGTGATAGTGGATTTTTTGTAAAGAAAGACACACCTTGCAATCCTACCTTCACTCTATGTCCCCAGCGTCACTTGTTAGCACCGATGGTGACACCTGAGATGCTTTCATCGGAGTTCAACAGCTGTACTAGAGCAGAAACTGTAATGATTCTACACTTGATCAAACTTAATATTTGTCCGATCAAAACACAATTGCTGCATAAGACTTCAAAAAGTGATATTAGCATCCACTTCACATCCGATTCACTACTTCCTAATGCTGCACACTAAGCATCATGGGAACTGTAGTTCTTGTAGCCATAAATTACCCGTGTCACTAAACAAGTCACAGGGCTCAAAGCGTGAGAAAAAAGTAGTGGCTTATGTACTGAAAATAAAACTTTTTCACAATCTTGAAATTTTCTAAGACACAATTTTGGGTTTTCATTATCTGGATGGCAAAATGGCAAAATGAACTAAAATACAAATATAAGGCATTCAAATGAAGCATTCAAATATGTTATGTAGTATTCTACACTAGTCACTAGGTGTAAGTAATGTTACTGTAATGCTTGGTATATGCGCTAGACTTGATTGCCGAAACAACAAGGTTTTATTGCAGGTTTGAAATATCTCTATATCCTATAATCACTATCATCCTTAACAAAAATATCTTATAAAAACACGGGCTACTGTTGCAGCCGTGACCCACGCCAACATCACTTCCTGTCTACAAGCCACGGATCACAGTTATAGCAACACACGGGGATCAGTCTTTTTATGTCTCAAATGGCTTATTTACTTACTTATGTCTACTATATTGGGTAATGCGAGAGTAAGGGTGACATAGGGGTGTTACTTCATGTCTAGAAGGCTCAAATAATGTTACAAACCGTTTAAGTCATAAACAGGTTTTCTATGCTCTAACTACAAAAATATTTTTTTATTATTTATAAATTCACTTATCACAGTCGAGTCCGGAACCAATTAACCACGATAAACGAGGGAACGAGTGACACAAAATATTGAATTTACATTGACAGTATGATATTGTATTTTTCATCAATTATACATCAATTTTAGCAGAATAGGTGAATGAGAAAGTCACACAAAATGGCATACGGCTCTCCTCATCAACTGTTTTTGTTTTGTTTTTTTTTCCGAGTACATGCAAAGCAGCTGTTGAGAATGCGGGAATGTACTGTAATAAAACAAAAACAAGAGGCCTTGCTGACTGTAGCATCATTTAAGGAAATAGAGATTTAGAGGTGTCAGTTATGGGCTTTGAATGTGCTGAAAGTTACTGCAAATGTGGACTTTTACACAGTTTCACCAGCACTTGACAACATGTCTTATTCTCCTGACTGACTTTTTAGCCAGTGACACTTTTCACTTTCGCCTCTTAATATGTACCAGGCAGCTTCCAAGTTTCCCATTTTCTAATTGGATCTTAGATAAATCTGGCATATCAGGTCAAAAAGTTTGGATTTTTCTTGACTTATGCATACTTGGTAGCACACCGTCAACCTTCAGAATTACCACTTGGAAGGATTTTGCCCCATTATATCAGATGTACACGTGTCTAACAGGACCAGGAATTAGGACATTATATGTAAATAAGTAGAATGATACATGGGATTTAGAAAGGTAGAGTTCAAGGGTCAGGAGAAAAAAAATATTTCACTGCTGTCAGAAAGTTAGACCGACATGCCATCATGACTATAATGTTAGTTTAGAATCCATCAATACACAGAAACATGTTCTGTCACACAGTAACTATGGAAACAGAATCAGGAAGTGCAGATAGTTTTTCGTTGTAGAAAGAGTTGTGGTTAACGCGCACATACACACAAACACACGTATACACACAAATGACATTCCTTGCTATTGAAGGAAATAAATATAATAATAAATATGCGATGGAGAGATATGCTTCATTGAACAAGCAATGCAATGCTTGACTGAAATGATTAAATTGTAACTAGCTTTTCAAGAGTGTGTGTGCATGTGGGCTAGTGTGTATTGGGGTGTATGACTTTGCTCAAGCACAATATCAGAAGCATATTGTTGCGTGTTTTTAGATTTATATGTCTTACAACAAAAGAGAGAACATATTGGAGTGGTAAAAACATTAAAACAGAGCTAAGGGACTTTTTTTTTGTCCTAGGTTCCCCCTACTTCTTGTAAATTGTAACTTACCATTACTAGAGATACTACTACGATAGAAAACACCTCACCTCAGTGGAGTAGATGATCAGCTTCAAGAGAGCTCATGATAAAATACAATTATTTTCCAGTGTGTATAAAGGCATTTATCAAAGAGGCAGACAAGTCAGAATCAAAAGTAGCCAAACAAATGAATGCACACACTCGTAATAAATAACACACACGCACACACACTGCATGCAACTAATCTAAATACTAAAATTGTCATTGTCAACAGTCCTAACGCAACATTAATGCCCTGGCTGGTATTCTACTTTGGTCACTAGGTGTCAGTAATGTTGCCGTAATGTTTGGTGAGGCACACAAGCGTCAGACTTGATTGCTGGAACAGCAGCTTTTATTGCAGGTTTGAATTATCGCATAACAAGCACAATAATAATACAATTATAATCATAATACTAACATAGGCTACTGCGCCTGTAATTCACTCCAAGTTAAAACGGAACTCTGAAACCCCAACGTCATTTTCTGTCCTCCACGCGCCCGGAACACATTTATTGCAACAAGCACAAGTTTTATTTATGTCTTAAATGGCTTATTTTTTCTATATTATGTGATACGAATGTAAGGTGACTACAGGGGTGTTATTTTTATGTCTGGAGGGCTCCAATAATATTCCAAAATATATTTAAAAGGCATTTAAACAGGTTTTCTATGCTCTAACTAAAAAAAACAAAAAAACAATTTAATTTATAATAACCAATTTACCGTGATAAACAAGGCATTACAGTACTATACTGTATAATGCAATCAGGATAATTCATAATTTAAAAACATAACTGGGCCAAGGCTTGGACGAAAAGAATGAGGGGCAGTTCTCCCCCACAGCCATATTTGTCCTCAACAGCCTGGGACACACTCACAAAAGGACTGAATAACGGCACCTTATTCATTTATGAGTTATTTTTGTTCACATGCACACACTGTTTGTGTATGGAAAGTGACTGATCCAACACAGGGTTGACAATGTTTTTGTCCAATGACAATAAATGTATAAATGTTCTATCTGAGGCACACAGTGCCACTTTACATTTTAAACATAAATAACATATATTTACAGTTAATGAGAAAAGAAAAATAACAGGCTTTAATCTCGTTACATCCTCTCTTCAAACATCTCAATATTTTCAGTAGAAATTGAAACAGATACAGGCGTGATGTCCACTGTGATGAATGTGAAACACTTGGCTGTCATTGTTAGGCATTAAAATTGAATAATGAACTGCTCACATTTGACGAGGAACTGTAAAGTGCAGAGACCAATCAATGAGCCTGTTGTCATGAACAGTTGTAAAACCATTTGCTCCGTGTTTTTAAGTTGTTGTCAAGCACAGGAAATATGATATCGGCACACGCATGGATCCCAGAACAGTCCAATATAGTGTGAAGTTACGATTTAGTGCATGCATAAAATGATTGGCCTTCCACCATCTACCACTGCTTCCTTGATTCTGTGAATGCTTACGCGACTGCTGGCTCCCAGCAGAGCGACAATCCTGAGCTACTCTATGATTGCAGTATTTTTTCATAAGCAATGACATAAAATGCTAGTGCAGACACATTCCGGTGCTTCTGCCCCACATGGCTAGCATTATTATCTAAATTCAGATAAGGTTCATTAATGCCTTGGTGTCTTGGTGGACGGGTATTAGAGGACTGCTGTGACTGGAAAAGAAATGTCTCAGAATTAGTTAAATTGTCCAACCCTGCATGGTGCCTGCTCTGATTGGAATCCTGTCTAGCAAGATATATATAATTGCTCCCTATTAAATAAAATCTATTCATCTGTACAATGAAAGCTGTTTAGAATGTACTAGATCAGTGGTTCTCAACTGGTTTGGCTGCGGGACTCACTATCGCCCGGTAATGATAAGCGGAGACCCAAATTGCGGAAATTTTTCAACTGAAATTGCTCCCGCTAACGTTCGGTCTCTACTTGCTAGCTCAGCAGACAGATAAGTTCTCAACAAAGACTGCGGTTGAGTTCTTTTTCAGAGCCTTTACTTTGACGCACTGCAAAATTGAACAGACAACCACACAAAGCATGTCAGTTATAACTTACATAAGATACAACATCATTTCTCTGGGACATTCACCAAATGTGAACTAAACAAATGTGGTAACCCAATGCTAATTTACACTGAAAATCCTACATACACACTAGCAATTACCTCCAAATATCCCAATTACATAGATAACTCAGGTGCGCATTGCACTTGAACAGCTTATATACAATAAGTACCGTAAATTCCGGTGTATAAGCCACTAATTTTTTCTCAAAACTTTGTACCCTGCGGCTTATACACTGGTGCGGCTAATGTAAGGCTAAAACTGCATTTCCCATGATGCTTGGTGTGGTCATGTTCTCATCTGGTGACATCTCCTATACTTCAGAACTACTACTAATCGAAATATGTATTTCGGAAAATGCTATTACTAAGATAGGAAAGGAAAGACTCAACACCCACTGCCGATGCGCTGCACCACTGGAGACAAGAGAAAGGGCAAAATCCGGTAGTTTCCCAGGGAAAGGTATGCACTTTAAAGCTAAATGTATTTCGAGTATGAACATAACAATCAATTCATTAGACCTTACAGCTAAATTTTTATAAACTCACTCAGAGCAACTGCTCCAATACATGGGAATCAATACACAATTAAGTCTGAAATTTGCTGTTTCGAGAGCTTACATGTGGTTGTGAAGCAGCAGTGCTTGTTGGTAATTACATACCTTTGGACTCAGGAGGGCTTGAGTGTCTGTGGCTAGGCACTCTGCTGGTCTTGCTTTTTCACCCACATTATAGGAGATGTGCTTTCAGAAAGGTTATGTTTTGGGTTGTGTCGAGACCGGTGTCAAGTTGAGGTTTAGTTTGTATGTGATAATTGCTTGCACTTGTTCAGCTCTTCTGATAACACCGCATACCCACCAAATTCATGCTATGTAAGCTTAAAGGCCCAAACATATTCGGGCTGACCGTACGCAGGATGGTCTGCTCAAACTCAAAGTGGATGTCCACAAACCCTGCAAAGCTCAAATTTTACCTCCGCACTGCACTGCTCGGCATGTATTTTTTAACATCGGCCCGTTTTAATGTGACACCGATCTGCATTTTTGCTGCACAGCCGTCCTTCATTACATAGTGGGGCAGGCAGCCAACTAGATCCTTGAATTTTTCTGATGACAGTCGGAAGTATTGAAAATGCTGCAATACTGTTCATGTCCTTCACCAGCATGGCATAATCCGATCTCTGTTAAATAGATTATTTTTAATATACAGTACATTACATACATGCTACTACTTTTACGTATAAAATACCCACACATACAGTATCAATAACTTTACTGTTAACCTGCTTCTCACTAATTCTTTGTGCTAATTCAAATTTTATTGCAGCACAACAGCACCGAGTGGCACACTGAAATTGTGCAAACCTGTAGTCCTCATTCATTTAATGGAACTGTCTCTTTGTTTTCTCTATAGAGATGCATCAGCATCTTTCAGCAGGTCCACAGGGCTCATTTAAGCAGCCTAGGGCCCATAATGCCTTGTTGCATCCACAAGCAATGTTTCCTGCTCATTATGATCTTAAAAGCTTTGCACCATTCAGTATGCTCTGCTCAGCTCAAGCTACCTATGAATTGTTTCTAGTCTAATCCATAATTATTGAGTCCTGAGGGGAATAGGTGGAGGCTGTCCACTCTCTTGTTACAAAAGAGTTCCGGTGTGGAGGGTGGACTACATTTGACTATGAACTAAAGAAGATAACTTGCTGTAACAACACTATCATATACAATCATAGAAACAAATGATTAGACTACCTTGTTTCTTCAGTTTCTTGTTCAGCTTGTTCAGTACAGTGTTGATCTGCAAATGCATCTTCCATTGACTCTCTTTCTACTTCATTGAATTGTCTCAATGATATTAAGCAGTGGATGTCTAAGCTGAATGACAAAAAACAGAAATTCCGATTTTTTTGGCAGTCCAGCTCTTTGAGATATTGCTGACAGTGTATCGGGATCATTATTGTCATACTGTCAAGCACATGTAAAAAAAACAACCCAAAAAAACCTTGGCGTGTTTCTTCACGGTTCTTTTAAACTAACAGGCGAGTGCTGTGGTCCAATCTAGCTTTGTCCACTTGAGACAGTTCGCAAAATTGAAGCCTTACCTTTCCGCTGACGTCCTTGAGCATGTTATTCACTTGTTCATTACTTGCCGGTTGGACTACTGCAACTCTTTGTATTTTGGTCTGGAGCTGTTCTTTATACATCTTCTCCAGCTGGTTCAAAACGCAGCTCCCTGCCTGTTAACTGGTGCTTAGGGACGGGGACATATAGCCCCCGTCCTGGCCTCCTTACGCTGGCTACTATTAATTACAGGATCTAGTTTAAAACTCTTCATTTGGCTTTTAAGTCGCTGAATGGTCTAGCTACTTGGTATTTGTCTGACATATTAATAACTACAATCACTTAAGTAATCTATAGCTATGGCATTGTACTGCCAAAAAACGAAACTCTTATTGACTATTTATGTTATCATCATTATATTTGTCCAAACAAATGTGCCTTTAGTTGTATCAGGTATGAAAATGAGTAAGAAACTGAAGAAACCAAGGTGGTCCATTATCTTGTTGTCATGACTGCGTACTAACTATATACTAACATAGATTGCCTAATTTTTGACAGCCCTAATTAAAACATCAACAAAAAAACATTGTTCATTTGCATCTTGTATTATAGTCGGGATTTCTTCAGGGATCTCCGGCTTTCATCGCTATTAGAGCTATTAGAGAGAGGTGACCTATTTGTGTTTTATTTATATGACTGGCAACAATATTTGTACTTTACAAAGCAGATCTCCGCTCAAACAGTGTAATCTGGAACAGCGTAATCATTTGCTTTATGCCAAGAGTTTAAGCTACTCACCGTCGGCATCCCAAGCTGTTATAGTGGTTTTAGAAAGCTGTATAATAACTAGATGAAAATATATATATTTCCACCCACCTCACAAAGTAATACACAATTGAGAAGTTACAGCATGTACTAGAAAAATAACTCTACATTATTGTTGGTTAAGTAACGTGGGGTTAAACAATTTGAGAAAAGACCATGATAAGTACAATGACCTTGACAACCGTATGCTCAGGTTAGACAGCTGGTTCTTATCTCCAAGGAGACGTGCTGGAAGTCTGCTGTGTGACAGCAATGACGATCATTCGTTCAGCCATGACCTCCTCCTCCTTCCCTATAACGCATCCCTACACCAGCTAAGGGACAGATACTGTATCCTTTTCAGGAGAACGGCATCAGGTGTGTAAAAATCATAGAAGTAGTTGCAGTTTTATACTTAAGCTTTCTTTGGTGTTAGCCAAATGGAAAATATGTTTATACTTGATAAACTAAGGAAAACTGACAAAAATGCCATAATGTTTAATGTTGCTCTGTTTTGATCACATTTTCATTTTTTTTATGTAATATAGAATTCTCACTTTCAGATTTTTCTTTCTTTTTTTCCTCTCAATTAAAACAGCTCCACGCTTGTTGTCGTTGGCATAATTGTATGTGAACCAAGCTTGCTAATGACGACGTTGTAATGGCTTTTAGCTATTATTGAACTGCCTCTTAAAATTGCAATTTCAATTTATGCAACTGCCATTTGCTGTAAAGCTCTGCCGTCCTCTGTAATTCCAGACAAGCTGGCACTGTCTAAAATGTGCATGTGGGGGGCTGGCGCTCCCAATCGTGGGCGGGCTTCTTTCCTGTTGGCAGGGGCGGCATGGGCCCGCTGGTGTGTGGCCCTCGGTGCCCATCTGCCCTTGAGGGGTGTGGTCTCTCGCCGGCCTCGGGGGCAGATTGTTCTCCTGCCTGCCGGCGCCCTGTTTCTGGTTGGGGTTCCCTCTTTGCGTCCCCTTGCTGGTCTCCCCGGAGGGGTGGGGACTCTGCGGGCTGGGTCTTGTGGACCTGCTTCTGCCCGTCCCTGCTGGGGCTGGTGGCTCTGTGGTGATGGGGGCTTATCGTGGATGTGTGGGGCGGGGCTTGCTGGGTAGTAGGAGGCAGTCCCTCACCTTTCATACATTCTCAGTGACAATTACACAGACACACATGCGTGCACGTGCATAAACATGCAGACATGCACACGTACACACCTACATAGACACCTGTACGGGCATACACACATATACACACTCACAGCACATACATAGTTCCCAACATAACTCACTGATTTATCCATGGTGTTATGGTGTTGCTTTTATTACAGTGATGGTGATGTCGGCAATAAGATTACTAACAGTTATTGTCAATCTGTTCACTACTATGGTTAATATTTTCATTACTACTGTAACCACTAATAAGTTTGACTGTTTGAATACAGTATTTTACTGTGGCTGTTATTATTTTGTACATTTGTTGACGTAGTCCTGTTGTTAGTTTCTGTTGTTTTGTTGATGCTGCAGTTGTTGTCTCCCTCTGGCCCTGTCCACACGGGAACGTTTTTCGAATTTTTAGTAGTTTTAGTAGTAGTTTTAATAGTTCCATCCAGACGCAATGGATAAATAACCGAGTGAAAACAATGTAATACACATAGCACACCTACGTGTGGTGCTGTGAACACACACACGCGGACAACACACTAAACCATAGAAGAAGAAAGAACGCATAAGTCCGCCGTGGTCCGCTTTCCAAGGCTCGTCTAGACTTACGAGAAGTGGAATTACCTCTGCGGATTATTATGGAGTATAACACAACAAAATGTTGACTGAGGTGAGTCATGTCCGTCGAAATATTCAGATATTATATTGGCTTGTTGTCAAAGCTCTCTTATTATTCTGTAATGTGATAATTTAATGTTCTGAATAAAATTAATTTCCGTCTCATTGTTGAAGTAGTATCATATTTTATCGTGTGGCACACTGATTAGAAGTGAAATATATTTGCAGATACTATCATCCTTTTATCATCTTGGCCAATTAACCAGCTTCATTTTTCACTACACACAAATTTTACCTTCAGCAAAGTAATCATTTTGTTTTCTCTTGTTGTATGCTCTTGCACCTGAGTAACAAGGGGCACAAGGTCCTGCAGATGTCCCTGATGATGACATGTTTGTCAGACTGTTTGCAGCTGTGTACAGGCTGATAGTTCTTTATGGGAAAAAGTGATCATGGCTGTAAAACAGTATGAGTCCAAAGTGTGGCCAGGAGGCCATTTGCGGCCCGTGGCTGTTTTTTTTAAAATTAATTTTATTTTTTTACTGGCCCACGGTCATACTAAAATGTAATTTAACAAGAAAACTGCATCAGCAAAAACTGAAAACTCGGTCATTTTGCAAGAATAAATTTAAAATATGAAGAGAAAAAGAAAGTCCTAATTTTAGTAGAATAACGTAATATTATGAAGAAAGATAACATAATTTTAGTAGCATACAGTTGAAATATTACATATTTTTTACATACATTTTATAATTTCATAATAAAATAATTTTTGTTATGAAAAACAAACAAAAATAAACTTGTGATTTTGGGGAAATTCAGTTGTGGAAAAAGTTAAAGTGTTACGAGAATAAAGTCAACATTTTGGGGAAATAAAGCCATACTTACAAGAAAAAACGATTACAATAAGATAGTTTAAATAGTTGGAAAAAAAAAACAGAAATGGAAATAGCAGGTCCATAAGTAATCATTCTACAAGAATAAATTCAAAATACTCAAAGAAAAATGTTGTATTCTATCAAGAAAAAAAGTTGCAATTTTCCGAGACTTAAGTCTTTTAGTAGCATAGAGCTGAAACATTAAAGAAAAAAACACTTTTTTTAAAATGCGTAATATTATGAGAAACAAACAAAACAAAATAAAGTTGTAATTTTTTAAATTTTAGGTTGGGAAGTCACAATGTTATGGAATAACGTCAAAATATTACAACAAAAACATTTACGAAGATTATGTAAGAAGAAAGTTGAAATATTTGGAAACTTCAGGCAAAAAAAAAGCAAAAATGGGACAAAAAGTTTGGACACCCCTGCTCTAAAGCACTAACAACCTCACACCCCATGGCATGCGATGGTTCATGCAATGGTCAGCACTCACAGAGAAATGATTACCTGCCATCGGCACAATGTTTTGATTAGGAACACGGGGGGGGGGGGGGGGGGGGGGGAATGTATCGCTGGAGTCCTTACTGATTGAAGATGATTTTAGGGAGCAGCTGTGTAATCTGCTGCTGTCGTCTGAGTATAATTAAGTATAAAACATATTTACCGGGCTCACATAAAAAAGTCACTGGTTGTGATGAGGATGCGTGATGTTGCCGCAGACAGTCACAGATACTGTATGTTAGTCTCTCCGTAATCAATAATCAGTGTGGGAATTTAGCCTGTGTCCTTGTTGCACCACATAAAAGTTGATTTGACTTCTCCACCACGCCGACTTTACAACTTGCATGTGATTTGCACCCAAGACCAAATATAACTTATCACACAGAATTACTAAAAACAATTAACCTAACATGCATGTTTTTGGAATGTGGTAGGAAACCGGGGAGAACATGCAAACTCCACACAGAGATGCCCAAGTGGGGATTCGAACCCAGGTCTTCACCATCTCTTGACTGTGTGGCCAACATGCTAACCACTAGGCCACATTGCGGCCAACTACATATAAACACACATTTCAGGTTACTTTTACCTTAATTGAAGATGTTGTTGTGATTGTTCCCAAAGACACGATGTGGCAATGAGATCAACACGGACACCACCTTCTTGTTTTGCCATGAGTTATTAATTGAAGTCAATTGTGTTTCTCACCTCAATAACCCAAAATGGAGCGAAAGAAAGTTGATACTTGCCCATGATTGCGTCAGTTCTCAATACGGCTTATCTCTTGGGGATCAATAAAGTATATCTATCTATATATTTACAAAAAAAAGTATTATTATTATTATGAAATAATAACCTCTATATGTCACTAACTTAGTTATGTCACTCACAGTTTGGCTTCTGGAGAAAAAGATTCCAGCTCCAAAACAAGATTGTAATGCTGTAAGAATGATTTTGGAGGATGTGACTAAATGGAAAAAGTTAGAAAATGTGCAATGTAGCCTCTGGCCCTTTTCCGCCAAATCTTATTTATATTGTTGTTGAGGTTTTACAGAAACCCACTGCGGGTGAAAATGACAAGTCGTGTGCTGAATATTTGTGTGGTTTGGTATAACACTCAACAATGCAGTAAATATTTAGTGAAGAATGCAGCTTTTCACCCCAACATACTCTGGCATTTACACTGTATAATACATGCCCTTAGGAGAAACATTATTACTTAGATATTCATTTTTATTGCTACACAGTGTTACAAAATGTAGATTACGGGAAGCTTCAGTTCATTGAGACTCTGAACCTGTTTTTTATTTTTTATTTATTTTTTTTTACTTGAGCAACAGATGGCTGGCAATTGTAAAAACATTTCATTTGTTTCTTTTCCCAATTTGTGCTATTGTTTCCAGCAAACAACATATGAAAGTGAAAACGGCTGAGAATAACAATTTGTTGTTATGAAACATTTGTGATGATAAATACAATTTTAAAGAGACCAGCACGACCACAATTGATTTCAGTCGAGCACATCGGGATAAAATTCTTGTCAGCTGTCGGGCAGTCAGCCTTCTTTAAAAGGCTATTTGTCTCTGACAGAGCAATAGCAATATTTAGACCAGGTCTTCTCAAGTTCCAGACTCCTTTCCAGTTGTGGACCAGGGGGTACTTTGTTATGGAGCCACCCCCACTTCGGATTTCAGATGCACTAATTGTATGTGTATCTCTATAGTGTTCCTGTTTGATCGTTACCCTGACATGCAGTGAGTGTGTGACGTTTGATGTAACCAAGCAGTTTAGTTGGCACACAAGCACCTGCTCAAAATTACCGAACATGAGTGGATTTGATAGGCATATTTAGAGGACGCTGTCTATACTTGGCACAAGAAGGCATCATTTCACCAGGGTGCATGGACATTCGGCTGGTGACAATGTCATTAAAAAAAAAAAAAATAGAAGGTGACAAAGAAAATAGAGTTTTCTGATGCCCGGTCCTTCACATTGATGAAAATTATGATTTGTACCTATTTATTGAAATTATTTCAAAAATGTAAACCATCCATTTAAATTTACACTTTCTATTGAATCTTTTGAAAAACTTTCTTAGATCTTAAAACCTAAAACCAGCCCAAAGTAATATTTGTCATTAGATGACGTCTTTATCCTGTTGATCTGTATTTACTTCAGCAGGCAATCAATTCACTGACAGCGCGTTAAGCAGTACATGCCGCTGTGTTGCAGAGTTAAGAGCGCTGAATGCTGCTTGCTGACCTCGTATTTTGGTGAAACAAACGGGCAGTGCAGCATCTACTCAAAGTGGACTGGCTGTCGGAGTATGTGCAAACAGAAGAACAAGAGGTGAAGCTGCGTGAGATTGTTTTCTTTTTCAGATGAGAAAGGGCTGCTCAAAAAAAACTGTATTGCTTTTACTGTATTTGGATGGCTGGGCATACCGGATACAGGAACAGTTACAAGTGTGGAAGGTTACAAGGGACCGGAAGGTCAATTGAGAGTAGGCCTTTCAAGATAATCAATGAATCAATTAACCGCATGATAAACAAAAACGAAATTGATCATTTCGCTGGCCTGGATATATTGACATGTGCATACGTGTTTGTTTTCCTCCTCTCTCTCTACCAAACAGGCTGGATGACAAGGGGGTTCACTCTGTGCATCTGTCTCAACACCTGGGCGCGTTGGTTCTCTAGCAAAATGAATGGAGTGAGTGAACCCTCCTGTCAGTCATTCAGTCTTTTAGTCCCAGTGACGCTAGCGAGTGCACTGTATCGTGTGCTAAGCTATCGTGTGCCTGTTGGGTATAAAACGATCTGATGTCAATTTTAGGCCATTAAACGTAACACACGTTGCTAAAAGTGAATCAAGGAAATGTATATGCAAATGAGCTGTCGGGGTCCTTTCCGGTTGCGGGGCGTCTCTGGGCCTGCTGGTTTGTGGCCCCCGGTGCCCGTCTGCCCTTGTGGGGTGTGATCTCTCGCCGGCCTCGGGAGTTGGCTGTCCTCCGGCCTGTCGGTATCCTGTTTCTGGTTGTGATTGCCTCTCTGCGGCCCCTTACTGGCCTTCCCTGGAGGGAGGGGTCTGTGGGCTGGCTCTTGGGGTGCTGGGGCTTGGGGGTCTTTATGCTACCTGCCCCTGTGGGCCTGTTGGCTTTCTGGTGGTGGGGGCTCAGCTCACTGAGTTAACCAGGGTGTTATTATGTTGTTGGTTTCATTACAGTGACGGTGATGTCGACAATATGATTATAGTTTTTACAATCGTGTGCATTACAGTTATTGTCATTATGATCACTATCATAGTTAATCATTTCATTACCACTATTACAGCTAATATGTATGACTGTTTCAATGCAGTGTTATTATTTTGTACTTTCCGCCATTGTCTTTATAGCCGTCGCAAACATTTGCTGATGTAGTACTGTTTGTTTCTGTTGGTTTGTTATTGTTGTCGCAATTGCTCTTGTCCTTGTCTCGCTCTTTTTTCCCCCTCTTATCCCCGCACTCCCCTCTTTTCTTTTATCTTCTTTTCTATCCCCTTCTGCTCCGGTCCGGCCGCTCCAAGTTTGCATAACAAAAAAAACATCAAAGTCAAATTAATTTTGTATAACAAGGGAAGTGTATCTCACACTTTTTCCCTGACAGAGCAATACTATCTGCCCTAATGGCTGGACAGGACAAAAATAAAAAATAAATTATAAACTAGGGGTTTTCTGCAAGAGAGGTTAATTGTATGCGACCATGGCTTGTTTTGTCTGAGGATGAGAATGTGGAAAGCTACATTGTGGAATCCTCCTTGACAGGTGCAATGCTACACTGTGCACGTCTGATGCCACTCACAGAGGTCCAAGGAATGCTCAGGTCGTTTTTGTGTACGCTCGGATACTTGAGAAATTAGGGGGAACATTGCTTGCCACACCTGATATTGTTGATGTCCTACTGCGTATTTTTTGTAATCAAAATTACCCTGCTTGGCAAAAACATAAGAACGTCTCAAAAGCGATCAAATGTATTCCTACCTACAGTATCAAAACATAACATTCTAAAAATCTCCCAGTCTGGTTTTAGACCTGGACATAGTACTGTGTCAGCAACCATGAAGGTTGTGAAAGACATTGTGATACTTTAGACAACAAACTTGATTCTGCTGCTCTTTATATTGCTCTTTCTGAAGCCTTTGACACTTTTAGAGCGTCTGTACGACATTGGCTTCATTGAGAATTATTTATCTGGCAGAACTCAGGCTGTGGTGGCTGATGGTTTCCGATCAAACCATCTGAATGTCTGTAAAGGGGTGCCACAAGAGTCTGTTTTAGCACAACTCTTATGTTCATTATATATTAATGATTTTAATGGTGGTATCAGAAACAGCTTAATTCAGCTGTACGTGAATGACATCGTTATCTACTCAATTTCCATCTCAGTTGACCAGGCAAGTTGATTTTTATTTAATCCAAAGCAGTCTTGCTAAACTTAAATTGGTATTGAATCCAGACAAATCTAAATATATGATCTTCACAAAAAAACTTGCCTTTGATTCAAATAAAAGTAGTATAGCTACTGTTGGTGGGACACCTTTGGAAAAGGGGCTCATGTAAAAGTATCTGGGTATCTGAGTTGATGACAAGTTGTCTTTTAAAACACACAAATTGACCAAATTAAAACCTTCATTAGCAGTCTTTTATAGAGCTAAATCTTGTCCTCCCCACTACAGTAAGAAACACATAATACAAGCTACATTTGTATCAGTTTTGTACTATGGGGATGTGATTTATATGCATGCTTCCCCCACTACATTAAAACCACCTGATCATGCTGCTATCAGCGATGCCAGCTATACCTGAATGTCAGCTGGATCCCACTTGCCCTGAAAAGAGAGCAACATTGCTTACTGTTTATTTATACTTGTAAGTCCCTTCTTCACAAATTACCTGCTTACTTAACAAATGTCGAATGTAAGTTTTACGTTATTCAGTCACTCCATGTGTGCTTAAAATCCCTTCGTTCTTACACATGTTGGGACCGAGGTAGAAAAAATTGTTGTAAATTGAGTATTGTGCCCCTTTTAAGTGGAACAAGCCTTTCTCACAACTCCAGGTGGGTGCTTTGATTCCTTTTAATCATTTTAAGTATTGTATTATAGACTTTATGCATGCTGAATGCATATGTACCTTGTAAATATATATTTTTTTATTGTTACATTTTACATCAAACTACATATTTTTATTAAGAGGCCGCACAGTGGCCTAGTGGTTAGCATGTTGGCCTCGCAGTCAGGAGATTGTGGGTTCGGATCTATGTTGGAACATCTACTATGTTACACTCTTCTGCACTTGTGTGTATGCTACCGGCCCCGCCTCCACCCACTGAGACAAAGAGACTGCATGACTGACAAAAGGGTGCACTCCGTTCATGCCGTTGTTCTAAAGAAAAAACGCGCCAAAGTGCTGAAACCAATGCACAAAGTGAACCCTCTTCCTACCTGGCAATATGTTGAACAAATAAATTATTTATTTATTTATTTGTATTATTATTTATCTGTATTAATGTCTCTTCTGTTGTTGTTGCTTAATTTATTGGTATTTATGTTTCTTATGTTCTTATTCTTTCTTGTGTTTTCTTTCTTTTCTTGGGAGAATGAACAGAATAAGATTTTCATTGCATAGTATAACTGCTGTTTTACTATGCACATGACAATAAAACTCTCTTGAATCTTGAATCTCTTGAATCTTGAATCTCTATGTGGAGTTTGCATGTTCTCCCCATGCATGCATGGGTTCTCTTCAGGTACTCCGGCTTCCTCCCACATTCAAAAATATGCATTCATTGCAGACTCTAAATTGTCCATAGTGCGAAAGTGAGTGCGAATGGTTGTTCGTCCATATGTGCTCTGTGATTGTCTGGCGATCAGTCCAGCGTGTACCCTGCCCGAAGACACCTGGGATAGGCTCCAGCGACCCTAGTGAAGACAAGCGATATAGAAAATGGGTGGATGTTTATTTTCATTGATTTGTTTGTATCAGGGTGACACTAGAACAGAGATATTGCTCTCAACTGGCATCCCCTGAGTAAATAAAGGTTAAATTGAATTTACATAGGTAGCTTGAAGTCAAAGGGTTACACTGGTTGGGTTATTTGGATTTTTGGGTTATTTGATATTTTTTGTGGGGAGAGGGGTAATCTTATTACAACCAAATGAAATGGACATAGATTATGATAATCATTTTCATCATATTCTGCTTTACTTCCTTCCTAGTGAAATGTTTGGACAAAGTTTAGCAGGAATCAGATGCCCTCTAGTTCAACAACAACAATAACAATGATTGAAAACCAAGGCTGTCTAAAATAAATTAATTATGTTAGAATCATGGCAAGCCACTCATCTCTGTTATAAAGGCGGACAGTATAGAGTCACACAGAATCTGACACTCTTTTATAAGTTTATCCTGACCTGAACACCTGACAGCAGTGCAGTTCTAACACCATACATATGTATCTCCAACTGGCAAACACGTGTCTCATTCTCTACCAAAAGGCCTGTGTGGATATTCTTATCACTCACACTCAAAGTAACTCACTCTTGATGTTAAACATAATCATTAAACAAATGTATGGTTCATATAACGCACACAAATGATGAACACATCCATAATTGTCTTCTTTCTTTGAGCAGGACCCAACTAGGACTATGCTCTCCCTGCTGGGCAGGCGCTGTTCACATGATGATGCATTCAAGGGCACTGCGTAACTCTTAATGTTCAACTGAAATTAACCTTAATTGACGTGGTGCCCTGGAATGCAAGCCGTCATTGCTGATAACAACACGGTTAAAGTGTGATTCAAATGTTCTGCTAGTATTAAAGAGACCAATGTTATGCAAATGCATTTTCAGACATGTTGCTTGATTTATATTTTCAGTTCATCTGGAGCTGTTAATACTAGGGGTGTCACGAGACACTCAGTTCTCTAGACGAGACGATGCACGAGATTGGGTGTACGAGACGGGACGTGATTTTAACGTGACGAAAAGTAAAAGGAAAAAATATATATGACAATATATTGCAATCAAATACAGTAATTTCATTTCTACTATGTTACACTCTTCTGCACTTGTGTGTATACTACCGGCCCCGCCTCCACCCACTGAGACAAAGAGACTGCATGACTGACAAAAGGGTGCACTCCGTTCATGCCGTTGTTCTAAAGAAAAAACGCGCCAAAGTGCTGAAACCAATGCACAAAGTGAACCCTCTTCCTACCTGGCAATATGTTGAAGCAGGCAAAATTATGGAGTTAATTTTAATTTATTGTGTGATTAATTGATTTACTGACTTACGCCTTTTGCCCACAAGACATGTTTTTCTGAATGAGAACTTTTGTCACGTTTTAATCCTGCGAGATCTTGTGACACGAGATCTTGTGCCACCCCCAGTTAATACATACAAATATATATCACCATGTCCTGTCATTTATCTTTCTGTTAATAAAATACAGTCAACGTTTACATATTTCAGACATAGTTGACAATGGTGATTAATCACGATTATTTAATTTGAAAACTGTGGCTAATCTGATTTAAAAATTGTAATCATTTGACAGCCTTATTGAAAACAATTACTGACTGACTTTGAAGACATCTATATTTACTTATGAATAAATTCATTCCCAGGCTCAGACATCTAATAATGAAAATCATGTGTTGCTTATGCGTCGACCGCACATTCCGTACTCAGTGACCCACCTGCCATGAGTGTCCTTACATTGAGACAAGGTGATGAGGGGAGAGACAAATGTGCAACATAAAGGGAGGTTGATGGTGAGCAGGTATGGGAAAAAAATGGAGACAGAATAAATAAAATAAAATATTTAAAAAATTCCTGTGGACAACTGCTGTTTGGAGGTTCAAAAGACAGAGTGTCTGATCTGTGGGTGGCAGACAGAACTGATGGAAGACCACTATAAAGTGAAGGTCATATCCAAAGCCCTGCCATTTTAGACTGGTAGAGGGAAGGATAAATAAAGCTTCTGTTGTTTTTGCTCTCCTTTCACTTTGGCTTTATTGATTGAGGAAGGGGCAGATTAATGGATGAATACAGATGTATAAGCAGGATTTAGCTTACTGTGCTCCCAAAAGATATTTTTCAATTTTGAGATATACCTAGATCTTCCATTTTGTTTAATGTTTTTTTTTTTTGTTCTTTTTTTTAAGGATCTGCCCTTGTAAACAATGAGCGGCAACCTCTTTTCAAATCCATCTGAAACAGATTTCAGAACATCATTGTGATTATTTTTTGAAACAGACATTCTGGGAAAGCACATTACAGGTGGGAAATAACCACAGTCCTGTTCTACTCAGCTTAAGAACTGCAGTCTGTCGCTGTCCCTGTGTCCAAGTAGTCTGGCTAGGACTCTGAGCCAATCGTCTGGCACTGGAAGGCGAGCTTTAGCCAGGAGGGTCTAATGGGGTTGTTCCCTCGGGTAGGGCCGAACGCTCATGGCTAGACGACCTTGCGGACCAGGCTCTAATATCTGATCAAGAACCATCTGTTGAGGCGACCAGAGCCCAGGCACGCTCCCAGTCCTCCATCCTGCTGACTGACCTCTCCAAGGAGAGCCCGATGGGATATCAAGCTGTTAGTAGACTATTAGATTGATTCTTATCCCATTTCTAAATGCAACACAACCAAATTATCATTACAAAGATGGACAGTCCAGGCTGCCAGTCGTCTTTAAAATTCCAGGGATGATTGAAGTGTGCAATCAAAACAAGACCCCATTCATTTTTCATGATAGAAAACACGATTGCCAATGTAGTTATTCTCATTGTATGTACCGGTACCTAGTTTGTATTTACTGTATATATAAATATGAATACTATAATAAAACTCACCATGAGGTGGAATCAGTAAGGTTCCTGAGCTTGTTTCCCTATACAACAGGCCCATTTGGGGCTGATGGTTGACAAAAGTGACACACAATGCCATATCATGTCACTCACCTGTTCTCTTGTTTTTTTCATTTAAATGCTGCTTTGTTTTTGTTCACAGAGGGTCACCGAGCGTACTTTCAACAAACGTTAGTGTGCAAAAAAGGTGTCAATAAAATATAATACAGTGTGGAACCGTATTCAGCGTCATTACTTCATTCCAGAAGGTCCGAAATGTACTTAAGCAAATAAATGTTTTCCCTAAGAACTAATGTAACTCCAATTAATGTGTTCCAGAAAACCATAAATCTTAACACAAAAGACATTTTTGTAGTATTACAATTATAGTTGTAGATTCCCAAAACAATGTTAACTGCATGTCAATACATATACATATATACATATACATACATATACTGTAATTAGGGGTGTCACAATACAGCTCATGAAACGAGACAATACATGATACTGGGTTCACGAGAACGAAACAAGGCAATATTTTAACATTACTTTTACGAAAAATACAATGACAAAATATAGGACTGAACAAACAGACTTTTTTTATGTAATCGAGACACAAAACAATTCAGGTACATTTTGAAATATTTTATAACTTTGCATGCATGACCTAAGCATGAACTTTTTTCCACAAATTGAAACAAAAACAAACAATTATAAAAGTTAAAATAATGACGTTGTTGTAGCTGTTACAGTTGATCATTTATGTTGATGCATTACTGTGTAAAAACACATTTAAAGTAGATTGAAGCTTGCAGTAGATTAGGTTTATGTTTGTGCTAAAAGAATTACAGTTATATGATGCTTATAGTGCGCTACCTGGAAGTAGTGAAATGTGCTACTATCACATGTTTTGATAGAAGTTGTATGCCGTGTTTGCATCGTGTTTTGACCTGACAAATTTTAAGTAACTTTGATCAAATGTAGAATTACTACATCTTCTGCTTGGAGATTAACACCGCGGCAGTTGTTCAACTCCGATGGAAAAAACAGCCACACGTCACGAGCAAGTGACGCTGGGAACACCATTGTAGGTTGGATTGCAAGGTTTAAAGTGTGCATACGGCAGTTCTAATCCTGTGTCGCACACTGACACCTCTGCATTACGTGCATTATCATTCACAGTAGTGATGCCATAGCTCACAATCTGATTTCTGACTTCTGGCTGTCCTGTTCTCGTGAGATAGCTTTTCTCTAAACGAGAAATATCACAAGATCTTGTCTCCGCAACACCCCTACCTGTAAATGATAGATGAAAGGGATAAATTAACATTTAAGGTTACTTTTACCCTCATTGAAGACCTGAGATAAAGAAACGTTGTGGCAGCAACATCAACAAGGACACCACCTTTGTGTTTTGCCAGGAGTTATTTTTTGAATTCAGTAGTGTTTATCACCTCAAGTCCCTGCTTTGCTTACACATCATAGCTGAAAAATAACCCAAAATGCAGCCAAAGAAAGTCACAACTGCCAGCATTTCATAAAGAAGGTGTGAAACACTATAATTCAAGAAATAACTCATGGCAAAACACGAAGGTGGTGTTCAAAGGTGGTTGTTATAGTGTATTAGTATTTATTTTGGTAATTATTCCCTCTCCAACTGTGCCCCCATCCTCAGTCAACAGGCAGTCAGGCAGAGAGAATGGTGTTGCATGCTTATTGCTATTCATGAATTTAAGGGCTTATCAGAGCACACAAATGCTGCCCACATGATGATGAACATTGATGGCACCATTGCAATCGAGCTGGGTTGAGGTTGACTGAGACCATTTGATTTTTTTGTGAGTAAGAATACACAAATGCATCCCAGAGTTAAAATTGTGACAGAAGTGCACTTCACGTGAAGTTTGACTCTCTCATACAGTTTCTCCTCCACATCGTGTCACACAGGGCCATCCGCCAGCCGTTGATAACAGTTGGCTAATGGGTAATGTGCCACACAAGACTGATGCTGCACTTGCTGTTTTCATTTTGCTGCTGTAATTAATCCAGCTGAACCCTCTGTGCTCACAAAATAAATGCTTTCCATTTTCATTAATAGACAACTCATTAGTACATAATGAGCAAGAAGGCAGCACTCCCCGTGCATAAGGTAGCACGTGAGCATACGCCGGTCTCCTCTGATAATTAAAACCTACACCTTGTTTTCCTCCATGGAAAAAGCACTGGCACGTACGTTTAGATGTGTACACAATAACTGCTTCTTAGTTGAAGAACATTTATGTATTTTAGCTAACTTTTTGACAGACCTAACTTTAGCACTCCGGGAACCTGAAGTCAATCTCATCATTTATTAAACACTGACAAGTCAAATGGTATTGACTTATTGCAATGACAAGCTTCCTCTCTCTGTGTGTATATGATGGCCTTTGCGGTTTGCATCACTACTGAAAGCTTCCTGCTTGCAATGGCATCATCTTGTTGCTTTAGTCATGGTTACAGAGTTTTTCTTCTCAAGAGTATTTAGATAGTTTCAAAATAGTTTTAGTTTGGTTTATGACACCCCTACTCTGCACACGTAAGGCTGTATCTTCTGTGGTTTGTGTGGTTAAAAGATAAATATTGACATTTAAAAAGACCCGTCTGAACAGGTTTTTTTTTTTCTTTTTACATTACGTATATATTTTTTTTCCAGAGTGCACTTAGGCAACCAAAGGACATGGGCAGACCCATAAACATCAACTTTAAAAAGCAGGAAGCAATCAAAAGTTAACATATTTCCACTCTATTTTCATGCAGAGAATTTGTAGCAGGCGAGCGAGTAAATATGTATAAATGTAAATGTAATTCTGGGCATATTACATTTGCAACGCTACAATCTATCCTTACAGACAAGTCAAATAAACTTTAAGTTCAAGCAGTGTTTTCCAGGGATGTGAGAAATATAACAGAAAATGAAGCTATGCCATATCTAAGAAATGCGCTTCCTCTCATCATCACCAGTGATAGTTCTTAATTATAATCATGATGAAATACAAGCTGCTTTTGTACAGGTTCCAGTTCTTCATTTCGATATGAAGTAGAGTAGAAAGCAAATACATCATTAGTGACAAAGGGAAATATAGCTTGTCTTTGCTCTGTTTTGATGTACTCATATGACAGATGGCAATCGTTTAAGTGCTGACACAAACTGATGCAGACCGACACGTTGTTTAGTCACATAGTTTTGCAGAAAGTTTTCTCCACTTTGTACTTAACAGGTGGTTGTCGGGTCATGAACGAGTTTCGCTACTAGACTGTGATGTTAGTCGAGTTGACAGACAGACATGTTGGGAAGAGGAAGTCTCAATAATGAGAACACTATGCTGCCTATCACTGTTATCACTGTCCATTTTATAGTACGTAGAAGATCCTTTCACATGTTCAAGAATACCATCTTTATGCTTAATGATGGTGCCGTGCATGCAGCCAATGTTGAGTTCCACTAAGCATCTTACATGGACTAATTTTACTTTCCCTTTCACTTTTATGCACTGCCACCATGCCAGTCTGCCTCACTGCCTTGGGAGATATAAGGGATATTAAACTTCAGTAGTTAACTAAAATAACAAACATGACGTTGTCACTCCGCACATGTGTTACTCTGCCAGTCCGCCAATGTAATCATCCACCAATGTATTACTCCATCGCACAGTTTTGTAGTGTTAATGATTTATGGCCTTGCGTACATAACCACAGTGTTACCACTGACAACACAGCTGAACACAAAATGCAGTTCTTAAATGAAACGTTTTATTATTAAGGGAGAAAAAAATATCCAAACCTACATGGCCCTGTGTGATTGCCCTCCTGTTAAAACACAATTTAACTGAGATTATTTGAGATTTATCAGTCTGGAAAAGGTTATAAAGCCATTTCTAAAGCTTTGGGACTCAATTGAACCAAAGTGAGAGCCATTATCCACAAATGGCGAAAACATGGAACAGTGGTGAACCTTCCCAGGAGTGGCCGGCCAATCGAAATTACCCCAAGAGCGCAGCTACGACTCATCCAAGAGGTCACAAAAGACCCCATAACAACACCCAAAGAACTTGCCTCACTTGCCTCAGCTAAGGTCAGTGTTCATGCCTCCACCTTAAGAAAGAGACTGGGCAAAAACAGCCTGCATGGCAGAGTTTCAAGACGAAAGCCACTGCTGAACAAAAAGAACATTAAGGCTTGCCTCAATTTTGCCAGAAAACAATAATTTGGTGCTAATTTGGTGCTAGCACTGTCTCTGTGTCCACCACTAGTAGTCCTGCCTCCACAAAGAGACTGAATGAGAGGAGATGAGGGTTCAAGCTCACTGTTCATTCCACTATAGAACCGATGCACACAGTCAGATGCAGAGTGAACCCTCTTGTCATCCAGCCTGTGTGATACAGAGATATGTCTTCTCACAAATACATCTGTTGACTGTTGTTCATCTATTGGTAGTGTAATGGCTCACCTACCGTAGCTGACTTCCATGCTTGTAGTAAAGGACCAATTCCCATCCTCAATTGTCTTTGCTTTACTTTTCATTTTGGATCTTATTCATTCATTGCAAACTCTTTCTCTGTGACCGCCTGTCAGTCAGCACCAATATGGACTGGCGTTATCTGAATACTTTCATTAACCAAAAACACACATTTTGCTGCTGTGGGAATGAGTGCAATTAGTGCAATTGCATGTTGAAAATTGTTCCTATTCAGATGTGATACTTCCTTGTTTATTGGCTGCCTGTGTGTTGGATCAGAATGGTTGTCATTGGGCAAATTGATGTCATTTTAATGGGAGATGAATATTGTACATGTCTGCATGAATATGCTTTAACAACATCTGATGAGCTCTCTGAACTAACAAAATATGGTTTGAGCTATGTTTGCTGCTTGACTTAATTACAGAAATCATTTTAGGTCTGATTCATCTTTGACAAATATCTGTGAGCTGAAGCAGAAAACACTCAGGAGATGTTTATTCGTCTTATTTTTTAAATTATGTAAAAAGAAAACACAAAAAAAAACACTTTTTTGTCCTTGGGCATGCTGAAACATTATTCAGCTTGCATGCATCCTTTGGGATGGGAAAACCTGTGCTGGCATATGGCCTACTTTACATACTACTCCAAGCCACAGGAGTACTGCTGTGGGTGCACAGGCAAATCAAAACCTCACTCACACATTCACTTCAAGTTAGACTTTAAATCCATATATGCTGCTGACATAGCTGGGAAGACCATGATATGGCAAAGTCCTGCTAAGATGAAAAGTCTGTACATTTTTCTGTACAAAGAGGTAAGATTGCATAAGGTTTGCCCCTTTTTTGCCATGCCTGTCATGTATGTACGTATGATAGTAAACACTGGGATTATGGCAATTGGTTGGCATTGCATGAAGTTTTTAAAGTCAGTGAGAGACTGAAAGCCGTCTGGATTTAAGGGAACTGGACCAATGATTTTTTTTTTTTTAATGGTAAGACTGTCTGTGCTCTTCTCAAACTAATTATTCGTAGCCTGCTCTTAAGATTAGTTTAGACATGCATAGCTAACGGAGAGTTGCACAGCAGACAATCAAACTATGTATGAATCCACTGTAACACCTCATAAAACCACTGTGTCAAAAGCCCAAACGCTCGGCCCAATCACACACCACACTGCCTAGATAAACACAGGCGTCTTGCTCACAATGGACACCATGGTTACTCTGGCAATTAGGCAAAGCTCTGGATTATCGCATGCTTAGCCTCGTGCAACACAAATCCATTCCGATGTTGCTCTTCTGCTTTCTTGCCTGTGGCCTTTGGGCTTAGAGCCAAACTGAGTGATGTTTACAGGTTTTTTCTACTGTTCAAAGTACAAAGTTCTAAATATTCTTTTTTTTACATGCTGTTTCCCCAAGAACAGACTCCTGTTAGTTTCCAAACACTAAATTCTTAACATTTTTTCAGGGTAGCATATTAAAGTTACTGTGTTTTTGTCTTCACAAGCACACCTGCTTTAGTTGTTTTGTTGTGCAAAATAAATGGTCTTTTGTAGAAACTGAACGAGGATGCATTATTGTCCACCCGAAGAGCACATCCTGTGGGCCGAGAATGGATTGTAGGCTCTGAATAAAAGCTGAAAATGCTTTCTGAAAGTATTTGATTTGCTCTGTCTCAGTGCTCCTCAGCAGCGTTCAAGGGTCCTCGGGGTGAATTGTTTAAGAGATCGCGGGGTTCCATGGTCTCTCGGCTTTCTACTTAAGGCACATATTCCGTGTGTTTTCTCAAGTCCTCCACCTGATCGCTCTCTCCTGAACATAGAAACGCTGTTAAGTGTTTTTGTGTGTGGAGCACTCACCTTCTGTGGGATATAATGTATTATGTGTATTCAAGTTTAAATCAAAATGTGTGTAAAAAAAAAAAACCTCTTTTCCTAGATATTACTGACTATTACTGTATTTTGTTTGTATGCACCAGTATGTGCCATTCATCTGTGTGTCTTCTCTGTTCTAATTGCAGGCGCAAGTGTATCAGCACAGAAAGGTAAGAGAGCCCTTAGTTACACGTGTTGCCACTCCTTGCATTGTGCGTCTGTGCGAGATGAGATGATGTGATGATGACCTGTCGTCCTCATGAAATGAACAAGCCTAAATACAGGAATATTGGACCATGTGATTCCCCGTTCTCTCACAGTAGCAGAATTTTATTAGACAAAAGAGGGCTAAGCAAGCTGAAGGTAAAGGTTAAATCCATGAATGCCCCCCTTTACCAGTCACACATTGTTGTATATGTGTCACATTAATTGTTTATTAAAAGTTGTATCAATAAATGTTGAGTCCATCTTTGGAAACGGGGCGACACACAGGCCCAATGCTACATAGAGTGGACATTTCTGGGACGGGCTACTCACTGTATGACTTTTACACATACACACACATTTTACTTCATATGCAATATATGTGATGACTAGGCGGTATACGACACTGTCACAAGGGCCCATAAAGGTAAGTGATGTGTGCTGGCTAAGCCTCGCTCTCTGATGAATGCTGAAGGCCTGGCATAGCGTACATCATCCTGCCACTGCCACACTCACATATGTTTCTGAATGAGGGGAAGATAAATAAGGCCACAGAACTATGACAGTGAATGAGTGCTCACTTTACTTGGCTTCTGTGCATCCATATCTGGACCTGACATCACTTGCCCATTCAATATGTTTAACTTGCCCGCGGTTGAGTCAGAAATATTTATAAGCACTCTCAGAGTCTCACATTGCTACTGCCGTGGAGAAAAATATCCTTGCGTCTACACATGACTGACAGACGCGACTCTGATGGGGCGGTCTGGGCTGAAGAGACATGGGACCTTGGGGCAAAGAGTTTGGGCATAAACAAAGAGCTTTACTATACATTGTGTGCATGTGAATTTTATGTCTGCCAGAGCATAACGGATGGATAAAGTCAAACTTTTGTGCCCACTGACTGTCTCAAACAATCACGATTAGGCATTCACACTACAGGTTCATTCCGATTTTGCTCATATGTGACCTGCATCTGATTTTTTTCATGTCAGTGTGAACAGTGCAATTCAGATTTTTTCATATTGATCCAGGACTCTTCATATGTACATATAAATCCGATATGTAGCCGATGCTGCTGGAGTCTGAACATCTATCCGACCTACTGTATATGTCATCAAAAGGCATGTTTTGCTGTGCGAGAGTTGGGGAAAGGTACTTCCAGATGTAGGCAAAAGTTCTTCTTGTTATCGGAAATTTTTTATTTTTTTTGAAAATTATTAAAAAAAGTGGCAAGTGAAGTGTTTCACGTCAATGCCGCAGCACTCCCTGGCTCCGGCATCTACCCACACGCACCTTAGAACAGACATCGCAGCAAGTGCCCCACAAGCTGCCATAGCCAAAATGATTGCCCTCTTCTTAGTCTCTTACTGGAAATAATTTGGTTGCGGAAATGTTGACTCCGGCTACACAAAGTGCTACCACAGATTTGCCAGGACAGACCACGAACTGGGGACATGATGTGTGACATCAGTAGTTTTTGTGCATGCGCATCACTTTCCTGGACACATTGCGCTTACATGTTACACAAATGCAAGTCCTATTTTTTAGTAATGTGAATGACTACATAAAAACATCGGATTCTAACAAAATATCTGAATTGGGCATTATACCGTGCTGTCTGAATGTAGCCTTAGCTTTTTTGGGATGTGCTTAAAGGTGTGCATGGCATAGGACAGTAAGTATTTAATATTATTTTTAGTAAGCTTTAACTTTGTCCCCACCCATAAGATGATAAAGGTCATTATACATGACTTTATTCATTCACTTTTCCAGCAAGCCTGCTAGGTTCCCCCTACCCCCACACCTCCCTCCCTGCCACATGAAGCATATTTATGGCACCTGTGCTGCAAAAACATTCTCTCTGAGACATCCCCCTAATTTCATTTTCAAAATGCCAGCAATAAATTTATCAAATGGACTGAATCGAATCCGAGTCACACGAGCAACCATCCGTCACGGGCTGTCCCCTCAGGGGACTGTGGGCGTAGTTAAGTCAGCCAAAAAGCTCTGCTGGCAGCATGAGAAGACAGAGTGTTGAGAGGGTTCCTGGTGAGAAGCAACGCAGATGAACGCACAGGAGGACAAGGATGCGTGTGCATGTGCTTGAATGCATATGCATTTGCTAGCTCGAACAGGCGTGCAGCTGCTAATGTGTTCATGGAGGTCAGTGTTAATTCTCCAACACGCTCTCACTGGAATCTCAGTTAACCACTTTGAATGTTAGCGTGCCAGAAACGTAGAGAAGAATAATTGATTAACCGCAGTACAAGTTAATTGACTGTTTTGCTCATTTTTGCATTCGTAAATCCCTCTGAATTCAACCCCCGCTTTGAGCTTCATCTTCTCCTGCCTCTGAAAAGTCCAGGTTCACACGCTCTGTGCCCTCCCATTGTCCTCCCATTCTCCACTTTCTCATCCTCTATACTCCACTTTGACACCTTTGCCTGACGCTCTAAATGCCTTTGTCCCCCATGCTCCTTTAGTTTCAGTTTCAGTTCAGTAGTTAAAATACAAGTCATATTTTATATGTTTTTGTCCTCTATTTTTGCTGTTGTTGTACATTAGCTCGGCCATACTGTAAATCAACCGCTACCTCAATATACTTCAGAGTTGCATCCATCCAACCATCCATCCATCTTCTTCTGCTTATCCGAGGTCTACTTCAGAGTTGAAAATAAATAAAGAACTCTAATCTCTCGTATTATTTATGCAATGGGTGCTATGAGCTATGCTATAATTTGAAATACACTACTTTTTTAAATTTACCAGACACATAACATGTATTTCCACAAAGTATCAGTAATCAGTGTCGGATCAGTATCGCCAATACCTGCCTGAATTTTACTCAGTATCGGCTCGGAAAGGAAAGCAGTGGTATCGCACATCACTACTAGTCAGCCAAACAACACCAACAATTCTAAGCTGTGAAAAAAAACTCCACAGAAAAAGCACATAAATAGCATACATTTGTGCTTAAATTGCATAGATTTTCTTTGTACAGTAATGGGTTGGAAATATTTATCTTAAACACAACAATTTTGATGAAGGTTGTTCAGGCGCACATGTAAAGATGTCAAAATTGTTTTTTTTTTCAAAAACTTTGAAAACTCATTTACTCATACAAAGTGCCAATCAAGCATTCATCCAAACAAAAGTACTTAGATTAGAACATTTCGTATTTAAATGCTACAGTTGAGATTTCAATCAACAGTGCCATGCTCACATGGAATATACCAAGTGCTCCTTAATTTCAATGTGTGAATTTGTTAGAAAATAACTTGAATGCTCCGTATGTGGTGTTGGAATTGCACTGCTGTTGATGTGTTCCGGTCAGAATGAAGCTACTCCATAAAAGAGCATCAGACTCGCGACTCTGTTGGGACACTACACTGTGCCTTCGTCTGCTGTAATAGACAGTTGTGTTGCGTTAATTACACTACAGCATTTACATAATCAAATAAATGAATTAGTTCCCACCGTTAACGTGTTATTTTTGACTGCCTTGGAAAATACCCGACAATCTTTCATGCATCCTTATGCAGACAAATCTATCCACCCTGCCCACTGTTGTCTTTGAGTTCTGATTTAAATACTGTATACAGCATCATGGTGATACACAGCAACGTGACGGAATGAAGATAAATGACAGATTCATGGAAGAAAAAGTTTTACTGTTGATTCACGCCATGTGCGGTGAGATAGAGCAACATCTGTTCAAGATGTACGCTGTAATCAATTAATTATCACAGTGTCTCCCTTTTGCTGAACTTCTTTTTAGTTTTTTTTACGAGTGTTTCTGATCCCTTTAATTACACTAGAAAACACTTCATCAAATTAACAGTGGAAAAATGTCCTGAGACACACTTCCTAAATAAGTAATCCATTCTAATTATTGATTAAAATACTGAGGACGTTGGTGGAAGGAAGCTTTCCATTACAGCATGACAAAGGAACGTCTGTAATGTCATTGTTGAATGAGTTTGGAGTAGAAGAACTGACCTATCAGGGCCACAACGAGTCATGCCATCCATCTTCTATGTCGCTTATCCTCACTGCGGTTGCGGGTATGCTGGCGCCCATCCCAGCTGACTTCAGCCGAGAGGCGGGGTATACCCTAGACTGGTCTCATGCGCATGAGTCAATTTTACTTTATTGTGTTGTCGTTCCAAATGCAACCCTCCCATTTATCCGGGCTTGGGACTGGCAATAGAGAGCTGCTAGGGATGGGCACTAGGGCACCAATTTTGAATCAAACCCGCACTGGAAAAGCAATATAGAAATATCTGTCAGTTATGTCTAATTTGGTTTGTGTGCTTCCAGATTAAAGCATATCATCTGTTTTCACAACAGTGTGAACCTCGAATGTGTGATTGATGCATTCTTCAGCATGTGAGTGACAAAGGCAATTGTGAGGTTAGGAAGTTGCCAGGTTTGCAGAATGAAAAGGTGCCTGTGAGGGCTTGGCCCCTTTTTCCTCTATTTACCACACAACGTGATGTTTACCTGTCAGCTGTCACATTACAGTATGTCCATACAAACAACCTTCCTCTCAATATCACATCAAAATAAACAAAGCAATACATTCACAGGACTCAGGTAAAATCAGTGTGATATGTAACACTCTTAATTTCACTTTTTTTGTCATTTTCTAGTCCTCATTTGGGTCATGGGGGTATGCTGGAGCCTATCCCAGCTGACCCCAGCTGGGCAAGAGTCAGGATACACCTCGGACTGGTCGCCAGCCAATCGCAGGGCATATGTAGACAAACAACCTTTCACACTCACATTCATACCTATGGACAACAGTTGGCAATTAACTTAACACATTGAGAATTGGATATTTTTCCCAACTTCACAGAACAATCAAATGAACACAGCAGGGAAGCACAATAAGTTTTTAATCAACTTATTCCATGTGTCGGTACAGGAGCGCTCACCCAGCTTGCAGCCATCTTAATGTTTATTACCTTACATCTGAACGGCGTTGCACATTCTTCACACCCTTGTTAACACTGATGTCAGGGAGACTTCGTCAACCTAGATTCATTAGACTGCTAATGGGTGGCAAGATCGCATGAGAATTTCTGCATTGTTACTCACCAGTTCGGAGAACTGAGGTCGATGGAAAATTAAAAGTGCAGTCTGTCTTGGTAAGGACTGTTTGGTAACGTCCTAACGTACTATATCCCGCCCTCGTCCTGTTCAGAGCACGCAAGCCATGCCCCGCGCGCTTTTATTGCTGCCTGTCGGTGACGTAATTGTCTTCTGCGTATGTGGTGGTCGTGGGAGTTGTAGTTGACCTGTGAAATACAGTTGATTCGCGCCTTCTTTCAGTCAGTTCATTCACTTCATTCAGTATTCCTAGTTAACTCATCTGGCCTTATTTGAAGCTGCTTATAATATAAGTGACATTTATGGGACAATATGCAAAGTAAGGACGTTTTGTACGCCTCTGGGTAGTGCGATCCAGTTGCAGTGACGCTTAGTAACGTTATCATCCAGCGTGGCATGTAGAAATCTTACACATACTATCCCCGTATTTTAGCCATGCAAAAATCTAACGCTGTGCGTGCACGCTCGATTAGGAGTGTCTATGGGGACGTCCTTAATTTTTTTTTTTTTTTTCGTATGATATTGGGTGTATTTTAATTCGTATAAAGAAAAATTAAGCCTTTCAAAGTCATTGATCGGAGCTTCAGGACAAGAGAAAAGGTATGTAGGATATGCAAAAATGTAAATGACTACTCTGTTGACTTTCAAAACAAATGTCACAGCCTAAGTTATGAGATATTTTGTAGTACGATTGTACTTGCCAAGGTCCGTGGGTCAATCACAGCTTTTGTCTTGACTCAATGATAAAGCAATGGGAACCAAAGCCGGTCTAAAATTTGCTTTTACTTCTTTTAGTAAAGGAGTAAGGGGTAGAGAAGAGAATGAGGTATCAAAGTAATCAAAGTCATGTTTTATCAGACATACCTGTAATTAATCACAGACTTGATTTTGTATATTTCAAAATGTTCTAACATTCCTAACATTTGTGCACTGCAAAACGTCTCTCAGTATTCTTGCTAGTTGCTGTATCGTTCTTTCCAATGGCTGCTCTGATCAGGAGGATTATTAGACCAAAAAAAGCCCCTCCTTAAATCGGCCCGTACAGGTGAGAAACTTTCAACACCTAATTGAAGATACCATCCCACATTCATTTGCTGAGGAATTTGCATATTGTCGTCCCTCATCGGGTGCAAAGTGCAGGTTTGGATTGCACTTTTTAAAGTAAATAATTGACCATGGCATGCTATACCACCCTCTATTCATCCTGTTTTTTTATTGCATTTTTAACTCATTTTTTGTACTCATTGATCATTTATTCTTAACTTTTTGTTAAGAATTGATACCTGATTCCCTCACAAAAAACCAACGGGAATCTAGAAAACTTCATCTGCACTGTCCAGTATCCAGGTATTTATTTTACAGTCACACTGGTTGTATTTTTGGCTAAAAAGTGACTGAATCGATTTAAAGTTACCGAATCGTTTTGGATCGTATCGTTCTAAATGAATCAATATCGTCCTTGAATCGTATCAGCAACCACGAATGGTGATACAAATTGAATCGTTATTAAAACGAATTGTTACACCCCTACTTGTTAGCAAAATAAAAGAACATTGAAAGACATAAAAACATGGATGTCAGTGGTGATTGCACTTAGGCTGTAACAAACTGCAGATGAGGGCAAAATTTGTTATGTTTTATTTAAGCTAATAATAGCAATTTGACAAAGTTTAACGACTAAAGTTAGCTATAATTGGAAATGCTGTCGTCCTTTGCTACATTGGGGTTTGAATATCACTCCCTCACTCTATTGTGGTTTTTCAAAAATTAATAAATGATCTCTGTTTTGTGGTTGACTATGGTAATGGTAATGGTTAGATTTTGTCCCTGCAGTAAACACTTAGCCTGTGCATTAGCAAGGTGGTGTAAACAAAGAATAATAGGAGTGTAAAGGTGATTATAGGGTGCTATTTCATGTTTACATCGCTCTAATAATGATATAAACAGGTCATAAACAGGTTTTCCATGGTATTAGAAAAAAACGCTGTTCTGGTGTGGAACCAATTACTCATGATAACCGAGGGACGACTGTACAGCCTATCATAACAGCAAAGACTAATTTGTTTGTCACAAAACAGGATTGGGGTGACATGAGACACTCTTGTGACATTGCAATCTACTAATATCATTTCTACTCTGTTACACTCTTCTGCTTTATAAGCTTCCACATACAAGCAATAACAAGTGAATACACTGGAGGGTAATACTTCCTGTAACCATCCTGACGTTTAATTTAATTTGATCACACATTCAAGAAAAACACGATCTTGTTATCCGGTATGGTATAGAACGGCTAAGGTGTTCTTTTGGCTTTTCTGTAAGCTCTACTTACACTGATTCTTCTCTTTTATTGCAAAAACAATCCATTTAAATTAATCAGGTACTGTGACCTTTCTGCACTGCAATAACAAAAGTTGTTCTCTGGCATCCTATGTGTGGACATGCCAAAAAATGGTTTCTGACCATGTTTTCCTGGCTGACTATGATGAGAACCTTGACTCCCTTGAGCATTTTTAAGTCTTTCTTTACTCTTCTTGTGCTCAGCAAGGGGTGCGTCATTATTATGAGAGGCATTCAAGAGATTATCCTTCAAGTCAACTAATAAGGATTGCATATATGGTAAGTAAATGCCAATAGATGATACTGTGGTCCAAGGTGGAGGCCCCCAGACAGCATCATTAAAATCTTTGAAAAAAGACAGCGGTGAGGTGGTGAAACATGGCGGCAGTGTTTGAAGCAGAAATGTTTTACTATAATAATGCCCTTCCAATCAATACACATAAAAAGTGATACATTCATGGCTCATTCAGGCAGTTGGAATATTGGACAATTTCCCATTGATGTTTCCATTAATGCTATTTATGAGGAATATTTGCCACAATGGTTATTCAAAAGAAAGCTTTAAGCTTTACTTGTGTGACATCGGTACCAAAGTGGGTGACACATGGTTTCTTCCAGCATGATAACTTCCACAAAGGCCTGCTTGGGTTGGCTCAGCAGAGTGAATCAAGTATGCCCAGAATGGAAATGGGAGTCAAAATAATATGTCAATATTGGCTCAGCAAATAGAAACTTGAGAAGGAGAGAAACAACAATTCTCCCGTAATATCTCACAGTAAAATAAGACTGAAATCTGCAAATACAGATAATGGTTACACTAAAAAAACAGTTACTAGAAGGAAAGCAGAGCCAGTTGCCCCACACAAACTTCCTGGGAGACCAAACCAGTCTTTATTCTTCTCTCATGCTCATTCCTTTTTCATTTCTGAGGGATGGGTTTAATCCAAGACTTTATTAACAGATGCCAGATGCAAAGCCTATTCTTCTCTTATACCCAAGAGGGCTAAGTAAATACAGTGGCAGCATCTTTATAACTTCTGAAAACAAACCTGTTTCATATTGCATATTGTTGCATTTTACTGGAATTTGTAGTTGAATATGTGTGCCTGAGCAGATAAAATTAGGGCCTAATCTACTAAAATCACAAGCGAGAGCTAAATTGCATGAGCAAACTAAAAAAATGCACGTGCTATTAGTGAGCGTGTTGCAAGTAGGGATGCTCCGATCAGGATATTATGCTGCCGATTCCGATACCGATCATCCAGGACTGAAATTGGCCAATACCGATACAAACCACATGGATTAATTGTACATTTTTCAATTTCGTCACGATGAGTGCTGTTGGCCTGGTTTGGGTATGCTACTGGCTATTGCCATTAGGGATGAGCCAGATACTTGTATTATGGATGATGCATTTTTGCAGAGTATGAGCATGAAACGAGTACAGCTCGTCATTATCCGTCATCGTGATGAAGGAAAATCCTCATTGGGTAACTACTTATGTTACTTATTCACTCTTTACGCTCTGTGATTGGCCAGTCACACACAGTGACCGCCCCTCCCTAGACAGACTTGCTGCAGGCTGCAGTCAGAGAGGAGCCGGACCTCGCTCACGTACGCGGTGCAATTGGCAAGACACAGTTGAAAACGGCTCGTGTCGCGTTGGTCACTGCTCGTATCTAAAATTACTTGGTAAGCTTGTTTTGTTACTTATGCTGTGTGTTTTTTTTTTGTCTTCTTGCCTATAATTTGACTGGTGATATAAAGTCAGTTGGAAATATTTGCTCACAGTACTGAACACGGTGATTTTGAGAAAACTACAGTGTACAAGGCTGACAGATTATTTCTCTGTTTGCCATCACTGGATGTTTGCATCAATCACCATTAAGTAGTACAGTCTTACAGATCACTTACACACATACACAGTACACATGCAGCTGAATAATAAACCATAAATATAGCAACTTCTGATCAATCCATGTCAATTTCAGACTTACAATAATGTACCGATTTAAGACCACCCCATTTTTGGTTAAACCACACCCACCTCTGATTTATGCCCCACCAACTCTGAGTACAGATACGAATACAGATAATTTAGATGGGTGAACATTACAAAGCTTTTATCTGACCCCAAAAAAATGAAAACAATTTGAGTGAGTACAGCATACTGTAGATTACTACTCCCTGTCTCAGTCATTTCTCAAAGTTGGTGCCTCACCATCTAGTTGAACGTTTACAATCAGTAGCGACGCCTAAAGGATGACATGCGCATCAGCTCATAAGAAACACAAACATCTGACTCCCAAAACAAGAGTTTAAAAAGATGCAAATGGTAGCTAATGAGGTCAGTACCCTGTTGTGAGTTGGTTTACGTCTCTGGTAAAATTCTTGTGCCGGTTTAAAAATCTCAAAAGTATGCCTGTTAAGCATACAACAGTGATCTCAGCATGATGCTATATGAGAAGATAACGCAGCGATGCACCAAACTAAAATGTCTCTTTGGGAATGTCACAATGTCCCAAATGAAGCTTTGATTGGATAATCCATTTGTAACAGATAACAACTATTAGCTTATTTTTAAATCACAGATCAGGGGAAAATTTAACAAACTCACATCTTAGCATTATGGTTCGAGTGAGGAGGGTAAATACTCTCATGAGAAACCTGGATAACAAATTACTTGCAAAGTTATACGACTTTCCAGTCAGCCTGTTTACTCTAGAGAGGCACATTGCACCCAGGATACGAAGTAGGCCCAGATGGAATATCCTCTGCTAATTCTTAGTGCACAAAACACCAGCATCCATTAATAATTCATGTGGAAATATTTGAAGAGTAAACACTGCACAGACCATTAAAAATCTAAACTGGCACAATAGCACAAGGGCATGAATACAATATGCAGCTTAACTCCACATACAGAAGGTCTGTAGCCACTACAGAAAGACGCTTGTGTCTCTATGGAAATGTGATGCTCATTAGGAGAAAGTAAAATGTACGCAGAGCCATTGCCACGATCACCTGGCGCATTACCATAGAATTGATGCTAAAGATAACAGTGGTGGGAGATAATTAGTGTGACAGCTGGTGCAGGGATGTGTTGCATTTATTTGATTGATCTTCTCTGTCAGTGTTGTTGCTGGTGCTCTTCAGACAAATAGGAAACTTGCCTTATCCTTCAGCCAGTAAATGCTCATAGCTTAAATGCTAAAGAGGATCACGCTCCGCAAGTCGACACCTCCCAGCCATACCAGCCTTCCGAACATTCTCTTTTATTTACTCAGGCTTTTTTTTTTTGTCTTTGTTGTTTACTTTATACCAGGCTTTCCTTTCTCATTTTTCATGTCCCGTTTCAAAGTCTGTCTGTGATACTGAGGCTTTGGGGAGTTACTAGTTTAATGGTATATTTGCATAGCTTTTAAGGAACTTCCTAGCTCATTGCGTAAAGTGGAGGTTCCCTTACTGCACTTTCACTTTGCAATCTGTGTTCCTTTATTTGCACTTGTTTTTTTTTGTTTTTTTTTATATATTACTATTATTAGAGTTTGGTGCTCTGTTAAGTACAACAACATCTGTGCTTAAGAATAATTGAGTTTTGGTTTATTTTCAAACGTTAACAGTGATTTTAAAACAGCACATGGTTGGACTGACACAGATATGCCACAAGCGTAATGCCATGATACAGCCAAATGAACCTTATCCTTTCAACACATGCAAGCTGCAATAGGATCAGATTGTTGGTTTTCTCACCATATGGATTTTTGTATGTCTTAAGACAGGAAGAAGTGAGAGAAAAAAAGTGTTGGGGGCATCTTAAGGGGCTTCCAGATGTTTACATGTATACACCTGTGTATATACAGACGCGTGACAGTGAAGGTGCATGTGATTGCACCTTCTACATGATTTAATGCTGTTAGGGATTTCTACTCTGTGCTCCCATCCAGAGGAGGGCAATTAGAGCCATCAGGTGCCGTCTGGGGAGTTGAGCTGTTCTGAGAACCTGCACAGAGGCGAAACAGAGGGATTAGACTGGCTCCATCCTCATCTAGATTTGCGCTGCCTGCAGGTAGCCACGATAAGGAGATTCTGGGAATGGGGCTGGATGTTTTTATCCCATTAAAAAGCTGTTATCAGTTTTCCTTGGGCTCAAAGATTTGAGGTAGAATCATCCCATTGTGTCTCCAAACACAACGCCTTGTAACAAACACAAACTAGTGGTCATAGTTACTGCACTGTAAGTACAGAAAATTATTCTGGCAAGGTAGTTACCGTAAATTCTGGTGTATAAGCCGCTACCTTTTTCTTAAACTTTGAACCCTGCGGCCTATACAGCGGTGCGGCTAATTTATGGCTAAATTCTAATGTTGTGACATCTCCTTTACTCCAGAACTACTACTAATTGTTTAAATACTGTACCGCTGGCAGGTCAGTGAGGAAACAGTAGATCTTTCTTTGGCAGGAGCCAATCAAGAGCTATCAGTACACTCACAACAAGCTTGTCAAACCACTGGAAGAATTGGAGGTCAGTATACGTATATACACCAGTATAACAACATGACTGACTCGCTGTGTCATCTTTCAAGGAGCACCTTACTAACAGCACTAAATCCGTCACATAGCAACTTAATATCCAAAAGTTATGTATACAAATATACAAACATGTCCGAATATGAGTAAAAAAAAAGTTTTCCCATAAGGCATTGCATCTGAGCAACGCATTCAGTGGGGCACTGCAATGACATCAGCTTCCCTCTTTATGCTCTTTGCACCGGGTCCTCTGGCTCCCTCTGGTGGACAGAAGCAACATTGCAGCACCATTTTCTATGCTCCTCCAATGAAATGGTTTTCTGAAATGAAATGCATTATGTTGCTTGTAAGATGAAACCGCGAGTATTGAGTAATGGCCTCCTCTAATTTCCAATGGGTTGACAAGATCGTTGTGAGTTTTTTCATAGCTCCTGATTGGCTCCTGTCAAATAAAGAGCTGAATGGTCCTCACATACTTGTGTGCACCACAATATGCCACTTTATGACGTGGACACGTGCGGCTTATACACCGGTGCGGCTTATACAAGAACAAAGCAGTTTTTTCTGCTTATACACCGGAAATTACCGTATTTTGTTGTAATTGATGTTCCATTACATGTGCATGGACTCAAATGTACACTTTGGCACAAGTAATAGTCTGTGAATGGTGCCCATTACCCACAAAAGTATTGATGTTATGATGATATTCACGGCTACTTTTTTCCATGACTCTAGCTTAGACGTTATGCCAGCGGTGGTCTATCAGCATGATTAAATCATGTGTAACTGCTGAAAAGTAGGTACAGTTTTATTTGTCTGTTTTAAAATGTGCAGTATATCTGCAGTAAAACAATATATATTTTTTAAGTCTGACCTAGCCTTGCTACCACAGCAATAATGTAAAAAAATAACTAAAAAGGTTGTTAAAAACATTTAATAGAGTAACACCATATGTTGGTAAAGCTGTATAACTTGTTATGTTACTGTTGTAGTTAATTATATCCATAATTACAGTCAATTGTATCAACACAAATTACAGCAGTCATCAACACTTCGTGTTGATGTTGATGTTGTGTTCCCATATACTTGAAAATTTAACAAATGTAGGAAGTAGTAGACGGTCTTCACAGTTTCAGGCCATGCCACTGGGTGTTATTATTGTGTGGTGTTCCTGCAGCCTTCCACACTAATGCTACACTTGTCAGTGATGCGTGACCATGCTTCAAGGTTTTTGTATAACACGGAGGCCAGAGATGTCACACTGTGTTACAAAATAAGGCACCAAATATATGAACTTTCTCTTTCCTCTCAGCATCAGACCCTCCTTCTGAACCCCCACGCCCTGGGAATCACTGCCATGGAAACATAATCACAGAATCTGCTCCGTAGTGCAGACACTCAGTAACTAATAACTTGCTGCTCAGGCACAGATAAAGAGCTCGATTCATTAAAGGGGCTGCTTTCTTTCTCCACACGAGTGACACCTAGCCCCCTGGGAGAGCAGCCGAGAGGTACGTGGTTGAAGCCACAGGCACCAGCCATGATTGCCTCCTTCTGTGCTGTTTGGAGAAGAAGCCTAAAATCCCACTGTTCTAACAACCTGCACCATGGCTTCCGTTCTGTGGGATTTTTTTTTTACTCACTTCCCAATTCTAGTGCTATTCCAGCAAAATGTGTTTTATGATTGTCCTTTACAACCACACGCAACATCAATCAGGATGAATACTGTGCAGACCTCAATTTTTAGAGGGGTTTTTTTTTTCTAAGATGTCATGTGGTCATGGCCATTATCTCTTTACACAAGTTAATTTATTTTCTTCTTGTTTATGTTTTTTTAAGAATAAATCCACTTAACAGTTCACCTGCATGATTTCCCTTTCCCATAATTTACCACTGTCACTATTTTTTTAAAGTAATTATTTCAGAGATCTATTCAGCTAAACGTGGCTATGCAGTCAGAGGTTCTAGAGTGATGTATTAATATTGAATGTGTTTTCATGTGGCCAGAGACATACAGTAATCCCACTTTTATCACGGTTAACTGCTTCCAGACCCGACCATGATAAGTGAATTTCTGTGAAGTAGGATTCCTTATTCAATAATCAAATATTTTTGTAGGTAGAGCATCAAAAACCTGTTTACAACCTTCTTCATACGGTTTGTAACATCATTAGCCAATTCTAGAAGTGAACTAGCACCCCTAGAGTAATCTATATTGCCCAATAGTCATAATAAGAGTAAATAAGCCATTGAAGACATAATTAAGACTTGTGCTCGTGTGTATTGCAATAAATGTGTTCCCTAGGGGAGGTCTAGGTGTTCCCTAGGGGAGCTGAGTAGGGGACAGACAGGAAGTGATGTCAGGGGTTCAGCGTTGAGTTTCAGCGTGGTGTGGGTTACGGCTCATGTTTTTATTAGGGATTATTGTGCCTGTTGTGAGATTACTGAACATTACTGTCACCTAGTGAATAGTGTAGAATACTGCGTCTTCTGAATGCCTTATATTTGTATTTTAGTTGATTTAGCCATTTTTATGCTTGAAAATGCTCAATTTAGGCAAACAATATTTGACATTTGCTTAAGTACGCAATGTTTTGACAAAAAATAGGCCGGATTCAACCACGAAACAGCATGATTTATTAATTAATATGTATATTACTTTAAACGTGATAGAGTGAAGCTGTGAACTTTGAACTGCAAAGTGGTGAGAGACTACTGTACTGTTAAAGAACACGTTGCGCTCCGCCATTTCCAGGTTTGGATGCTTGGCGCCTCAGTCAATGCAGTTCATCATGCTCTGTTTAAGCATGTCACAGTCCATGTTTGATGTTATGCTTCCTTCAGTGAACCACAGCCCCCCAGTGCCAGCAGCACTCATGCAGTCTCAGACCATAATGCTACCACCACAATGCTTGACTGTAGGCAATACACATTTATCGTGGTACTCACTTGTGTGGACAGCTATTTAGAAATCTGAAATTCTGTACAAGCTGTACACTGACTACTCCCATGTGTATCCAAGTTTTATGTTTATAGTATTGTGCAGTGAGAAGTTATACACGTTTCGAATTTTGCGGCTTCACCAGTTTTTCAAAATACATTAATAAATCATCACTGTTTTGTGGTTGACTACGGCCTATAAGTGAAATGAACGTATTTTTAGCCTAAATGAATTTTCAAGCATAAAAATGACTAAATTAACTAAAATGCCAATCAATGTAAGACATGGAAATGTCAGAAAATGCATTGGACACGTTGTGGTATGTCATACTCTACACTGCAGGAAGTACTGGAAGTAAAAACAAGAAACGACACGGAACTCTCAATACAAACATGTATGAGTCTATATTATGTCTTATTTTTTTATTATTATGTCTGCTATATTGGGTAAAACGTGTGTAAAGGTGGCTATAGGTGCGTGATTTCATGACTAGAGGTCTCTAATCATGTTAAAAAAAACAGATTTAGAAGGTCATGAACAAGTTTTCTATGCTCTAACTACAAAAAGGTTCCATTCCTAAAAAAGGAATCATACTTCGCTAAAATTACCTGTAACTTATCACAGTCTGGAACCAGTTAACCGTGATAAACGAGGAATGACTAAAATGTGAGGGATTCATTCACTTTTTTGAGCGACTGTGTGTGGACAGAAGCATAGCACAGCTACAGTTACAGTACATTTCCTAGTCTTTCTCTTCCAGCCGTTTATTGTCATCTTTGATCATTCCTCGATTCCCTGTCCATCCTTCCCATGTCCATCTACCCTGTCCTGTTCTTCCACCTTCACTGCACTGGACCTATTACATCCCCAAGCACCAGGAATCGCCGATGCGTGTAGCGATCAACAGTACTCATGGGTAATGTGTAGATCATTCGTCCTCTAGACAGGTATGTAATAGAGGCAGGAGGACCAGGGAGAAGAGGGGCGATGAGAGATCTCTTGAGGTATGAGAATCAATTTCATTTGGAATCACCGGCGCAAAGAAGCAGACTCACTTCCTATGTCTCTGAGATGCTCTTCTTTCACCCCCTCCTTTGTTTCCTTCCCTGTCTTGCTCTCCCTGGTCTTCATTCCCCATGTTCTACTATCACAGGCCGCCTAAGATGCTTGTTCATTTTTATGAGACAAAGCCGCAGCAGCCAAAATCCCTACACAAATTAGAGCATAGAATCATTATTTAAGCCAACTGCTTCACTTTTAGTCCCTGCAGTAAAATTGCACTAGTGTGGTCAGAATTGCAGTACAAAGGAGACACCATCCGTTTTTCCTAGGGCACCTGGGTCATCAGACTAAAAAAGAGAGGGAATCAGGTTATTCCCAATAGTACAAGAGCTACCAAAGCTTGGAGCTCTGCTCCATAAAGCAGCAGCAACATGCACAAACGCTCTCCCAGTCACCTGTGAAATGAAGCTGTGGTTAAAAGATGCTAACATGCATGCCCTTAGTACCTGGAACAAAGATGTGCATGTTAATGTCTTTAATGGGATGACCATTCAGCACAGGTTCTACTTCATAAAGCGGAATGAATGACTCTGGGCTAACACACAGCATTTGGACCTGATACTCCAGAGGGAACTATGATGTGGGAGACAAGAAATATTACTCATCAATCATGAGCATGCATGGTCAGGCCCTCTCATCTTGTAGTGCTAATGTCCTGTGAATTGATTATGAAATGATGAGGTGGACTAAAATGCTGTGTCTCATTTATGGTGTGAATAAGATTTTTTCGGACCAATCATATTAATGTTCACACACAATGTCTGCCGTAGTTCGCCAGTCTGTGTTGTACCTTATTTGAAAAGGAGAGAGAGAGATATAATAATATTAAAGACAGAGTCATGACTTTTGATGGGCGCAGCGATTTGGAAATGATGCATAACTCAGCAGCAAACCCCTTAATTGGCACTATTAATATCAGTTAAAGTTTAACTATCTATTTATTAAAACTTAAACTTTTGTCTGAGACTTAATGCAAGAGGCGTTATGAATCTCAAGGGCAGAACGCTATAAAAAGCCCCACTTATAAATAGTTAATGCTCTGCCCCTTCATCTACAAGATCTCGCCAAGAATTGCTAAAAAGGAAATGGCCCTAAGGTCTAATATTAGGATGAAATTCAAACATTAAACACAGGCATGATCCATATTTCTGTAATGATACACATCTTCTGCACTTTGCATCTACCGTACTCATAACTTGTGCAACTTGATGGGGATCACGAGTAAAAATTGGTCGTCTGAAGTGTAAATATTCTTGAGTAAGAAGGCGTGCAGTCCTCATTTGCACGGCAGATAATTTGTCTGTTTATATCGTTAAAACCCAACCCTCTATCATATAAAAGCCCTACCACTTAGGTTCTGAACAGAAATATTTTGGAGCGTCTCCATATAGTCTCCCCACTTATTAGAATTAATTATGATTCAAAGCTCTGACACTTGCTGCTACACACTAGGTTACTTAGAGTTTATGTGTTTTAGCCTTACAAAACCTTTTGAAGAACTACTCAGTGGCCACCATCAGCACCTACAGTCTGAGTTGTCTTCAAACAACCTGAGAAGTAAATATGCAGTAGTAGAGAAGAAGAAAGATTAGTGAGTTCATTTGGGATCACACAGCATAATGTATTGCACTTGCATGAGGGTGCATGTGGGCTAACACATTCAGGGGGAAAATACCCTTTCTACATTAGGAAAACTAAAAGCATGCACTGAAATAATCTTTTTACTCCTGACCAAAGATGCTACTGGGTGACTGGCAGGTGGTGTGGCGTGCAAAGACCCTAAATCTATGTTTTGACAGAAGAACAAAACGAAAAGACTATTGGATTTGCTGATGTTGTGATTTAATATATAGCAGTGAAATTCAACATTCATGCATTTATTTATTTCCTTTCACAACCAATTTGGGTACTCTGCCTCTCGCACAAAGCCAACTGGGATAGGCTCCAGCATACTGCTGCGACCCTAGTGAGGACAAGTGGCATAGAAAATGAATGATTGATGATGATGAACTGATTTGGGGGAAATGACAGGCTTCACCCTGGGCTGGTCACCAGCCAATCACAGGGCACATATAGACAATCAACTATTCACATTCACGTTCACAATTTAAAGCAGGGGAGCCCACGCTTCTTCAGCCTGCAAGCTATGTTTAAAATGACCAAGTCAAAGATTAAAACATCTACTTCCTACTATAAACACAGAGAATATATATATATTTAGTATATTTATAAAGTATAATATTTATGTACATTGTACATGTGTATCAGGGGTGCATACACTTTTTCAGCATGCAAGTTACAAGTCAAACTGGTCTACCTATAAACAGGAAAGCACTACTATTGTAAACACTAATGATGAGTAACTCACATTCACAGTTTCAAAGTTTACAGGTCATCAAAATAGTTGATATCATTCAATAATTCACATTTCAATTCAATATGGCAATAAAGATAATTACACATAATTCATCAATAGTTCTGTACATAACCTCAGTAGTATGCCAATCAAAAAATGTAGTGTTTTATTATTATTAGTTAATGTGTTACGTCCAGTCAGCATTTGCTATCCAACATTACCGATATACAAGAAGTGAAAATGATAATGCAAAATAAAATGCAGCCGAAGTCAAAGCAACATAGTAAAAAGGTTTCAGCAATGGGCACATTTTCCAATTAATCAAGAAGTAATAGTCTCACAAAACAAAACAAAAGTGTAGAAAACAGATATTTCCATAGTGGAGTTCAGGATGGGAAGCAGAGCCATCACACAATTGCCTTTTTTTCTATATAAATAGCCGCTAACGGATCATTTTTGTGATAGATACTGTATAGGCATCTTACCTCTACCTTATCCGTAATCTGAGTAATAAAGATGAAAGTTGCATTTCCTTGTGTGTTGAGTCGTCTGTTCACCACATAATCTTTTGTCAACAGCAAATCAAGATGGAAGTTTTATGTCAGCTGACTGATGTCGTATGACATCTACAAAGTGCCGTTTATGAGGTGGTTAACACATGCGATCGGCCCACACTACCTTTGACGTAATTGAAGTATGACGTATGAAGTATTTTTAGGAATGAGGGAGGGAAGTTACCATTTCACAGATTAAAAATGTTGATAATATTTGTTTTATTTTTTAGGTGCTATACGTTGTTGTGTGTGTTCAGTTTTCATGGATACTGTCAGAGGATATTACTGTATCTACTAGGGATGAGCGAGAACACCACCATCACCCATCTAAATTATCCGATCCGTATCTGTACTTGGAGTGGGCGGGGCATAAACCAGAAGTGGGCGTTGGTTAACCAGAAATGGGTGGAGCTTAAATCTGTACATTATTTTAAGTCTGAAATTGACATGGATTGCTCAGAAGTTGCTATATCAGTGGTTTATTATTCATCTATATGTGTATTGTGTATGTGTGTAAGTGATCCCTAGGACGTTATTAATAATTTTTTTAATGATCAGCTCTGTCACCTGTCGATGACATCATCATTGAAACATACAAATAGTGACATCTGCATCATATTCTTCCACATCTTCCTGTTTGCATGTTGGCCACGCAGTCAGGAGATCGGGATAATCTGGGTTTGAATCTCCGTTGGGCATCTCTGTGTGGAGTTTGCATGTTCTCCCCGTGCGTGCGTGGGTTTTTTCCGGGTACTCCGGTTTCCTCCCACATTCCAAAAACTTGCACGTTAGGTTAATTGGCGACTCTAAATTGTCCATAGGTATGAATGTGAGTGTGAATGGTTGTTTGTCTATATGTGCCCTGCGATTGGCTGGTGACCAGTCCAGGGTGTACCCTGCCTCTTGCCCGAAGTCAGCTAGGATAGGACCCTGGTGAGGATATGCGGCATAGAAGATGGATGGATGGATCTTCCTGTTTGCCCCCCAGTGTCAAGTCATTTCACACTACTCTCCACACAGTGGTCCTTCATACCCATCTCGGGGCCTCAGCTGGAGAGTCTGAAATGAAGCTTGTATAATTAAATATTTACAGCCTGCTGATTAGGGAATCGAGAGCAAGGGTGGGAAGAGGAGCATGCCACTGAGTCGTGTGCCCTACTTCTTGCTGTTAATGTCCAGTGGGGAATTATTCATCAGCTAACCTGCACTGGCACCCGAGACGGCACACGGGGTGGTAGAGAGCTGTGCCAGAGTGTCACGGCGTGAGTGAGCCTGGGTCAATCAACATAAATAGCAGTGTTTTTTTTTTTTTTCTCTTTTTCTATTCTAGGGTGCAGGGAGGCTGTTTATTATTAATCAGCCTGTCAGAGGCTGTTCATGTCATTTTGGATCAGTGCTCCAAAGGTAGAGTGTGTAGTTTGTAAGTTTTAGCTACAGAGAAAATTCATCATGGCTGGGAGTCTTCCCACACACACACACTTAAAGCGATACATATTTAAAGACAAAGTTTGTGTTATTGGTTGTTGGTGTCAACATTTCCACTTTTTCTCATTGTGCCTTTTGCACTGTTGGCATATGGCATATGCTAGCACCTCCGGCCGGGATTTTTGTGGACCGAGGTCAGGGCTAATTGCGTGCCTGGAGAGTGCTTAAGCGTACCGGCGTGTTCAGTGATCAAAATTTGTGCCCGTTGGTCACTTTCCAGGAGGGGAGGGCACTGATGTGATGATGCATTTATTTTTCTTAATATTTTCACAATTGAGAGCTAGAACTGTACGTGATTTAAGCAAATTTGCTGGAGCACCTTCTCCACACAGCCGCTCGAGTCAGAGAGCCAGACGCAATGGAATGTTTGATGGGCTTTATTAATACACGTTCATATTTTCATCCAGCTGGCTGATTTGACATTGTTACTGTATGTCTGTTGCATGTCTGGTATCTTTTATCACCAATACAGACAGACATAAACATATATGCGCCTTTCAACAGCAGTTGCCTGGATGGCTTAAATGTTAGTTTAGCTGCCCTGCAAGGTGTCTGGCAAAAAATATGACGTCCACCCTGAACAGTGCCTGCACTTAATAGATAGGTATAATTAAGGAATTTACAACTGGACCGGGCAAGTCCCAAACATCAATTGGTCCATCACAATCCACGGGTCGGCAACACCTTTTATAGCTTGGGTGTACGGGTACCATGAGATCTCATAAGATTAAAACATGACAAGATTTCTCATTTGGAGAAAAGGTGTCTTATGAGAACAGGGCATCCAGAAGCCAATCAGACTGCGAACTATGGCATCACTACTGTGAATATGGAAGTGGCAGTACCCGAGGCATTATTGTAACCGCACATTAAGTACTTTATGCACACCTTGCAATCCAACCTACCTTGGTGTTCCCTGTGGCTGTTTTTTTTCCATCTGAGTTGAACACCTGCATCTGTGTTAATGTGTAAACAGAAGCTGTAGTAAGTCTACATTTGATCAAACTTACTTTAGATTTGTCAGATCAAGACACGTACCTGTTTGGACTTGGACTCTTAATCACCAAGTGATTGCATTTCCGCAGGTTACATTTGGCTGAGCGCCTGCTTCATAACACACCTCATTTGTAGACGAGATCCGTGTGACAATTTAGCGACATATGGACATATGGACAAATGAAAGGATGCGAAGGCCACTGTGGCATTTTATAAAACAACACATGTAGATAGTTTTGTTTGTTTGTCACAATATTATGACATAATAAAATAGTATAGTATTATAGTATACTGTATAAATATAAAATAGTCATTTTATACTTAAACTTTATGCTACTAAACGACAATATATTTCCACATAATATTATGACATTCTCATAAAATGACTTTCTTGCTAGATTACCACTTTTTCCTCTTAATAATTTATTATGTCTTTAAAAATAAAATTACTTCTGATTTGTTTATTTTTGCTGTTGTGTTTTTTGTTTTTTTTTTTGTGTTTTTGGGGCCGCAAGTTGGCTAGTTGTTAGCATGTTGGCCACACAGTCATTAGATTGGGAAGATGTGGGTTTGAATCTCTATTTGGGCATTTCTGTGTTGAGTTGCATGGGGTACATTCCAAAAACATGCATGTTAGGTTAATTGGCGACTCTAAATTGTCCGTAGTTGTGAATTTGAGTGTGGCTGGTTGTTTGTTTATATGTGCCCTGCCATTGGCTGGCGACCAGTCCAGGGTGTACCCCGCCTCTCGCTCTAAGTCCGCTGGGATAGGCTCCAGCATACCCCGCAACCCTAGTGAGGATAAACAGCATCGGAGCTGGATGGATGTATAGTTTTGATGTTAAATTCTATCTTTAGTATGTACTGTGGGCCAATAAAAAAAACAGCTGCAGGCTGCAAATGGCCATTGGATACCCCTGCTTTTATCGTTTTGAATCCTTGAGCCAATAAGACGTAGTTGTACACCTCCCAAATCATGTCTGCATTGATGACTATTTCATAATTTACTCATCAATAACTCATTTTCACCAACACAGAAATTAGTATTTGATGCTGGAGCATGATTAAAACTGGATTTATTTTTCCTTTTTACAAGACAGCGCTAATTTTAATCCTGTAGCTATTATCATATTTGTCTGCAGCTCTCTTGCAGCTTAACGTGCACTAATAGCAGAGGAAGATGTGTAAACCCTCCTAAGGGACAATACTTGTTCCAGTTCAGGTGTTTGTCGAGGCATTATCATGCACAAGTCCTCATAATCTCAATAATTAACCAGGAATTAAGCGATATCTGAGCAGCGCAGAATGCTCTGTCTGAATTATTTTCTTCAATTTCACTCTGCATCATTGTAACAAAGGTCCTAACATTGACTACTGGCTCCTCTTTCAAATATAAAACATTCTTAAACTGAAGTAACTGTGAGGTAGAGCCTGTGCGTGATTCTGCTTCCTCTGTCTGTGTGAGTGCACAAGCTCTCTCCGGTTTGGTCCACTCCACTACTAGAGAGCGTTCCCCTGACACTCGATACAGTAAAGGCTTTGTGTGTGCGCGTTTGGCAGTGCATATCTTAGTGCATGCGTGCACTCCGGTTGTGTTTGAAAGTGGACACGGCCAGCAATCCCCTACAACAGCGCCTTGGTTCCTATCTGCGAGATATCCATGTTCGGAATGAATGCATGGTGCAGCTTTAGAAGGCCGTGAAGCAATTAGAGCTCTGGTGCGTCAGCTACAGTAAATAAGCTCCGTGCAGCCTCCAGGCGTGCTGCAATGGGAAGAGAACACAGAACAGACTTCAAATTCAGCCGCTTGTGGAATTCAAATGGATGAACATCCACTAACCTTAACCCACCCTTCCACTCCTTCTTGGATGAATCACAGAGCCCAGTAAAGGGAGTGGGATGTGGCCAGTGGCTACGTGTTTTTTTTTTGTGTGGAGTGTGTGATCTTCCATCTGGATATTTCCACCCAGCAAGGCTAATGGTCCCCTTGTTCCCTGCATCTCTAGCTTCGTGAGCATGACTGACCAACCTGCATCCAACATGTATGGTATTGCTTCCTCTGTCTTTGTTCCCATAGCTCAAAGTCATCCTAAGCATAGATTGTCACGGTGCTCGGCATGCATTTTTCCCATCCACTCTGCTTGTTCGTAACGCAGTGATTCAAAGACGTATACCAGTGATGTGCGGTCAGGGGAGGCAGGTGAGGCGGAGCCTCACTTGTCATGATGAAATAATAATAATAATAATAATAATAATAATAATAATAATAATAATAATAATAATAATAATAATAATAATACCATAAAATAAATGTTAATATTTGTCCATTGAACTGTCGACAAATTTCTTTTTGTTGTGTATAACATTTTCTTAAGTAAAAATCGCTGAATTTGTCCTTTTCCTGTTCAAATTCAGGGAAGAAACCTAAAGTGATGGCACACTGAGTGGGATCAAGGCACCTGACAGTTTGTGTCAGCATGTAGCCAACAATATAATGTTGCAGAAACACGTATGATACGCCATGGCTTTTTAGAGACTGTATAATGCCTTTTATGTAAGTGTGACATTATTAGAGATAGAGATAGAGCAAGTTGTCCAGAAACTGGAAGGTTGGCGGTTCAATCCTGGGTCCCTCCACTCAGTCGCTGTTGTTGTGTCCCTGGGCAAGGCACTTCACCCACCTTGCCTCCAGTGCTGTCCACACTGGTGTATGAATTCCTCTCGCAGAGGCTGTAGGTGGGAATTGGCAGCCATGTTTCCCTCAGTCTACCCCAGGGCAAAATGTCTTCGGTCATTGTGCTTCTTTATAATTATGTGAACTGAGAGGTTTTCTACAGCGGTTGAGGAGGGGTCATAGTGTGTGCATGTATTTTTTTAAATAAAGAGCTGTCACACATGTCCTTGCACAGAGGAAAAGTGCACTTTTTTTTTTTTCCATTTTTTTGAAATACACAAACAGCAGCGCTGACTAAAGCTACAATTACAAACAGGTCCAATGCAAGATATTTTTATGCTCTGCTGAATGAATGACATGCATTTGACTGGCAAGATGGAGGATGATATATACCCAAACTTACCAGGAGATGATACAAAGTATCAGATCTGCATGTACTTCAAATAATAATAATCCAGTTAATAAGAAATAAATAAAAAAATTAAAAATTATCATTATTATTTTACCAAGTGAATTATTCTCTTTTTTTTATTTTTGGGGTTTTCCTCCTAATGAGCAACATAACATAAAAAAAAAACCCTCCAAAGGAGTCAGTGCTTCACCAGCCATGAACCTCATCGCACGTCACTGACTTATACAAAATAGGAAATATCATCTTTTGATGAATACGCATTCTTTCTTGTTACAACCTGCCAGCTATCATGGCCTAAGGCTTACTGGAGCAGGCAGTTGTAAGCCCCCCTCTGGGATGAATAAACATTACCAATAATGCACATTTATGCTTACAGTTCAGGCAAAGATTCAGCTGTTTTATAGTCATAGCAGCTGTAGCGCCATGCAGAGATTAAGATTTGTCTCATTTTGGGACTTCCCAATTTATGTCATTTCAGGGGACACATGGTGCACAGCAAGTGATTATGCCACACTGGGTTTTCCCTGAGGCAACACAAACTCACCTCCTCCGTAAACCAAAACAAAATTAATGAAGGTCCATGATATGTCCCCCATTGTTTTTTTAAAGTTTAAATCGCTTTCTTTTTACATCATCATTTGTTACTGTAGGAGTTTGTTTTCTAAAAGTCTTCAGGGGAAATGTTGCCCGAGAGCAGTACTTCTCAAATAGTGGTGCGGTGAGGTGTCAGGGGTGCTGTGAGAGACAGGGGGACTTTCAGCATTAGTGTCATTATTCATGCTTGAACGATACACAAACTTCCAGCTAGGTGGCGGCAGCGCTCGAGTCAATCAACACGCTGACCAGGAAACACAACGTAGAGTAATATCAATTGTGCATATCCCAGGGGTTGAAAAAGTGATTGCCCCCCCAGAAAGAAAGTAATTTAGATCTATCAGTCTGGAAAAGGTTATAAAGATATTTCTAAAGCTTTGGGACTCTAGCGAACCACAGTGAAAGCCATCATCCACAAATGGCAAAAACATGGAACAGTGGTGAACCTTCCCAGGAGTGGCTAGCCAACCAAAATGATCCCAAGAGCGCAGCAACGACTCATCCAGGACACAAGGTCATTGACTTCACCATAAGAAAAACACGGGAAAAAATGGCCTGCATGGCAGAGTTCCTAGATGAAAACCACTGCTGAACGAAAAGAACATTAAGACTCGGCTCAGTTTTGCCAGAAAACATATTGATGATCCCCAAGACTTTTGGGAAAATACTCTGTGGTCTGACGAGACAAAAGTTGAACTTTTTGGAAGATGTGTGTCCCATTACATCTGGCGTAAAAGTAATGCCGCATTTCAGAAAAAGAATATCATACCAACAGTAAAATATGGTGGTGGTAGTGTGATGGTCTGGGGATGTTTTGCTGCTTCGGGACCTGGAAGACTTGCTGTGATAAATGGAACAATGAATTCTGCTGTCTACCAAAAAATCCTGAAGGAGAATGTCCAGCCATCTGTTTGTGACCTCAAGGTGAAACCAACTTGGGTTCTGCAGCAGGACAATGATCCAAAACACACCAGCAAGTCCACCTCTGAATGTCTGAAGAAAAACTAACTGAAAACTTTGAAGTGGCCTGGTCAAAGTGCTGACCTGAATTCTATTGAGATGCTGCGGTATGACCTTAAAAAGGTGGTTCATGCTTGAAAACCCTCCAGTGTGGCTGAATTACAACAATTCTGCAAAGATGAGTGGGCCAAAATTCCTCCACAGCGCTGTAAGAGACTCATTGCAAGTTATCGCAATGAGTTATCGGAATATTCATTGCAGTTGTTGCTGCTAAGGGTGTCCCAACCAGTTATTAGGTTTAGAGGGCAATCACTTTTTTCACACAGGGCCATGTAGGTTTGGATTTTGTTCTCCTTTAATAATAAAAACTTTCATTTAGAATTGCATTTTGTGTTCAGTTGTGTTGTCATTGACTAGTATTTAAATTTGTTTGATGATCTGAAACATTTAAGTGTGACAATGCAAAAAAAAAAAGAAATCAGGAAGGGGGTAAACACTTTTTTACGCCACTGTAAATAAACTGTAATGTTAGTTAGTTGTAGTATGTATTTGTACTGTGAGTTAAGTTGACGTTCTGTTTAATGACCTCCCTGTATCTCGCATTGTGTTGTCAAGATCATTGTAAATTAATTATTAGGCTAATTAAAATAAATGTTAAATAAATGAAAAGGAATAAGCTGCTGAACGACCAATGTTTACAGTTTTAAAAAGGTTTATCATTTACAAATCATTTCCAAATTTGTCTTTGTTTTGAGTCTCACACAGACTGACCAGTCTTGTTTAAATGTTACAAACTGAGTTAATAAACCTAACTTGGAAATTGTTGCAGACGTATCTCAACTCATAGAATTAATCTATTTTGGTAATCCAGTTATTGTATGCCTGATGCTGATACCAGCAACTCATACAGAGGTTTGTACAGATAAATTAATATATATTATCAGGTTGTCAATAGTATTTCAATTAGGGAGGTGTGAAAACAATTTCTGTCCCCTGGGGGAGGCATGACAGAAAATAGTAGCAAACCACTTGCCTCGCGAAAGAAAACACAAGGAGATAAAAATATTGGCAATGAAACAGAGGAGAAAATTATTTCCCCTGCTACCACTGTGGCTTTAAAGAGTAAACATCATAATGATACTCCCTTATACATGGCTGGGGCTTTGTGGAGATCCCAGCCACCCTTTGTATTACTAGTGGATGCACAACTTCAGCCTTTTATATGAACTACAGTACAGGCCAAAAGTTATTATTTTCATGACTATTTACATTGTAGATTCTCAAAACTATGAATGAACACATACAGAATTACTGTATATACTTTACAAAAAAGTGTGAAACAACTCTAAATATGTCTTATATTATATTTTAGACATATATTGTATGTCATATATATTTTTTGATGGCGCTGCAAACCCTTGGTGTTCTCTCAGGCAGCTTCGTGAAGTTGTCACCTGAAATGGTTTTCAAGGTGTGCCTTGTCAGCGTTACTGAGTTGAATTTCTTGCCTTAATAATGGGGTTGGGACCATGGGGTCGTATTGTGTGTGTCCAAACCTTTGGCCTGTATTGTAACTGTGCTGTGTAAGATACTAAAACTAGTATTCAAGTCTCTTCTACATTGACTAATGTCTCTGCAATGCAATTTCCAAAGCGCACAATACAAATGCAACTTCAAATCAAACTCCTTGGTTAGGTTTTCACACATACGATTTCATATCGGGCACCAAGGTTTTTAATAAATGATAATAACATAAATATAAATACAATATATAACAGTATATAGTAAATAGCATCCACATATATCTGTACATCAATAATACAGACCAGCATTATGACATTATTAACATAAACCATATTTGATTTCATTTACAACAGACAATTAATTAATAAACTGATTACAGACAACACTAAACGGGTGCTACTTTTGCATTGCAGTGCATGTTTTTGCTTTAAATATACTTTCATATGTACAGTATATCTTTTTTCTTAATTGTCTATTTTAAATCATGTGGATTATCAGCAGTTCCTCTAATAGCTGAAGGTGTGGATGCTGATTGCAGCAAATGTGTTTGGTGTGAGTTTAGAAACAATATTGTATGTTTAGTGTTAATCATGCGGCTCTGCAAATGACAGTGGTAATTGCAGTGGGAGAGAGCGGACTGGCCCGTTTGCTGCTGAGCTTGTAAAAGAATGGCTGAACATGCACCTGGCATCTCCAGAGGTGATCATTACGGAGAAGTCTCAGTTCCCTTGTGGACACACAATGAAAGCTGGATAGTCTCATTTTGAACCGTTAAGCAGCAGCCAAAGTCCAATGACTTATGAATGCCATTAGCTATTGTCAGAATCTTAATAAAGTAAAATAGAAATATTTGAAGTGGTGAACATGTCGCGTAAGTTGATATTGGCAGATGAAAGTGTCATATCAGAAGTGAGTACACACATATTTGCCAAAGGTCATGATTTGCATTTATTTGCATTTGGTGGGTTTGAGTTTTGTTTTGTCTTAATGTTACAAGGTCAGACTAGCACAGAAATCATTTCCTCTTGTAATCTTGGCACCGCTGATCATCTTTGTTATTATTTCATCGCCCTGAGAACTTTACACGACTTGACCTTGAACGCGTGCCTTTTGTTAACTTTATCATTCAACCTTTCAGTCATGAATGGTATTTTCTTTAAATGGGAAATAAAATACTATCTTCCAACTCACTGAGCCTGACATGATTTCGTAATATTGTGTAAACTAAGTCTCATGGAATTGGGTGTGTGATCCAAGATGGATGAATAAACAAGCAATGCTGGGATGGGATTAGTCCGTCCACATCTATATTAATAATAATCGTTTCAATGTACCAAAGGGTAAAATACAAGTTTGTTACACGCGATATTGTACGATTTGTACGATAACCGAGAAAGTGCATGAGAACCGAAACAAAACTCTGGTAAAAATTTTCATCGAAAACTGAAAACTGGAGCATTTGAAATCTGAGGTTCCACTGTATCTTGAAGTAAACATTTCGGCCAGCAACAACCAATCCCATGTAATTTTTACAGTATGTAATTTCGTTGCAGGAAATGAAAATGTCAAATCAAAACAGTAGTGAGTACGCAAACAGCTGGAGAGTTTGCATTCGTGGCCAGATAAATGAAATGCTCAAATTAGCCATCCAGTCAGCTTTGTGAGCATCACCTTAAAGTTGTCAGATCTTAAAAAGATCTGCCCTCCGAGATGGGACACAAAACGGTCTGATGAACTTTGGCCCCAAGCTTGATTTCAGCCCGTAACCTGCATAGTTCCGGGGTATAGAACTGGTTCTGGGGCAAAGTTCCTACAGTAGAAAAGGCACTTTGATTGCTATTTAACAAAATAGCGAAGGTCAGATGAGTGGGCATCATTTCTTGACAGCTCTCTACCAGTTACAATTTTTCAACCAATCTTCTTCACACTTTTTTGGATTATTTATCCTTTGTTCAAAACCCCCTCCATTATGTTTGATTGGATGGTTTATGGTTAGCTCCATAGGGTCACTGGGCCTCTTCAGACATTTTCAGTTTTTTACTTTTCTTTGGCTTTTCTGCAACAGAACACTTCTGATTTGTTATGCTGTTTGTCCAATATTTCGGATTGCTGTAGTCATATTGGTTCACCATTTTTGTTACACTCTTCTGGTTGCTGCTTTGAACTACATGCTTGCTGCTGTGGATTGCTTTACAGGGCTGAGATAACATCATTTCTACTTCTGCTGCTTTCCTCTTGAATCCACAATGTAAACAGAAGTGGGATTTTGAACTATCAACCTGTGCAACTAATTGGTCCACCAGTTCTCCTCACTTCATCTGACTCCCCGCTGTCCCCCCGACTGCTCTGCCCAGCCCTTTTGTAACTCTGAGTGAAATAAAGAGTTTGCTGCTCGCTGTGTCTGTAGCCTCTGTCTCTTACTGTCAATCATGCCTCCCACCTCTCTCCTGAACTATTCTCTCCTCGCTACCTTTTAAAGCTCATTGTCTCCATCACTGCCCTCCTGAGTCCTTTCTTCCATATTTTTTTAAATTTTCTTTATTGAAGACAAAAAATTAAAGGTTAAGCACTTTGATGGTGAGTTAGTTGCTTCCGGTGTTACTTGCCTTTGGCCTTTTGTCAAATGACCCCTTTAAAGGTTTGACCATAAAAGGGGTTAAAAGGCCACTTTTTTTCTGCAATATGCTTCTATTTACCGTGTGTTTTTTTTTTTCTTATGACATATTCCCATTTAATTAACTTCAGACACTAACAATGTAAAAGGCCTGTGTTTCCCTGGGTGCATATCACGGATCAAACACCTTCCGCTGACTTTCTGTGTCTTTTCTCAAAGGAAATAAAATATCCAGAGATCTTTTCTGCAACCGTCTTTGCTATTGATTTTCCTTCCCATTACGACTTTATAAAGAAGAATTGATCCCAGTCAGTTTGTACCTCCTATGATCACTGTGAATAGAACAAAAGAGAAGTAATGAGGCATACATAGATATGGCAGTCGCAGGTTAAGAACACAAGAAGTAGTTAGAGCAGAGAGCTTTGTGTTTTAAAAGATATGTAGTAGTGTAGTAGAACACTAACAAGAAAGCTTTGTGGAAAAACAAGACCAAGGCCCAATCCCATGAACAGTAGTCAGAGATGTAAGTTCGCTTGAATACAATATATTATTACGTTTATGATAAACTAAGTTATAGTTAACATGTTTCCCCAAGCTGTACTTTCACATTATTATCATGCCATTTACTTAATTGTGGTCTTTTCATCTTTTTCTGAATGAGGTTTTTCTAACATGAAATCACCTTTTGAATGGCTGCCATTTAAGAACCATCTGGCTAGAACTGGTCATTCAGCCACCATGGAAACAAAAAGCAAACCATTGTTCTTATTCCTGCTGGGGACGTGTTAACCTGAAAATGTCATATCTACTAATGACTCATTTTACCATGAAAGTTTAATAGGCTGTCACATTGTCCATAAAGGGCATAGCCGATCTCAAGTTATTGGCCTCCTTTTCCAGGAGCTTTCACCTCCTCTGCCTTCTATTCTCTTAATGTATTGCTATGTAATATTTTCCTGTTGAAATTCATTTGTTGGTGGAGTTACAGCTTTCCCGGTTCTCTGCTGCGCCACCCCACCTTGCTTTGTTGTCAGTCCCCCTTGCTGTCATCTGATTGAAGCCTTTGCCAGTGTGCTGTGTGATTCATGACTCTGATTTCACTGTGTCTCAGGTGGGCCTGGCAGTAGGGAGTCTGTGAAGAACTGAATATGTGTCACTAGTTGCCCTCATGAGTAAAAAAAAAACACACAAATAACATCAGAAATTGTGCTTCCCGTCAGCACTTATGTCACGGCAGGAGAGATGTTTGAGCTAAACCAGTGTAAGCACAGGACTGAAAATATTTGAACAACCCAAAACCCTGATGCACAGGATATATGAAGCCCTCAGTCTAATGTGTTTTTTTTTTACCAACCTCTGCCTAACTTTATTTCCCCTATTTCTCTGTCACATCTCTTTTGCTGTAACAATGCTGTGCTCACTAAGCCACTAAAAAAAACAAAAAACAAACTTTCACATGTTGCCGTTTGCTGTGGTTCAATTAAATGTTGATTCTTTAAGACAGCATCATTATGGAAGAAGCCACATTGGCTGTATATTTGGCACCTGGCATGTGGCCCTTAGTAACGAAGGGAGTTTAACGTGCGAGGTTGCACATTGCTCAGTGCAGCGTGCCGATAAGCTGCCCAGCCTCATCATCCTTGGCGTGGAAGAAAAGATATTCTGTCATTTTAGCATCAGACAAACATGCAGAAAGCAACCGCTATCGGAGGCACAAAATCTCTTCAAAGTTCAAGTCTGCCATTTTAAATCAACCGATGCTCTGAGCCCCCAACAGATTTCCCCTTCAATCACATGCAATTGAAACACCGTGCAAACTAAAACAGAACAGTGAAATCATTTCAATTTACTGGAAAAGTGTCACCACTAATAATGGAACAAGGACGCTACAGAAGTTCTTGAAGAACTGAGCTTCAAGGAATGATGACTATCATCATATACTAGTACATTTGGTACGTGGGCCTTCAGTGGGCCGGCCAGAATTGTTTTCGCCAGCACCGTGAGAGCCAGTATCACAAAACAAACCAATAATGATAGTAAATATGTGCCATAGTGGGGTTTCAAACCACGATCCCCCGTGTAGAATGACAGTGTCGTTAGAGATGCACCATAGAGGTGTTTAGAGAGAGGGGCACTCCAACACATTAAGTGAAAGTGCCGTAAGATCGCCAATACCAACACTCTATCGATAATAATATAAGTCCCGTATCTTTGAATACATAGTCACCAATAAGCCTGACTTACATTACTGCTAGTAACTTCGAGTTTGGTGACCAATTTCCACCATTCCTCGGTGGTACACCGGTGCTTGCGAAGTTGGCACTCAGCCACATGTGACGAGCATAAATAGAACGGCTTGGTGATTAAAGGTTCGGACAACTCCAAACATCTACACTACAATATCATCTGAAGCAGTTCACAATCAACTTATCTAGTGACATAAAAATATAATCTTTTTAAGTAAAATGCATCTACTCCCCAGAAATGTCAATTTCCTCCTCCTCCTCATCCTCAGCCATTGTGAGTGAAATTTATCTTGGTGAGCGAAAGCAGTATTGCTCTGATCAACCAATCAGAACTGGGGGCCTGCAAGCTGGCCCTGAGAAGTCAATCAGAAGTCTGATTGGCCAAAAAAAACAACAAAAACAGCCACATTGTTAATAGTGTGTATGTGACAAGGGCCAACACTCCTGATTGTGAAGATTGCATTGATATGGCAACACAAAGGAGCTGAAATCTGATTGGAGAAATAAATATGTAACATACGCATACACTACTGGAAGCATTGCAGCCAAGAAACACGTTACAAAATGAGGATAAAGACTGTTGGGAATAAATTAATCTAATTTAATGGACTACAATTACTACAATTTAAGTTTAAAATGTAGGTCATTGATTCTGGTTATGGTTAGGCCAGCAGAGAAAGCCTTGCTGACCCTGACTGTACACCACTATCATATACTGTACATGTAATGATAGCAAAATGCATAAAACCGGATATATGAATGAAAAGAGAGAAAGTGAAGGAGAATACATCAAAAAGACAGGATGCGAATTAGGAAGAGGGTGACAGGAAGGGTGAGAGGAAGGGTGAAAAAATATGGAAGCCAAGAGGAAAAGAAGACAGGACAATGGTACATAAACAGAACATTTTGAACAGAGGTGAGCAAACAATTTGAAGAAAGGTGATGTAGAACAAAAAAGAAGGAAATCTAAGAGTTGACACAAGGAGAGTTGTAGAAAAGATGAAGGAAAACGAATATGATTGAAGTGTGTAGAAGACAGAAGAATGGCAGATAGGAAGAAAGGAGTATTATAAGAAGGTGGTGCAAAAGGGAACGGAAAGGCTTGAAAGTGATGGAATATGAGGTGAAAATTGAAAATAGGGAAGAAAATGGGAAGATGGTAGGCAGCACGATTAACGGTGGAAGGAAAGGAGACAGGAACATTAACAAAAGGACAGATACTGTAGATAGGAGCTGAGATTGGACACAAAATATGAAGATAAGAGAAAGTAAGTTAGAATGGAAAATAGGTAGATACAAAGAAAGATAAGGTGGTACATTGTAAGAGACGGCAATTAGAGGCTGAAGAATGAATAATGTTGAATGAAAGATATGATGTTTGAAGACAGGAGAAAGAAAAAATGCATAATGTATTTTCACATTTTTTTCTGGAGGATTTTATGTGTATGAGGACCACTTGGGAATTCAACCAAATCCCAAACTCACTCTTTGAATTCCCTGTTCCCAGGAGCGGTGTTTCTGCTGAGGATGGCAGTCCGTGTCAAACAGTGGTTTTGACATCCTGACGCAGCTTGTATCTCAGGCCAACGTCTGTCAGTTCACTGAAAGGAAGAGGCAGACTTGGTGTCTCCTTTTAAGGCTTGTCTGTTTGACATTGGTTTCCTTCGCCATCTGACTGCATTATCGGAATCCACATGTAAATCCAGTATAAGTCTGTCATTCACTGCCTTCATTTGCTTGGGGTGGGGTTTGTACGTGTGCTTCTGCCAAAGTGTGCCCAAAAGTGAACTGCAAGATGTTAACAGTATCAAATACCTTTTGGAATTTGAATGCTGTATTACTACATTATTTCCAGCACTCTGGCTGCATGTCCATCTTAGAAGGAAATACTCTCTATTTGATGTGAAGCCAGACAAGTAGTGCTGGAAGTAATGGCGGACATGTCTGACTCTGACATTGCTCTGACATGCCCGTCATTTGAAATATCTGTAATGGACGTCTCCAGCTACGAGGAAGTGTACGAGGAATAAGTTCAACTGTAATTTCTGACATTCTCTCCACTCTAATTGGTAGTTTCCTGGTGGCGATACACCCGAGAATGCTACATAATCGCAAACACACCCTGTGCTCAGCACAACCAAAACAGCATAACGTCCAACATGAACATGGCTTTGTCAGGAGAGTTTTGCACACAAATTGAGCATCTCCTACCAATTGATGAAAGATGTGAACTGTAAATTTGGCGGCTTAAAGTATTTAGAAGGATAATTTTAGTAGAATAATAGTGTTGTCTTCAAACCATTGTGACATTTCATCAGGAAGGTGTTAGCTTGATGCTTAAAAGGTCACAATCTTTGATAGATCTCCAAAGTTTCAAGGATCATTGACTCACACATAAGCAATCAGATCAATCATGATATCATCAGAACATTGACATGGATGTCAAATGTTTTAGCAGTAACTGTTAACATTTTAACTATTTATTTGTGTGTGCGGATAGATATATCCTAAAAAAAATTATGTTCTTGACTTACTGCAGGTTTTTTTTTGTTTTGTTTTCATCTGTTCAATGACTGTGTAGAAAAGTTGTAAAATAAAACAAGAGAGTAATGAAAAGGCACAGACTTCATATGACAGTCCTCTCCAGAAGCACGGTCAATTTGTCCGTCAGTTGATAATGGCATGATTTGATATTGAATTTATATGCTCACAGTTGGAAGTTTATCCATGTTGAAAGGTTACTACAATGGAACCTTATTTAGTTTCATTAATTTGTTCCAGAAGTTCAGACTTCAACTGAAACGTTTGTTAAACGAATCAAATTTCCCCATAAGAAATTATGTAAATCCAATGAATATTTTCCAGAAATCCAAAATTGTTAACAGAAAACATATTTTTTCTAGTTTTACAATTATAGTTTTACCTGCAGAAAACAATTCAAAATGCATATAAATACATATGAATGATAAATGAAAGGGATAAATGAACTTAAGGTGGTTACCTTGACCTTCATTGAAGACTCGATGGGACTGAAAACAGGAAGGTGGTTGATGTCTTTATTGTGTCTTAACTGTCATGTCTTCAATGAAGGTAATAGGAACCTTAAACATTCATTTATCCATTTCATTTGTCATTAATACGCATTTATAATTGTTTTATGCACGTAAAACTATAATTGTAAAACTATAAAATCGTGTTTTTACGAGTCAAACGCTGATGACATCACAGACGGGTGACGTAACTTACGGTTTCGGTTGCCATTTTGTTTACCTAGCTAATAGGATGCCAATAAGGAAGGACATTTTATGATAAAAAATACATGAAGAACGCAGTTGGACCCCCGCAGTGTATAGTAACATCCCGACAAGACGCGCCATATTGTACGTTAACCGGAGAATGCACGCAAACCAAGGCAAAATTGTGGCGTCAATTTTCCAACGTTAACTGAAAAACACGCTAACCAAAGCAGACACTAAGCAAGGTTCCACTGTATTTATTTGAGCAATTTAAGTAGTTCTGTGTGGTTTTGTAACTGGTAGGATGAAAGTTTGATAAACTATCACAATATGTACTGGTAGCAGAATCCTGTTTGAGTAGTGTTCTAATAGCAGACGAAAGCTCCTCCCAGCATCTGGCTTCAGTTCTGTGAAGACTAGACTAGTTCGCTAAGATGGGTTTCTTTTGACCCCTACTTTGAGCCAGCAATGTCTAATGGGAATGTTTAGCCTTGATATGGAACTGGCATCACTTCTTAGTTTTCATCTTCATCAAAGGAAGAACTGGACCGTTTTCAGAAATCTTTGGATAAATATGACTTGGGAATTTCAATTTATTTTCCGGGTAATGTGAGACTAGAACTCAGTTTACAGGGAGAGATGTCATTTCAACATTTGTTTATAAATATGTATCATTTGAATCAGACAATGTATTTATATAAATTTGTTTCTCAAGAAAATAATACATTTCGTTTTGTAGAGTTCATACCATGAATATAACAATAACTACAAATTAAATTCTATTGAAATTACCAATAGTATCAAGTCCTGCTACATTGAGAGAAAAGAGAAAATTTAGAAAAGGTAAGACACTACCAGAACCGTTTAATGTGTTGAGCATGTTTGTCATGTAAAGCTAACCATTGTTCACAATCAGTCAAGTTGACATTAAGAGGTCCAACCCTTGTGTCCAGCCTCATTCTTCAATTGGCTGATTTAAAATTTGGTAACAGAGATCTCAAGGATCTCCAATGTGCTAACTTTGTCGCACATATAAAAGGCTCTTTTGAATAAAGAACAAGAATGTCAGCAAATACTGGATTTACTAAAAGATTACTGGCTGGTGTGTTTGGTGTCTCTCCAAGTCTTGTTAATGCAGAAATGTACTCTTCAAATGCAGCACAGTGAATACAGAGAGTTGATAAAGTACAATTTAAAAAAAACTAGATTAGGCAATATTAAGGGATAGGTGAACTACACTTTGGACTGGTTGCCAATCAATCAGAACATTTCGTGTATATTGTTGGAAGAAACTCCATCCATCCATCTTCTATGCCGCTTATCCTCACTGCACAGGGAGAAATGCATGATGGGAAAAAGTAAAAAATACTTATGTTTTTATTTTAAACTCGTATTGATACTTGTCTTGTATATTTCTTGGCTACCTTTTGATTAAGTTGTTGTGTGATGAATTTAGCCCCTATATCTAAGATGACGCAGTGAGTCAGACTGTTATATTGAGTAATGACCTGCGATTTCCGATGATTGACTCCTGTCAAATAAAGAGCTGCCTGGTCCTCACGGAATCGTGCGCTCCACGATTTGCCAGTTTATGACGTGGACATGTGCAGTTTATAGTCCAGTGTGGCTTATATATGTACAAATCTGTTTTTCTCTCAAAATATAGCGGGTGTGGCTTAAACACCGGTGCATCTTATACACCGGAAATTACGATAATATAGTTTTGAAAGAACATACCGTTTGAAGCACGAAGTGGCGACGGACAATTGTACTCTAAAACATGCATTAAATTAAGTTTAGGTTTGAGTCAAATTGTATTAAAATCTGTTTGTGTAGATTCAGGTCATGGTCATCCGCAAAGGTTGAATCCAAGCAACAGCACTCTTAGTATAAAACTTGTTTCACACAGATAAAAGAGACAAACAAAATCATGACAATTAGGTCAACCACCCCCAACAAGGTGTCCCTTAATTATTTTTCAAGGAGTTGGCAACCATGGTTTTATTCCAAAAATGTGTGCTATGGAACTTTGCCACCTTCGATTTGCAAGACATTGTTCATGATGGTCCAAGCTGTAATTAGTGTGTAAAAGAGGTACAAATGTGGTTATGGTTTATGTTAAAAGTATTTTACACTGGATTCTTAGAAATGGTCAGAGAGTGGCGACAGAACACGATAAAACCTTTCACCTGCTCAAAGATTTCAGCAAAATATACACAATTTTCTCTGTTTAGCTTTAATCCCAGTGTTCATCTTGTGTATTTGTCACTTCTGGACAACACCTCATCTGCTCTAATCTCTCTGTAATTGCATTTTGAGGGACACAGACGTGTGCAAAACACCGCACACACAAATGTAAGTCGTTGCACCTGTCTGTGAAAATCCCTCTGCCAAAAGGGATACAGGAACAGAGCTGTTTTGTAAATCATATTGGGTGTGCTTTCTGTTGAAGGAATTCCAGCTGCAATGCACAGACGAATCCAGACAGGAAGAACTGTTATCCTCAACAGCCGAACCCCAAAGCCAGAGTGTACTTAGCCACTGCACACTGCACCCAAACAGAAAAATTCTTATAGATTTGAGCAGCTATTGAGATCCTTCTGTTCCTGCAGCCATATCTTTACACACACACCCCCACACACACAGGCTTGTCCATCAAAGCGGTGTCATGTTTCTGGATGTCAGCATTCATCGGGCCAGGGGCCAGACAAAGACTCCGTGGAGGAATATGCCATGGCCTGTCAGCACACAGGGATCAGTCACTATTGATCTCAGCTCTACGTGACCCAAAAGTACACCTCCGCATCAGTACCACCTCGTCTTCTTCTATTACAGCTGTCCGTGAAGAGAATAGAATGGCAGCAATTTTAAAAGAGATACAGTCGCTGTATTATGCATGGTTCTTCCGATCCAACTACTTTTTCGCAGACAGCAAGATCTGTTTTGATTTATGTAAACTTGCCTGTTCAGCTTATCAGTAGCTTAAAAACAATGGCGGTGTGTGATGTAACATAGTGTTCCGGCTTTCCATAAATGTGTTGCACAATGAATGAAAATGAAAAAATGAGATGCACAATTAGAGCATCCCTGGAAATCATTTTGGGCTCTGTCTACGGCTAGCATAGTCCAGGTTTTACCTGCAGTGGTTATTTTTCTATAGGAAAGGAAGTATGCCATTTATTTGGAATGAGATCTGGCACACAATGACTAAAGCGAGAGTTACATCTCGACGTACGTGTTACCACACGCACGGGCTCTGCAATTTTTGGGAAATTTGTTGGCCGTGACCAGCATGTATAGGAAGGTAAGGTGCATCAATGTCGGATACGCTATGTGAGCAGCCGCCGTGTGTCCACAGAGGTCAGGAGTACCAGAGTGTCGCAGTAGGAGCCGCTGCTGTGGCCGGACAATGTACACAATGTACTTTTAAACTTGTACTTTTAAAAGCATTCCTCCTCTGTCTTGCTCTTGCGACCTGGCTGCGTCCAAGGTTTTCCTGCGTGCAAGCAGAAAATAAATTGCTGCACGTAGCCAGCACGTAGGAACACGTACGTCGGGCTTTAACTCTGCTCTGGTCGAAAAACACATGTTATTTATTTGAATGTCCAAAGATGCCCAAGGCAGTTTGAAGTCAGACTATATGAGACAATTATGATCACACTTTCAGGGATTGTTGTTCCATGTCACAGTGAGTATATTATACATTTGATTGGAATCAGTATGTCATATTCCTTGTCAACTTTTTTGACTAATCTAATTACAATGGAACCTCAAGTCTTGAATGCCTAACTCGACCTCAAATAACAAAATCTGCTTCTTTATTTTGCTTTTTGTAGCTTTTTACGACACATCTCCAATGCTTTAGAATGTCAGTTTGTCGAGACAATCAAATAAATACTGAGTCATAAAACAGTCATCATTAAATATTTGTCACAGCCCATCAACCTCGGGGACCAGACAGGTGGTGATAAATTAGTTGAAACATTTACAGCTACATTCACCTGCTTCCAGTTGGGAGAATTCACTTTCAAATCGTCCGGAGTGGTCTGCATGAAATTCCAGATGCGTCTGATCATAAAACAGCCCATTTGAATTACATTTATGTATGTGAGGGCTCATTTGGTGCCCAAATGAGTTTTGATTGTTCACTTTGGACCAATGTAAACTGTATTCGACCGCCCCAAGCTGTATTCTCTGCACCACAACACTAAAATGAACATGACCCAGTTTGGATTTAATAATTCCAACTGACTGCCGTGCTTGCAGTGTGTGGTATGGTCCAAACGATATGACTTTCAATAATTCTTCGTCTTTTAAAGTCAATGAATCACATCCACTCAGTCTGTATATTCATTTATTCTGCTGTTAAATGAAGGGAAGCGCAGAAATAGTCCTTTAATGAAGCACGTTTTATTTTTATACTTGGTACATGACTTCAAGACCTGATTGATTTTCTTGAAATTATCTCACATTATCTGAAGTTTTCTGCGGAACAAAACAATTTAGACCAGATTATCCAGATATTCATTGTGCTTGTGAAAAATGGTCATCTGCTCAATTTAATTAATTCTTGTTCGTATATCCCAGTCAGACTGATCTAATCTGTACGTCAGGGGATTTGATGAGGGATTCTGCTGAGGTTGCTCTTGTCAGGTAGACGGTAACGTACGGTGACAGCAATAAAATTGCGATACCAAATGGTCATGAGACAATAAACGGGCGTGGAGAAGCTTTCCCAGCAGACTTGGGGGAGTTAGGGATGGCAGAAAGACTAACTGCTAGTGAATGGTTATGGCTGTCATTACAACGCGTCTGCATCTCCAACAAGGATTATTGTACAGAAAAGGATGACCCAGGAGACACTTCAATCAGCTGCTGTGTGCGCGTGTGTGTGTGTGCACATTAAGTATCTCCATCCAAGTGTGTTTTATGTGGCAGAATCAAAGCATATGAGCGGCTATGTGTTTTAATGTGTTTCTGAAGTGCTCTGTTTTTCAGCGAGCGCTCCCGGTGGTGCGTTTAAAAGCGACAGCGCAGGGAAGAAAGCAAGCGAGAGTTGTGCGCTAAAAGTACATGTCGTTTTCAATAAAGGATGACAGAGTTCACGGGTCTACAAGTGCACTGAGCTCCCTGTGCAGCCGTACACCGCACCATTATACGGCACACCGAGCACCTCTTCACAACAGCACTGGAACATTAGTCCATTCAAGATGCTGATGTCGGAGAGGAGAGCAAAATGTGCACACTGAGGGTGTCATGGTTCACCTAATGCTTACCTGCATCTTAGAGGTTGTGGGCTCACTACTATTAGGCTGTGAACAAGATATTTCAAAGACAGAAAATTACCGCCACGTCTTGAGCAGGGGTGATCCTTGATCCACTGAACACTGAAGTAGAGTTTGAGATCATTGCAATATTTCTCGCTTTTTAAATATGATATATTATATAATAATATAATAATAACTGTCTGTTTTACAGAATTTTTTTAGTGCTTATTTTTTTGAACGCTGTTACAGGCCGAGCCTGGCCCTTTAAGAAGAATTGCATTGTGGGAAGTCGCTGTCTGTCTGCACCGTCCATTGTTTTCTGCGTCCTGATTGGCTGTAGACCATTGTCAATCAATCTCCTTCGAGCCGCCCTACCGTGTCTCCTGTGTCATTGCTAGCTTGCTTCCTTGCTAGCTTGTAAATGAATCTTCGGTTCGAAGGAGGAGGACTGCAAAAGGAGGAGTACTGCAGCAATATGCTTTAACAAGGATAGAAAAATGCTACAGTACAGCGGAACGGCGCCAAGGCGAACAGCCACGGTCACGTGAGTGAAATACGCTTGAATGACTTGTGTCGGACCTGTAGGTTGATCATTAAAATAAGGTTTGAACTTTTTTGAGTTTTTGAAAAAAAATGAAGTTGGCCAGTCTGCAAATTTAACTTATTGCGAGCTATTTTGGGAACCTATCCCTACGATAAATGAGGCAACAGTCTACACATACTGTATAGCTGAATAATAAACAATAAACATAGCAACTTCTGATCAATCTATGTCAATTTCAGACTTAAAATAATGTATTGATTTAAGCCCCACCCATTATACCCCACCCACTCCGGCTACAGATATGGATACAGATCATTTAGATGGGTGAACAGATGTGGTGTACTCGCTCATCCCTACCAAATATCCTCTGCTTTCAGCCTCACAAATGTGAATAGTTTTAATTTCTTTAGTTATCCTTGAAAGCAGACCTTTTATCTCTGTGGTTTAAACTAAACAAGATATTCACACACATCAGCTTTGACTTTTGAAAAGAGTGATGGACGTTTTTGCCTATGTTCTGATATGTTGTGGACCAAACCAGTAACTGCATTTGCTTCCTATTGATTTGATTCATCTAGGACCTAACCAATTACTTGGTTAACAGGAACAGTAAGCTTCAGATTGCAGCCGTAGTTCTTCTGTTTGTTCTTTGTTCTTTGTTTATTCAATAAAATACAGGCGGTCCTCGGTTGATAAAGTTTCGTGTTACTTTACTTTTCGTAGTGAGACCGCATTTTACTTAAAAAACTTAGTTTGACCTGAGCAGTTTGGTTCGTACATACTAGACTCACTTGAGATCTATGTAGTTACATACATGTAGCTACACTGAGGAAGGACGTCATCCCCAGTCTCTCTTGCCAACCTCCTACCCTTCATCATCTCCCCGATGGTAGTGCACCAAAGAATAGGGAAGCCACCGCCACAGAAGTGAAACCAGACATCGCAAAAATGCTCAGAAAGGGGAGAAACACCGATCAACACTTGCTGCATGCCCGGTCCAAGCCGCTCGACTGTCACTCGACCACCCCCATAATCAAGGATAAAAACCGTATCCTTGAACATGTGAAAGGAAATGCTCCTATGAAATCAACAGTTTTAACTTCCATCTATTTTTATTACGGTTTAATTTAATTTAATTTTGTATTCATCGTTTTATTAGTTCTTACATGACCTCCATGGGCATGTTTGTTTACGTTGTGCAGGTCCAGAGTTAAAAACCAAACCACACCCGTAGAGTGATTTTTATGCATCACACTCTTTTGTAGTTGTTAAAGTAAATTTGATGAACTGCAGGCAGGTGAAAGAAGTTATAAATGTTTCTACTGATGCATCAGCGCCGGCTTGATCCCTGGGTTTGATGGCCCACGACAAATATTTAATGATGACTATTAATGTTTTATAACTCACCCATTTATTTGATTGTCTTCATATAAACTGTTAGACATCCAGAAGCACTGCTGTGTTTTATTGCTACTGAGTATGTTTTATTTGGGGGAAAAAATCAGTAAAACAACCCCATTATAAAAATGCAATGAGTATAATGTTGACTATATCCACGATGTCACACTCAAGTTAAGTGGCTTGTAGTAGTAATGGCGTATCTTTTTGAAATCTGATGACTTATTAGGAGTGAGCAAAATCTTTGAATTTTTACTCCTATTCACAATCAAGTCAGGTCTCCGATGCTACAGTACTTCCATGTTTTTAAGCAATGTTTGCTTTCATAGTATGCACTGGAATTACCTTGATCACAGAAAGCTTTAATTAAACCACTGTAGATTACAGTATTTGGTTGTATCTAAAGACAAACCAAATGCAGTGAGATATATTTAAAAATATCCTGCCCTTATGTGATATGCATAATTGAATGTCACAGCAGCATTTGGAGCTAACCAATTGTTCATGCTTAGTCTTTATTAAACAAGACAACACGTTGCATTTTGAATGAAGCTGCGGTTTATTTCCCAAACTAAACATGATTCATCCTGGAAAATAATTTGTAGCTTTTAATTGAAAGCCATACATTTTCCCATCTCTACCTTTTTCCATATTGCAGTTCTATAATTATTATTTTTCATCCGGTCAATGATGATGGTCTGCAAGAAATGGTGATAATGGATTATTCAAATTTGCCACTGTTGTGAGGCTTTTGCAGATGTACTGGTTTCTTTGCATCAATTATAGTTGTTGTTGCTTTAAACTGTATTTTTGCTCAGAAAAACTCAGTGAACTGGGCAAGTAACAACTTAAAACTCTTTCTGATGAGTTTGATCTTGTTTCTTTGTCAAGTTGCTCGCCTAGATCATCTTCCACCTATTCATCACAAGTGATAAATGCAAATTAAAGGGGACAGGTGTCATTTCAAAGATGCGCTGAGCACGTCAGACTGTTAATCTGACGGGATGAGCTGTGAATGGTCACCTCTCGACTGACATGAGTCAAACTCAGCTGTCTGTCTGCTTAAGTGTCAGTTACCTTTATTTGTATTAACACTTCGTAAAGATCTTTTTTTTGTCCATTGGAGATGCTCAAATACAGGTGCAGAGTGAACACTGAAGCAGACTTAAAGTAAACATCCTGGCTCCTATCAACTCAGAGAAACGAAGCATGAGCATGCATGAGCTGTGCAGCTTTTATCTGTTAAGGATAAGGAGACAGGAGTGTCTTTATCGGACCTAGACTGTGATTCATTTCACTTCCTGGAGCCCGTTCCTAATCTACTGTTGTTTACTGTGCAGCTCTGATAGCATCTGGAAGCAAACTTAATTGTTCTAGTGTTGCCCATGATTCTTTTGGCCCCCGAGATGCAGCACAAGGACAATTCAGGGATGAATGAGAGTACATCTCCTCATTTAATCTCTAGTCACACCGTATAAATGAAGGAGAACAGACTGTCATTTAACGTCCATCTGCTTACCTATCTTTGAAGATAAGCAGCAGATGGCTGAATTATCTCTTTCAAACTAAAAAGGTGCAACTTCAGTGATATTATGATCGAAGATGTACAACATATAATGTACCAGCTCATCAAAAATGATGAAAAAAAAGATATACCGAAAATAAGTAATGACTTTATAGTTATTGACCTCATATTAATGGTGTACCCAACAAAGTGACAAGTATGTGTTGGAATATTCTGCAATTGTAAAAAAATTGTATTACATGAAGGCTTTCAGTCACTGTATCTTCAAAGCAATGGATCAGGAAACTGTAAAATTTTTCACACTACCTCTGAGCAGAGATTCAGTTCTTCATAGAACCCCTTTAATTTTGAATGCAATGTGACACAACATGGCTGCAGTAGCTTTACTTGTGCTCTGCAACAACAGTTGCCTACGCATGGTAGTGGTAGAGGCATGGTCCGTGGCTGCATGGGTGCTGCTGGCAGTGGCCAATTCCAACATGTACTGCGACATTGAGCATGTTCTCCCCCCTCGGGAAACTGAGCCACATGGCAGTTTTCCAATATAACAAGTCCAAACGCACCTCCAAGATGACAAGTGCCTTGCTGAGGAAGCTGAAGGTGATGGAGTGTCCAAGTATGGGACACAGTTTAGGTCATTTGGGGCATCCTCAAGCGGAAGGTGGATCATGTGTGCGCTTGTGTGGTGCTCGCACTAAATATTCACACAATTTGGACATGTTCACTGTGAGGTGGACTGACTTGTATTACCAACTGTGTAGACAACAATGGCTGTGTGTTGAGTAAATACGTACTGCTATACAAGCTTTACACTGACAACTCTAAGTCATATCCAACACTTGAGAAGATAAAGTATCATATAATTGTTGCTGAATTTTGTGAGATACTATGCATACTTTTTTTTTTAAAGATACAAACCTGCAATAGAAAGAGCTGCACACAAGGGCTGGGAATCTCAGGGTACCTCATGACACGATACAATTTGCGAAACATGGCTCACAATTACGATAACATCTCAATAAGGTGATAGGGTGAAACAAAGCCAACAAAATAATAATTTCATAGTTGATATTTTTCAGCCTTGGCTGGGATAGGCTCCAGCTTCCCCTTGACTCTAATGAGGACAAGAAAATGAATGGATATTTTTCAGTATATTTTAACCAGAATACAACCAACAATGGTGCAGAACGACTGAGGCTGTTTAGTGCAACACAACTGTAAGGGGATATTATTTTAGTTGTCTGACAAACATTCCTTCATTCATTCATCTACTATGTTCAAGGTTTTCCTTGCTTCCGTCCTCAAGTGCTTGCTCATTTTGGGTTTCAGTTGGTTCTCTGTTTTCATTAAAGTGAGTCCACACTTTTGATTTCAACTATGTTCCCGCATCTTTCCCTTCCCTTCCTTTCACCGCCCGAGTCCGCCATTGGGCGGCATTGATTCATTTTTCTTTTTTTTTTGTTCTTCTACTTTCTTTTCTTCTTCTTCTATGACTTTCTGCGCAATTTTCTTCCGGCCTCTGGATGACACGTAAAATGGTGACTCACTGGGGTGGAACGGTGGAAAACGTTTATCGTTTTTATAGTTTGATATACTGTATCGATATTTCGTCACATCCCTACTGCACACATCTATGCTTCATATCTACAGTGACCTAATGCCATGTTGGTACTACTGTGCTCCCTTCACTTCTCACCTCCATATTCAGGGTTTAACACAGTTACACTCAGGGGCAGCGCTCGAGGGACAGTAGGGGGAATTGTGAGTTCCTCCATCATCTCATTCACCAATCAGCATCTCTTCACTGGCTTTTCACTCTGAATAATGATGCAATGCACCCTCCATCTGATTACACTCCCCACACACTTACCCAACGGCAGACCGCACGTCTCCTCCTGTTCAGCACCACTTTGCATATTCTCTGTTTTCCACTCTATTCTCTTGGCTGTTGCATCTTGCTCTCATTGACTGTTACAGCATGACCCTTAACATAAAGGCTTTATCATCACATCACAGAAAAAGAGAACAGGATGAACATTTATTTATTTTTTTTAAATCAATGGCGCATGAAGTTTACCGACACAACTGATGGGTCACGTCTTTTCGACTTTGCAGTTCCAAACTTCCAAACCATCGCATTCTCCTAAGTACCTTCTTCCCCTCTAGCTGCCTACACTGACAAAAGGTAGGCCTTTTGAGCCCTTTTGTGGGCTCATTCTTAATTCATCAGTCTCTTTTAGGTAAGTTTGAGTCAATCCCCTGGTGTGCTGCAGTGTCCTGCGGGTTTGTCAGCGACAGCTCTATTCTGAATCGTGAAGTGTCCCCAAGCTGTCGGAGGGTATCCAGAAGATTTGACTCTGTCCTTACAGTAGCCACAGCAAGGTCACATTTTGCTTGAGGACATTAAGAGAACTTATCTTCTTTTGGCTCCTTATTTTTCTGTGAGCATAGGTGGGCAACCACTGAAGTCTTCTGTCTTGGGTCGCCATGGAAATGGGCACGACAGCATTCTCCACTGTACTGCAACATGACAGAGTTATTTTAAAGTCCAATCAATATATACCTTTGATATCTAGTCATGCAAAAATTGTGAAGAAGAATACATCAAACCCAGAGACATCCATGCATGACTTCACTCAGTCAAATATTCACAGTATTACTTATCACCGTGTTATTTATAATCAGATAAAAGTAATGCCTTGCTCTTCAAAAGCCACAAAATAAATCATCCCTTCATGAGGATTATAATTTTGAGTTATTATGCTTTCTGTCTGAGCCAATATTGCTGTTATTAATCTCTTTGGGCCTTTATCAAAGGAACTGCTCTCACTTGTGTCTCAGTCTCAGAATACATCCTGGCATACAAGCGGGGCCCAGGCAGAGAGCAATCCACTGTCAGGCTACGTTAGCGTAATAGACAGCGAGTGGGGAGGCACTGCAGGCCAGCTCATCAATTTAGCATCACTGTTAAGTAATGCAAAGGTAGCATGCGAAAACATGTTGCATCAGTGGTGTAAACATCGATATCCGCACAACCTAAACAGAGAGGACTTAAATGTTGGGTGGAGACGATCCATCTTCAACAATTCGTCTTTGTCTTTGTCGCTTGCCTCCTTTCTTGTAAGAAGTTAATATGGTAGCATTTTTTACTATGTAAATCTCTTTGGGGTAGACGATCGATACGCATCTACATACACGGGTTAAATTGTGATTCAAAACTGATATATTTTAAAAACAGAACGATTCGATACGGTGTACAAACGATACGATTCGATACGATTCAACGGTTACATTTGTTGGTGTAGACATGAATCTCACATTAGAAAATGTAGGAGCTCATTTTATAAAAGTGGCATTCTTATGGTATTTTCAAATGTGTAAAAGAGCACATCACATCTCCAAGCATGCGGTAAGGCACCAGGTCACGGGAGACCTTCAGTCACAATGCGTCTGTGTAGGCTCTCAGTCGTACAGGAGTTGTCCATCGAGGAAAAGGCTTCTTGAGACGTCATCTGTACTTCTGTGTAGAAGGTGTCGGACGTTTCGCTCCTCATCCGAAGAGCTTCGTCAGCAAACTAATAAGTGCTGGTAGCTTAGGCCTTAAATACAGTAAGAGTGGGCGGAATTGGTGTGCCAACACCCTAAGCTACCAGCACTTATTAGTTTGCTGACGAAGCTCTTCGGATGAGGAGCGAAACGTCCGACACCTTCTACACAGAAGTACAGATGACGTCTCAAGAAGCCTTTTCCTCGTTCAGTCACAATGGTTAAAAAAAGAACACACACCAAAAAATAATAATAATTTGGAAATAACTACATCAAATATGAAGTAAGTTGGAAGTATGGGCCATTATTTTACTCAAAAAAGAATATACGGTTAAAAATCCCAAATTTTTTGCATGTTTAAGTTGTTTGTTGCGAGCGGTGATGTTCAACGGACCATCTAACTTTCTCCCACGCTGCAATGATGAGACTACTATACTGTATTTTTCCCATTTAGCTTTCACCTCATATTTGCTCACAAATGCTGAAGCTCTGTGGGAAAGCATGAAGGTAAGGTTCGATGACGTTATTGAGTGCTAATGTACATATTTGTTTGGTGCACCTGTCTGAAAAACGAACCCCAGGCTTGTATTGGTGGAACGTGGGTTTGTATTCATTTAATGCTTTTAATTTGATGTTGTTCCTGTCTTAGTTTTACACAATACATAAATAAGAACAATTACATCGCTATAATGTATGTATGTTTTGCTGATGTGTTGAAAATCTTTCCCAATGACTAGCTAGCATGCTGCTAATACTATTGAGATCAATAGTCGTCTTCAGTCATGCTAAGCTACAAAGCATGAGTAACAATGGCAGCCCAGGCTTGCGCGTCGTTTAAGAGATGCACTGTCAGCTGTTTGCTAGTCTTGCGATACCCGGTGCACGTCTATGCAATCAATAAACCTAAGGATTTATGGCTGATTCTTATCGATCCAGGAGGCTGCTACCGATGCAGCCTCAAACCGGATATCCGATCGCATCGGTTTATTGTTCACAACCCTAATTTTTACCATCCAATACTGACTCACCGTCAGTACAATAATAGCGTGGTTTAAAGTGTGTGTGTGACTGCTGAAGCGCGTTTTTACGGGATCAGACGGGAATGGTAACGACCTCTTTAATGCCATTGTGGAAAGTCCTGGGTTATTACTTTTAATTTCAATCCAAAAGGACAAAACAACCAACTTCTCCCTGCACACAACGAACACACAAGTGGTTTGGCTCATTAGCATGGAAGTGAGGAGCGCGAGTGACGCGATTGCAATCACGCCCAACTTTGACCCCAATGTGACATCAGAGTGAAATAAATGCATTTGTATTTTATTTTTTAAATAAAATTGATATACATTTACATATAGTTTGATGCAGTTATTTACAAATCTTTTTAAACATTTTTATCATTGCTTCTGAAAGTTCTCCGTCGGTACTGGTGCGGGCGGGGAAGAACCAGGCCGTGGCTCTGCGGTTGGGGTCTCCTGTTTTAAAAGATAAATCTTGCAGTAGAAGACAGTTTTTCATGTTCCAAAAACAAAAAATAATGTTTTTCCATCTCAGGGTTGTCTTAATCTTTTGTTTTGCGGCATCCAGCAGGGATGTCTGATGTACCTTCTTTTTTGAGAGTTACAGCCTTTTTGTCTTGTTAGTGTAAAAACAGCCATGCGGTGCATTTAAGGGTGATTCTCCTGAAAGGGGTACCAGAGAGGGTGCCATCACTTCAAGGGGCATGATGCACAGACTACAGTGATTTGAAGAGGGCACCATATAAAATACACTGCAAACACATAGAATAAACAGGGGAGACAGTGTTGAATACTTTCTTGTCTGTTGTGTATAAAACACAATCCGATGTCAATTTTAACTCGTTTGTGCATCGCCATTTTGTGACATGCAAAAGTACGTCATAAAGACATACTTGATGTGTTTATTTGTCTCCCCCCGTATTCCTGCGCACTGTCGCCTGTGCGTTCATGTGTATGTGACGAAGACGCTCGCATCTACTTGTTTACGTATGTGTTGCACAGCAGAAGAAGATGCGAGCGTCTTCGTCACATACACGAGACAGGTTTGATTTTTTTGAGAAGGCATTTTTGTGCAAATGTATTCATCTTTTCAACACATATTGTTTTTAGAAGCCAAAGTCTTTACTTAATTGTCCCCAGCAACTAAGCGGAACTACGTTCTTCATCACAGAAGTCTAACCAGAACTGGACTTAGGAGACCAAGTAGGGGGGTGAGTCGCTGTTATTGGACAACAGTACTGATGGGAATGTCATACAATTTCATGTCAAAAAATCTGAACTATCCCTTTAATATACAAAATTTGAAAACAACAACTTTAATTTATGCTCGCCATGTCACGCTTTTGGTACCCCTTTCAGGAGAATAACCCTTAAAGCAGTGGAATGGCGAAATTATTTAATTCAATTCTAATGATCATGTCAGGGGGTTGCAGGAAAGAGTCGTGCGACAGAATGAAAAGCAGCAATTTACTGCATCAAGACGATGCAAATGTACAGTGAATCTTAGACCAGAGGAGGTCACGCGTGTAAGACGTGGCCTGAGGTTGTCTGACCCCCAAGACCGGGTCATCTGATCCACACCATTCCAAGAAACTGTCACGGAACTAATAACGGACCCTCCTGACCCCTGGCTTTCAGCATTAAAAGTGAGAGCGAGTGACTCAAATAGTCAGCAATGGCGAATGCTGCAAAATGCCTCCTTAATGAGCAGTCTAATGAAGCAGCACCAGACTTTACTCTCTTATTGTGCTGTTTATCAGTTGGCAAAAGGCTTGCTGAAACTCCCATTTTTTGTTTATTCTACCATCAGATATAACGTGTCTATTATGGAAAAAATATGACTCCATCATCTAATAAATGTTTGAATCTCTCCGAGTGGCACATTGTGCTCATCTGATCTAATGTAGGCATTTCCATTCCCGCTGTCACTGTTATTGTGTTCTGTTGTTACAGATATAATTATCTGTTTTCAGAGCTTTTCAATGCATGATTTTCGCCCAGCTTTTGAGTTTATGCCGCCTCCACCGCCTCCCTTCTCCTCTGTGCCTCCTGGTTGTCTATACTATTAAGCGTTGTCCTTGCTGGTTTGGTTGTAACAAAGCATCTGCCGGGTATCCGCCGTGCAGCGTGAGCATCAGCAACCGCAAATCACACTCCAGCAGGACCTAAAATAAATGAGGCTCAATCGAACCCATGCAGAACACTTCATATTTGAAATGTTTGTTTGTCTCGTGTTAAACAGAAGTGATAATTAGTACTGATCATTTCTTTGATGGTTTCACTCGGTTAACAACGCACACACTGATCCCAAAGCTGCCAAATAACACAATGTTGGCGTCTTCTCTTTATTGTCTCCGGAGCAGCGGAGGCCAGCTCACTGGGGTCGGCATATTAAAACAATATAACATAAATGTCTCCGACCTCAAATACTTCTCGTTAGCCGTTCATGGAGGGAAACTTTTTCACTTTGCTGTAATTGCTCGCAACTTCCTTTTACTGTAGTATCGCTGTAGTATCTCGATAGATCTATAGCTGAAGAGAGGTGGTTAAGGTCTGCTGCAGATGCCTACGGATGTGAGGAATGCATCCTACTAATGTCAGATTATATATGGCCTCTCCCACATTACGTTTCCTATCCTCTTTCAGCAAACACGAGAGGGCCGAAGAGATGTTGTACACCGTAGAAGACGAAATGATGTCTTTATCTTAGCCTTGGCACGGGCCTATATTCTGTCTTTTGCTCATTTCATGGTTATCCTTTTGGCTGTGGTGGTTCAGATCCTATGATTCTGCAATTTTCATTTTGATTCCATTGCTCTTCCTCTTCAGAAGTCCACTTAGAAGCTGCCAAGTAGTTAAAGCCTTCTTTACATGAGAACTGAGAGACCTTTTTTTTTTTTTATATACATTTCAGTTCTGTTTCTACACTACAACTTTGTGAAAACAAAGCTAGTCAAAGCTGTCTAATCTTGTCCTACTTTTGTGGTCACATGTGCTTGGCAATAAAAGTAAGGCAATAAAGTATCTGTGGTCACACACTGTGGTCCCACTAATTGCATTTTCAAATGATTGTACTTTTAAAGCAGCAATATCAGAACTGGAAAAATTACCACGGAAATTTTGAATGGGCGTTCCTGTTGCTTACCTCTGGCCCGGACAGATTGCGAGCATGTACTGTAATGTGCGGGGTTTGGCCTGTAGGGTTTTTACCTAATAACGTGACAGTTTTCAACTTTGGTTGTCAATTATGTCATCACGGTTACACACAGAATGTTACCAAATACAAACAGGCCTTTTACCCCCACTAAGACCAATCTAGTGATATAACGTGTGGGTTTTTTTTTGTTTTTACACTATATAGAAGGGAAGGGTGGCCGTTTCAAGTGGCTGTTTACAACTTTATTCGTCAATTGGGTTGCCTTGATTACAAAAAATATCAATAAGGCTCTTACCCCATCGAGACGTAACCGCTGATAGAACATGTGTTGGGGGTCTTCACACAGTATGGGCTGAAAGGGGAGTTCCGAATCAAGTGGCTTTTTTCAACTTTGTCAGTTACATCAACAAGGTTACATATTACATGTCTCTTTGAGACCTGCCCAGTGATATAACGTGTTGGGGTTCTTTGCATGGCATGGGCTGAAGGGCGGGTTCCTAATAAAGTGGTCTGTTTCCAACATTAATTACATTACATATCTGGGGGTTCTTTGTCCTGCAATAATCATGGCAGAATACGATATACAGTGATGTGAAAATATACAGTGGTTTGCCTCCTTCCTGATTTTTTTTTTTTTTTTGTCACACTTAAATGTTTCAGATCATCAAACAAATTTAAATATTAGTCAATGACAACACAACTGAACACAAAATGAATTAAATGAAACTTGTTATTATTGAGAAAAAAATCCAAATCTACATGGCCAAAAGTGAATGCCCCAAAAACCTAATAACTGGTCGGGCCACCCTTAGCAGCAACAACTGCAAGCAAGACTCATTGCAATCAAACTTGCAATGAGTCTCTTACAGCGCTGTGGAGGAATTTTAGCCAACTCATCTTTGCAGAATTGTTGTAATTGAGCCACATTGGAGGGTTTTCCAGCATGAAGCGCCTTTTTAAGGTCATGCCACAGCATCTCAATAGGATTCAAGTCAAGACTTTCACTAGGCCACTCCAGAGTCTTCATTTAGTTTTTCTTCAGCCATTCAGAGGTGGACTTGCTGGTGTGTTTTGGATCATTGTCCTGCTGCAGAACCCAAGTTCTTTTCAGCTTGAGGTTACGAACAGATGGCCGGACATTCTCCTTCAGGATTTTTTTGGTAGACAGCAGAATTCATGGTTCCATTTATCACAGCAAGTCTTCCAGGTCCAGACCATCACACTCCCACCGCCATATTTTATTGTTGGTATGATGTTTTTTTACTGAAATGATGTAATGGGACACAACACCTTCCAAAAAGTTAAACTTATGTCCTGGTAGACCACAGAGTATTTTCCAAAAGGTCTTGGGGATCTTCAAGATCTTTTCTTGTAAAATTGAAAAGAGCCTCAATGTTCTTTTTGTTCAGTCGTGGTTTACATCTTGGAACTCATTTTTGCCCAGTATCTTTCTTAGATAGATGGATGGATGGATGGATGGATGGATGAATGGATGGATGGATGGATGGATGGATGGATGGATGGATGGATGGATGGATGGATGGATGGATGGATGGATGGATGGATGGATGGATGGATGGATAGATAGATAGATAGATAGATAGATAGATAGATAGATAGATAGATAGATAGATAGATAGATATCTAAAAAAAAGTGTCTTTTTTTTTAGCATTGCACCTGAAAGCTTTCGGCCCGGTCGTTGGGGACCCCTGACCCTGAAGACAACCATCAGAGGACAACAGTAAACCATTCCCATGCAGTGTGATGTGTTACACGGTTGCACAATAAGTGTGACCTGCTCGAGGTCCTCAAACGAATAGACCAAACATTTGCCAGAGACCAACTTGCCTGTGGACGCAATCGATAGGTTAGGCATACACTGTGATTGTCACTATAGTAAGCATGGGCAGGAACAACGAGACAGAGGACAGGGTGAGGCAGTCAAAGTCCTTTTGAATCCAGCTGTGAAGTCTGAATGATTTCCTCTTTAATGGCAATCATAACTCATTGTGCAGTTGTAATGGGTTCCGCATTAACAGCGTGGGTGCTGACTGTGGCTCATCTGTGCCTAATGCGCTATAGCTACAGGCTAAAAAGCTCTCATCAAACACTGTTCAACTCTTACTTCCTCTCCCTAAACTCTACTGTGTACTTGATGCAATCCCACTTTGTATCCGAACTTTGAAAAGGTTCAGTTACCTGCTTCACGGTGTATAACTGCGGCTCCTTTCTCTCCTGGGAGTGTGGTTACCTATATTTAGCCGTTAGAGGTTATATTTGCTCATTATATTGTGTGAGCAGTGCAGTAAAGTTTCACTTGTCAAGGAGCAGAGCATCTTCTGATGCTAATGAGGTGATCCTGTGGCCATGGCTATAGGCCACGTCCCGGTAAGGTGTCAGTCTGGCTGTAAAATGTTGTTCTTTCACTCTGCTTTTGGCATGCAAAGTCCAGGAATAGACTAAGCCTAGGTGAGGCCTTGCCACCAGGCAGTGCTGAGTGTGAGAGGCAGTGATTGTGTCAAAGATGTGACAGATAATGATGGACATGTTTGGATATAGATTCTGCTGTCGGGCGCACAGATGGAGCTGAGACCATCACATTATTAAAACAAGCACAGAGAAGGCGCTGAAGAAAAATATACCAACTGAATATGTATAATGTGCAGTAGTATTTTGTCCATTTTATGTAGTTGAGGTAATGAACATGTAGGAGAAAACCTTCTACTTGTGATTCTCTTTCTTAACTTTATGAAAGAAAATCACAAGTAGAAGAGTATCATATATCTCAGTTGGAACATCTCTGTGTGGAGTTTGCATGTTCTCCCTGTGCGTGCGTGAGTTTTCTCCAAGTGCTCCAGGTCCTCCCATATTTCAAAAATATGTTAATTGAAGACTAAATTGTGAATGTGAATGTTGTTTGCCCTGCGACTGGCTGGCAACCATTCTAGGGTGTAAGCGCTTGTCGCCCGAAGCCAGTTGGGATAGGCTCCAGCTTACCCGTGACCCTAATGAGGACATGCGGTATAGAAAATGGATGGACGGAAGTTGTCTGTTTGATTTTGAACAGGACCTTGCAATACTGCAGTTTATTTGAATTCAACACAATGCAAATTCCATCGCAAGGACTAATATATGCATGCTTATACACATAGGCAGTCAATGCCAAACCTGACCATATTGCACCCACGCTGGCACCCACTTCATCCTCCCATGGATAAAGAACCACCTCTTCACTCTCTCCATGCTTGTTTGCCCGAAGCGTGTGAGGATTAGCTAAAGCGATTATCAGAAGCTTTTGCAGTTTTGTGAAGATGAATCATGGTAATGCTCCTCTGGAAAGCTCCTTGTGCATTTCTACACGCCTTTACTTGGTTTGCGCTTCTCAAAGTCATGTTTGTCAATGCTAAGTGGAGATGCAGCAGAAATAGTCGTAATCAGCTAACATCACTGCACATATTTAACGTACAAAGACACGCGGTGTGCGTCCACAGAGATGCAGAACATTATAGTCATGCATATGCCATGTTCTCCGAACCCGCTGACTAAAAACCTGTCAAGGGAGTCAACATTTAAAGTGCAGGTGCACTCAAAATTTGCTTATTTTTTGCAGTGTTCAGTCACATGTAAAAAGATAACTGTACCATGTTAAGTTGATGAGAAACGGTGGCATTTAAAACCTTGCACTCACAAAACATATGGCAGTGATAACAACCATGATGATTTGCATATCGCATGACTTTTAGATATCACTACATGGTTAACTTAACATTTTATCCACATGGAGTAATTTGGCCCCATAAGTATAGCTTAGTAAATATCCTTATGTCCTTTGTCCAGTGCATTAATCGCAAGACAGTTCTTGATAATGTTTTATCTGAAATTGAAGAAAAGTACAGTTTATATATTTTCAGCTATAAATATAAATAATAACTCAGAATTTGTATGTGATGTAGGTTGCAACTTACTTTCTAAAAATAACTCCATCACTTCTACATTCTTTTTTATTGGTATATGAACTTTTTTTTGCTTGCTCTTTCCACTTCCAATTACACGTTTGCGCCGATGCTGCAGATGGTGTGGTCTAATTGTGCAGTCGTTGTGCTGTTTTCCAGCCTCCCACCCTCCATGCCATCTTCCAGACTGAACAGATGATCACAGCCCCTGGTTTCTCTCCCTTGGTCCAAAAAGGCTCTGGAGGATGTTCTCATTAACAGGACTTGTCAGAGCAACCTGCTAGCTCTGCTAATTTATTTCCTTTGTAGACAGGGTGCAGCAAACACGCATGTAATGCATACTGGTGCACAGGTGCATACTGACGTGTATACCTCTTACTCAGCTACGCTTTGAGTCACATTTGGCCTCCGCCGATAAAGATAAACACCACATGTGGCTTCCACTCAAATAGCGCTCCAAGGCTTTCTCTTACAAAGCACAAGAATTAGCGGCAATGAAGGTTAGCTCTAGATCACCAATGAATGATATATTTTAATTTGCTTACAAAACACACATTTGCCCATGTGCACTGGAGGATTTTACCTGTTTGCGTGTTTCCACCCTTGGGAGCCTTTTCTCAGCAAGCCTCCTTCATCAGCCAGCTTCTGTGATTCCCACTCCATGCTGGCTGTGAGTGTGTCACAGTGTGCTTTAGAGGGACTTAAAGGGTGTTGTTGACATGTAGGTGTGACCTGACAGTGCTGCCATATCAGTGTGCACCTTATCAGCTTCAAAGCATTCCTGTGCTACACTTTACACTGCCACTTTGCAGCCACTGGAGACAGAACCGGACCGCACGTGCAAGTGCACATAAACATTATGAAAACACTCAAAATCTTTTGGTCATCCTTTGAGCATCGCCCTGTTATTTTCCGCATGCTTTTAGCACACATGGCCTATAGTCTCAAAACCCATCATTCAATAGGAGACTTGGTGCTGGCACATTATAAAGAGACACTCTGCACATACACGTAATGACACACATGCCCTCAGGAAAATGTTAGTAATCATCTGTGACTAATGTTTATCCTTCAGTTTGCTCGATGACACTATATTCTAGTTTGAAAACACACCTACGTAATCGTATTTGAGCTATAACCTGGAGGCACACATGCTCAGATGATCTCAAATCATTGTATCGTACAACTGCTACCTGTAAAGTTGAAAATTATTTAGAGTCTCACAGGAACACTCAATTGAAATGCCACAATATGTGATTTGGGGTAAATTTGTAACAACTGGAAAAAATAATCCAAATGTTGCAGTAAGACAGTCATTTTAAAAGATATTGAGGGTTATGTAAAAAAAAAAAGTCAATTGGTAAACCAGCCATCTGACTAAAAGGACGAGAGTGGCTAAAATGAGTTTCCTCCGTCAGGTGGTTGGGCTTTCTTAGAGATAGGGTGAGATGCACTTTCATCAGGAGAGACTCAGACGAGAGCTGCTGCATCTCCTCATCTAGAGAGGCCAGATGAGGTGGCTCAGCCATCTGGTCAGGACGTCTCCCGGACGCCTCGCTGGGGAGGTGTTCAAGGCAGGACAAGTTGGAGAGACTATGTCTCTCAACGCCTCGGGATTTGCCTGGGGATCCACCGAGAGGAGCTGGACGAAGCGGGGAGAGAGAAGCCTGGGCTTCTCTGCATAGGCTACTGCCACTGCAGCCCAGTCGCGGATAAGTGGAAGAAGATGGATGAAATGGATGGTAACCAGCAAATACCCTGACTGAGCTGACTGCAGCCTAGTAACCATTAGACATCATCTGTGAGAGCAGGGCTCAGAGATGGTACAGTGGCATCTACTGATGGCTGGCTATGTGGAGATGTTGCAGCGGGCATCCCCTGAGATCCCCAGTCTGTGCGGTAATGGCTGGGTCTTCCAACAGGAATGCGTCCTACTCCGGCTTCAACAGTCTCGACACTTTCGAAAAAAAAAAGCCTTTTTGCTTTGACCATGACTGAATGAGTGTCTGACTTTAGAGCAGATTTGAACTTTTTAAGGTCTTAAACTCTCGATCAGCTGATGAACAGCCTTTAAATGTTGTTTTTGATAGGTTTCTTACTCTCTGTTTTTTTTTTATCTCTTGGTTATAGTTCATCTTTTTGATCTCTTCTTGCTCTAATTACAGTCTGGTTACCTGTAATGTTTCCCCGGTCTTAAGATTTTGTTAAGAGTGTCCATGTTGACAAGCCACAACACCTCTCATACAGCAATGTGCAGGCATCTTTGCTTATAGACACATAAACCTTAATTGAAAGGAAAACTGCACTTTTTTGGAATTTTGCCCAATCCTGATGTGAGACATGAGCACATCAGACTTCAGAAAAAAACTCCAAAAACCACCAACAACGCCCCATTTACATATAATGTGATGTGCATATTAAACAAGCTACAGCAACATTGTTATTATTATTGTTAACACTGGTACACCAAAGAACTAGTTTACTGGCATAATGACACCGGCTAGTCACCAGCCGGCTAGCGACTAGCCGGCTAGTGACTAGCTTCCCCACACACTCTCTCACAAGGCCTCAGGCCACTACAAATAGGAGCTGCCGCCACTGCTGCTGTGTTTTTGTTTTTGAGGTTGGAAAAGTTCATGCTCGGCGTAGCGTTCGTTTCCATGTTGCTATGTGAAATCAATGCGCCCAGGAAAGAAGTTCCGGCAATGCTTAAAATGACCAAACTACAGCAAAATACTGTACTACGTGTTATCATGAATGTGCTCGTTACTACATGGTCTCAACAAGTATATAAAAAAAAATTAAATCTAAATCACACGCTACTACTCAAAACAATATAAAACAACCTCAGCCGCTGGACTCACTGTCAGAAAGAATCTCAACAGTAAAAATATCAGTTCTACCTAAAATCAATTATTTACCATGATCCCTTCACTTCCAGTTTTACCCTGGCTCAACTCCCTCAACACAGCAACATCTCAATTACACTGGAAAAATAAAACACCACGTATAAAACTATCAACATTACAAAAACTCACGACTCAAGGAGGATTGGACGCAGCCAACTTAGAACTATAACAACTGTCCATCACAGAGTCACCGATTCACCACGGCAACAAGAGCGGCGTACTTTTCCTCAACGGAAGCGGACATCCTCATAGAGGCTTACGAGGCAAAAGAACAAATAAAAAAGAAAGGCAACACCACCACAGTCATAAAACAGAGGGAGAAAATGTTTCAAAGTATTGCAGAGACGATCAACAATACTTTGTGCGTAAGTAGTACACAAATACACACTCAATGAAATCATAAATACAATCCAAATAGTTCATGTCCGTTGCTTGTTTAACAAATCAAGAACAGCGGTACACTAATATCGATGGACTCTTTGCTTTACTGGCACATCCGCAACCAACACAATTATCACAGTCCCACCGTGATTATGAATCTGTAATCACTGTGAGTGTACCAAGTGCCATGTGACGAAGGCTCCAGTGAAAAAGCAGGCACAGGCGCAGTTTATGTCTCATAATTTTGACTTTCCGATCTCATAATTACAACCTTTTATTTCATCATTTTGGCTTTCTTATATCATAGTTGTGACTTTTTGGCTCATGATGTCGACTTTTTATCTCATAATTTTGACTTTTTGTCTCGTAGGTGTGACTTGCCATTGTAATATTTCTGTTCTTTCAGTGGGGGAAACAGGCTTCGATACAAACCTGCCTGAACACTGAGGGTTGTTGGAGGCTTTTTGGATGTGTTTTGAAAACGGGCTTTGTAGGCGGAATAGGTGTGTCCCATTACGTGCATTAATTAGCTGTCTCTTCTTCGCTGCTTTTTGTATCTTTAGAACATACAGAAAACAGAGACTTGCATAAGGATTGTGGATGATGGGCAAAATTCCCCCCAAAAAAGTGCAACATTTTGTTGAAAAGTGTACGTGTTGACAAGCCACAAGACCTCTTATACAGCAGCAACTTTGCTTATAGACAGATAAACCTTCATTCAATGAGTGCACGATCTAGGGTTTTGTTAAATGCTGTTAAGAACTACAGCAACAGTCACAGTACGACCACAGTAAAAAAACATGTAGTCATACAGGACAGCATAGTAGTATTCTGACTACAAGAAAAGCGAAATACTGTTACGTAGTTAATACTTAAACCGCTCAATGGGCTGAAGCGTTTTACTGTGAAAGTTCCAGACATCAGACAAATCTCTGATCCAAGCCATCTTCACTTCAGAGCCGCTAATTGCACAGTGTTGCCACCCCAGTGTGCCAACATCCCCCAACTTGACGGGTCACAGCCCGATGGCTATCTTTCAAGGTAGAAAAGAAGTTTGTGCTATACTTAAAAAAAGAAAACATGATCTATATCACCCATAGAGATTGTGTAATTACAGTACATGTGTTTTTCTGAGGTTTAAAGGCTAGAGGGGGATTCCTCTGGTTTATGCTCCGACCCCTATAATAGGAAAAACGGCACCTTTTCTAAAGTTTTGATAGAGAGATGTTGATTAGATTGGAGACACATAGATTGTGTTTCCTCCAGCATTTGGGGAAAGCAATTTGGTGGTGTTTGCTTCCTTCCTTGGGGTAGCTTGGGAAAAAAATAGATATGAAAATGATTTATTTTCCTTTACAGCAAGCATATTTTGCGCTTGCAGGCAAACATTGGGGAAAAAAAGGCATACTTCACGCTTTTGTTTAGATGGCCTTTGCAAAGCTATTTTATATAAAATATATACATTATTTCTTCTGTTCTCTAAAGTAATAGCTGTTGTATAGCAATAAAATGTTTGCTGTTGTGGGTGGCAGTTCATTTTAAAGACGAAAAACATTTCTACATTTCGTTTTAACCTTGAGGCTACACTGGAGGGTGGTCTGGACAAGGTTAGCAGAATTAGAATGCATGAAAGCCAAGCCAAAATTCGCAGAGCTTGACGTGCTGCAAACTGCTGACAACTACAGTCTCGCTCAGAGTGAACTGTATGCTCTCACAAATAGCCACCACCGTCTTTTTTCTTGTCTCATTTAACTATTAGCATTGACTACACTATCAACAATCGCAGGCTTGCAGACACCAGCCCACGCACACAAACACACTGACCTCAGTATGGTGCTCCTTGCTGCATTACGCCTGTATCAGGTCACTGGCTGCAGTACTGCAGTACATAGAGTTGTGAGTTGAATGAACCAGAAACACTTCCAACACGGTAGCGTAAGGCAAAAGGACCAGTGATTGTGGGTGCAAGCGTGGTCTTCCTCAGACAAATACTATTTAACTATGTTAAATGTGTGTGTGTCTGTCTAAAGTGCATAATCTCTCACTGTCCAGACAGTATTTGCAAAGAGAGTTTGGGATATTAATTCTAGCTTTCATTCTGATGTTATATCTTTCTCTTTTTTCTACAAAGGGGCTTTTCTCTTAATGGAAGAGACTTTATTCTGTCAAATGCAGCTTTCTCTTCTGCTGTGTCTCTACTATTCACTACTAAAGCTAGTCCTAATTTCCAAAGGAATTGCTTTTGCCCCTTTTTCTTGTTCTACAATACATCTCTCTCTCTCTTTTCTATTAGTATCTCATTTAGCAATTATGAGTCACTCCCTGCACTATTACATTGCACATGTATTTGTATTTGTTTCATGCGTTTCTACACACCAGGATGTGTCAGTCATGTCACATATTAAGTGTCTTCTTCAAGAACATTCTGACATTAAACAGGTAGGTTTTATTGAATCCGTATGCTTTCAAAATCTGACTTACTGCAGCTTCTGTAACTTTAATTCATCTCCTTATTGGTGTAAACATTGCCCCCTCCTCCTGGCTTTGTCTTCTTCACTTGTGAACTGAATGTCATTAGCAGCGGTTCCATGACACTCCGCAGAAACTGGTGTTTAGGAACCGAAAACACGGTACCTGTTGATTTTACGTGAGTCTGTGCCCGGTAGTACTGACAGAATTTGGTTGGTGCCTATAAAAGTACCGTTGCCGGTATCCATCCCTAGTGGAGTGTTTGTTTGTTCATCTGTTCATTAATTAGAGGACTCGTTCCTGGTAAGGGATGATACAAGATTTTACAGCTGCAATTCTGATTCTTGATTGACTTTATTCTTTGTCGATTTACGGACATTTCCAGCATTTCCTTTATAAAATTTTTTATAAATTTCTAATGTAGTTTTTGTTTCTGTAATAATTTAGTAATTTTGTAACTAACTATCAAACCTGGTCATCTGGTAACACCATGATGACTGCATGATTGATTAAGATGAGCCCCGTTCTTGTGACTATTACTGACTATTACGGCATATGCACAAAACATTCATATATGTAGGTGCAGGTACTAAACTAATGCACAGTTGAAAGTTATATACTTTTGTCTATTGTTGTACTTTTAGAGATATTTCCTGAAATAATGCTGCTCTCTTTTGTATGGTCCTTAGATGTTTCCACAAAGTTTGAATTTCTGACAGTATAGGTTCCCTTTTGGGTTGTGTCACAGACTGGGAGCATGTTTGTAATGGGGGCAGGCCCATTATCTTTTAGTAGACTCCTCTCAGGGATGGAGGAATGAGCCACTCTCCAGGATGGACTTCATCCAGCAGCCCTCTGATGAGCTACTAACATTGCTTTGAATGTCCTTCTATCACACATTTGTCCTCCCATCATAGTCACTGTAATGGATAGTGGACCTGGCTATGTTTAGTCACCCACTGAGGGCCAAGCTTAATGTAGAACGCTGGTCTACTCTGATTAGACTGCACGCTCCCTGTGGTGCCTCTAATCAGCAGCCATACTCAATTTTTTGCAACCACCTCTTCAGCCTGCCCTCAGTTTCCATCTCTTTGAGCACCATCGCTCCTTCATGTTACTTTTCGCTCTCTCCTTCTCTCCCACCCCATTCCATCCGTCCATCTGCCTCCATCTCTTGAGAGGTTGGCCCAATTAACCTGTTTTAACAGCCTTCTGAGCAACCCATCCATTCTAGTGTGGCAGCGCTTGCATGAGCCAGAATCTAAATCCAATACGCATCCGCTCGTTGCCACCCAGTTGTCCCCCTCCCTTCTTCATCCGCATCCTTCTCTTTCACCAACATTTCTCCTGTCTTCAATGGGTCTGATTGTGCCACTGATGAGATTTGCTTTGTGTAGTTTCTTAGCTCGATTTTATGAAATGGTGATATCTGATGCCTTAAATTGCACTTTGACAAGTAAAACAGCGCCCATCCATGGGTGAACTGGAACCTGTCTCAGCTGACTTCGGGTACACCCTGGACTGTTTGCCAATCAATCACAGGTCACACACAGACAAACAACCGTTTACACTCACATAAACACTGGGCAATACAGGGTTTCCATCCATCCATTTTCTATACCGCTTGTATTCTATACCTCACTAAAGGTTGAGTATGCTGGAGCCGGTCTCAGTTGACTTCAAGCCAGAAGCGGGGTACACCCTTGACTTTTTGCCAATCAATCACAGGTCACACAGACAAACCATTTACACTCACATAAACACCAATGGGCAGTGCAGAGTTTACGCTTTACGCTTAGCCTAAGATGCATGTTTTTTGGAGGTGTTCATTGTTCATTTGGCTGCCTAGCTTGACTTTCATCTTCATGCACCATCCACCCATCCCTCCGCCCTCCTCTCCCTATCTCATCTTACTGCCTTCCCATGGAGCGCATGCCTCTCGCACTTTGTTGTGCTTGGTTTCTTGAAGAAAAACTGTTACTTTAAAAGGTCTTCTGTTATGAAAAATTAACTTTTTAATAATGTTTCAATGATGTTTAATTATGTGTTTAATGATTACTATAGGAATATGTGCCCTAGAGACTACGTGAGAAAAAGAGGCACTCAAATGGTCTGTTTTGAAGGTCTGGGTTTTCATGAATATGATACGGCCTCTGACCAGATGTAGCCAGATGAGCACGCCTCGAGTTTTCCCCCACTACCTCACAGCTTTGTAAAAAAAAACAGGCTACACATCTTCAATTAAAGACTGGAGCTTCATCAGCTATCCGTCAATCAGCTCCAGACATGGCTCTTTGAGCTGGGTAGCCTGCAAGTGACAACAATCACGTCTGTGTCCAGAACACTGGCTGTTGTGGTATGCTGCGCATTGCATTGGAGTATTTGCAGTATTTTAGAGATGTGACTGGCTGACTGCTTGAATACTGAGGCAGTAGATCAATGCACAACCTCGACCCTTTGCTTCCAAAGATGTTCAGGTGCAGCACAGTGCCGTTGGGCTGCCCTGCTCTGTTGTTGTCTCAGTCTTATAAAGCCTTTTTTTTTTTGCAGCATCGACTTGAGGTTGGTTTGGGGGTCTTTAGGTATTGTTGCAGGAGGAAACTTGGCTTTGTCTATTTCGCTAATTAGTGAAAAAACTGTTGTGTGCGTCGATGTTCTCCTTTTTGTGGGTGGTACAGGTGCAAGTAGTTCATCATGCTATTGTTGAGGATCTGTCTACACTTTATCATTAGAAATCTTCAACCTGCTAATAATCTTGTAAATGTCTGTATCCTTACTTCAAAGGATATCAGTAAACATTGTGATACCAATCGCCCATCTCTCCCTGCAGAAGATTGCAATATATACACACAGCATAGTGACATTGCTCATGCACAGATTGTAAACTAAACCATCCTAATTAGGGATGTCCGATAATATTGGTCCGCCGATAATATCTGCCCGATATTGCATAAAAATGTGGTATCGGTAGACATCGGTATTGGGTTTTTTCCCGATAATGAAAACCGGTATTTAAAAAAAAGCTGTATAGATGGACATTTTAATGTTCACATGGCCAGGATGACACCACACATACAGTGCAAGCCAACCTCCTTTGTGCTTTCCACAGGCTCTTGTGTTCCTGGCTACTTTAACTGTACTGAAGTCGGCTAGCTCTTCACGTTAGCCTCTGGGATGCTAGCTGTTAGCCATTCAGTGAAGCACAAATAAGATGCACTCCCTGAAGGTCTTGACGTTCTTGCCAGCTCGCCGATCTTGCTCGGTAGTGAATTCACGTTTACCATGATAATAGAAGGCACGGAAGGCCCTGGCTCTGACTGCTGCCTCAATATCAATGGGTAGACAGGGAATCACACCGATGTCGTGCTCTCGTGGCACGTAAAAATGTGCTTGAATAAACAAAACAGAGCTGCTTGTAAGGCAGCCACTTGTGAAGTGGTGTTAACAACATACATACATACATACATACATACATGCATACATACATACATACATACATACATACATGCATGCATACATACTGTACATACATACATACATACATACATACATGCATACATACTGTACATACATACATAGATACATGCATACATACATACATACATACATGCATACATACTGTACATACATACATACATACATACATACATACATACATACTGTACATACATACATACATGCATACATACATACATACATACATACATACATACATGCATACATACATACATACATACATACATACATGCATACATACTGTACATACATACATAGATACATGCATACATACATACATACATACATGCATACATACTGTACATACATACATACATACATACATACATACATACATACATACATACATACATACATACATACATACATGCATACATACTGTACATACATACATACATACATACATACATACATACATACATGCATACATACTGTACATACATGCATACATACATACATACATACATACATACATGCATACATACTGTACATACATACATACATATATACATACGTACATACATACATACATACAAAAATACATACATACAGTACATACATAGATACTTTATTACTCTCCAACAGAAATTCACATTTCCAGCAGGTCTGCAATGAACTTAATAAAACACAAAATAAAACAACGAAGGCAAGACATGAGATATAATAGAATAAAATAGAATAAGAATAAATAAATACAGAACAGATCACGTAAAATTTGTCGTGCAATATACATAATAAATAATAATAATACATACCAATAATAATACAAAATAAGGTGATAAGTCCAGGCCTGTCTACTCCTTCCACCACAGGAGATAGGTGATGTTACATATAGCGGTATCGGTATCGGTCAATATTGGAATCGGAAATTGAGAGTTGGACAATATCAGCATATCGGTTATTAGCAAAAAAAACAATATTGGACATCCCTAATCCTAATCTTATTTTGGCTCATTGTGTTCAACTTTTAACAGGTTTTAGAATATTTAAGAAAATATTATTATTTATTTACGTCTTGCCTTCCAAAACTAGATGAGGACGAAATCTATGTGCCTTTTGTCTGTGAGATAAAATTTACAATGTCTCTCCTGTTCCCTCCTCTTGGAACCAGGATACAGACTATCTCACGGAGTGGACAGATGTTATGTGAGAGCTGTCCCTCTATTTCAACTCTGCGACGATTTCTAGACATCTGGCTGGAGGACAGTGGCCCAGGCAGGACACTGTACGCAGTTATATTAACGACCATATAAAGCAAATAGACGGATGTACGTCCTTCAACTGAAGCCATGTTTACGCTGTCTCACAGACATGTGAGAAGACTACGTGAATAGACAATGTGATATGTCTAGACATTTAAATCCCTGAGAGAGAATAGGGTGCCTTGAGGCAGGGAAGGAGCAAGATTGGGAAGCCATTGTGGGCTCCAATCGTCTGTGACGCATCCCCCGCTTGAACTGAGTTAATTTCATTGCAGATAATAGAGATAATGCACTGACACGAAGGGAATTTTGGTGTAATTGCAGTCCAATGTATAGCAAAGTAAGTGGGTGGTGAAGTGGGTGGATGAAGATTTTCCTCATTTTTTTTTGTATTTCAAGCTCATTTGCTGCATTTGCGCACTGTTTTGAATCAATAGAGTATGCATAGAGCAAACATGCTTGAATGAGTCAGGCATAATGTTAATTCATCCTAATAATTCATCCCAGATGACTTTTATATTATTTTGTTCACTTTTTCTACATCATTTTTTGGGACATATGTATTTCTGAAAGGATGGAGAGACTATTTTTCCATGGTAAAAAGATAATGATGGATGGAAAACAAATATGTGTGTCCTGTAGGCCATGTAGTCAGTCTGAATTCTGTCCAAGTGTGACAATAACTGTGTCTTATATTGTACTTATATATCGTAAGTACACAAACCAGTTGTCTAGTTTAAATTGAGACACATCAAAACTAAACGAAGACCTCATCTTAATCTTCATTTAAACAAAAATATCAAGCCACTGTGGATCACAGTGTGTCTACTGCACATCAGCGGAGATGTGCTTGATCAGCTCCTGCAGCCCTCCCCGTTTCCCTGACATTGCCTGTGCCCCACCCAAGCAGATGCCCACACAGTCATTTCTCCCATTTTAGATCAGCCTCTTTCGCAGGCTTTCAGAAAAGCAAATTCTCCCTCAGATCACCAGTGTTGATGAATCTGACATAAGTTATTTACCAGCTGTTCTTGTTGCTGTTGGCCGCTTCGTCCACATGCAGGGCAAAACGTCTGTCCCAAAGCTGCTCCTCAATGTCTTATGTCATGTCATAGATAAATAGTATTGTTTGACAGAGGGATAGCTTTTAATTTAATAGCTGTTGTGTCATCAATCATAGCAGAGACCATATTAACAGTGGCAAGCAGGATTAATTCCTCAGCAATGATGTGTGGCTTTTTAAATGCATCAACTCTGTATGCCACTTTATATGATGCCAGTTGCGCATTTGACAGCAAAGCCTCTGCATTGGCAAAGGTGCTCTGCTGTCCGCGACAGTTTATTTTTGAAGAACTCAATAGGCTTCCGTGTGTGTGCAGGATGCGTTGTTTCTCAAAGGCGTTTTTAACTTGTTTGGCGTCATGCTGTCTGATGCTAATACGTTCAGGCACAATTTTGATGTGATGTCTGATGAAGATCATTGTCAGCTTTATGTTTTGCTGGAGCTCCTCACCCAATATCTGCCATGCTTTGCTTGCTGCACTAAACGTAGTGATTGTTTGTCACGTTCAGGTCGTAGGATTCCAAGATGCAGAGGCCGACACAGAAGATGATGCAGCACTGAGTCTTTATTAACACAGCAAGGGCAACAGACAGTGAGGGCAACTAACAAAAAAAATCACCAGAAGAAGAAAAAGTCCAAATAGCCATGAAGAGTAAAAAAGTAACACCACGAGACACATAGGTAAACAGGAAAGTAGCAACAATACCATACAAAGTCCAAAGAGCCCAGAAACATCCTGTAGCTTTGGGAACAAGTGTCAGGTGGCAGATGAGCATGAAATGCAACAAACCCGAGTTTGTAAGCCACAGGCATGTGGTATCAGAATGGTAGTGATGATGATGGAAAACAGGTGTGTCGCGTAGTGCCGCCTGCAACCAGAACTCAAGGATCTAAAGGCAGAAGCCCGTAACAAAATAAAAGCCATGACAACATAAGACAGAACGTGACATTGTTTTTTTCTTCCTCGCCTCCCGCCGCCCCCAAACTTGCCGCTGGGTTGAGATTCGCTCCGGAGCGGATGGAAAACGCGACCTCCATTCAATGTTATCGCATGGTGTGTGTGCAAATGTTTCTGCATTATGGTAGTATGTCCTCTCTGACGAAATATCCATTTGCAGCCATGTGTCCTGCTTGCTGAACTGGTGAATGATGCTGCCGCGCATGTTCGTGGTGAAGTCATTCACAGCCACTGGAATCAATAATGGAATCATTTGCACAATTGGCAAATGATTCCAAGGAACTGTAACACTGGGGACCAGTTATCCACAAGGACCGGTTTTTGATTCCCACCCCTAGTGACAGGGCAACACTAAGAGCTGCATGAAGGTTGCACCAGCAAGAATAATTGTAGCTTAAGATGTGTATGTATACATATTCTTTAGGACAGAGGCTTAAATCTTTATGTTGGACTTCCTAATTAATATTTTAATATTTGGTGAATGATCATATGTTTTTAGTTTTAATTATCATGTTGTTTTCTCACTGTGGGAAAAGAACAGAGCTGATGTTTTGCATTTTGTATTCACTTGGTGAAATAAACATGGTGAAATAAAATCAGACATGGTATTGTTGTATTTTTACAATTATTCTAAGCTCTGTGTGTGCATTATTCATCGTATGTGTCATTATTCATCCCTTAAACGAGAAAAGTACCATAAGTGTTCCTGTTCTCTTTTACAGTAAAGTTTGATGACTGCATGGGGAACACAGGAGTGGTTTTTGAGAGCAGCGATCCCAACTTCACTGTACGGACAGATGGTTCCATCTTTGCCCAGGGAGAGGGAGCCTCCTTGGATGTGCCGGTCCAGTTTAAACTAACAGCAAGTGGTGCTCACACCCATGTCTGGAAGACTGTGATCCAGCTGGCACTGATAGACCCCCCTTCACATCAACAAAATGAAAATGAGGTGAGCGACAATTACTGAGCATGAGTACCCTTGCTTCCATTTTTAATTGTCAACCCACACATTCTTTCTCATATTACATCCGTGCCAGCGGTGACAGTAGCAGGCAAGAATCAGGTCAAAACTCCTTGGGGTTTGAGGAAATGGGAGAGCTTGAGAAGGAAGAAATGTGAGTTGCACACGGTTAAAAGTAATAGAATCACGCTGCCACAAGGGGAGAGTGTGATTGCCCCCAGCCATAAGCTGTTACTGGAAATCATCCTGTGCTTTGGATACACCACAGGCACTTGACATGTCCGTTTCTTCTCAAAAGCTGTCAGAGGTCAGGCAAAGGCTGGAGCCCAAGCTTCAAGTGCCCCAAATGCTCCAGCTTCAAACTGCAGCAAAGGGGCAGTTTAACTGATGGATGAAAGCTGTGGAGTGCCATTCAGTAACACCAGTGTTTCCCAAACATAAGGTCTGGTCCCAAGTCAGCTTTTACTGGGTCACTGATTGTCCAAGGAAAATAATGTAAGGGGTGTCAGAGATTAAAACCTGACAATATTTTTTGTTTTGACAAAAGCTGCCTCATGGACTCATCAGACTGTATGGAATCAGTGTTGTGAATGATAATGCAGTGGAACTTAGTTAGCATCTGCCCCGGTTAGCGTGTTTTTTGGTTGATTACATGACAGTTTTGCCTCAGTTTGTGTGCATTATCTGGTTAACGTACAATATGGCGCGCAACTTGTCGAGTTGTTAAGTCCAACTGCGTTCTTAATGTATTTTTTTTAGGGCTGTCAAAGTTCCAGTTCCTTTAATGGCACAGTTTTTTTTTTACGCACGATTAACGTGCGCACGTCCTGTTTGACCCTCGGCCCACACCGTAGTTTGAGGAAACGCAGCGGTGGATGTGTATATACAGTATAGTAGTCTGTCTAGGTTGTATCCCTTTACATAACATTTAACGTAGTTATTTACAAATTATGTTATTATATTTTATTTTTTAAGTGTTTTTTTTTTTTTTTGCACCTGAAAATTTCCCGCGGCCTGCCTCACAGCATGCTTGGGGATATAATGTGCTCTTTTACACATTTTAAAATACCGTAAGAATGACACTTTTATAGAATTGGCTTTTTTATTTTTTATGTAAGATTAAGGTCTACAAGGCGTGTCACAAACTCTCGTGTCACAAGATCTTGCGAGATTAAAGCGATTTCTCATTCCAAAAAAAACTGTCTCATGGTCACTAGGCCTGGGACGACAATAAATGAATGAATTAATCACAAAATAAATTAAAATAAACTCTATTTCACCAGCCTCAATGTATTGCCACGTGCATGTGTGTCTGTTTTCTTCGTCTCTCGCCTCCAAACAGGCAGGAAGAGAATTCACTTTGGTGATTGGTTACAGAACCTTGCTGCATTTTTGTTCCATAGAACAACAACATGAACGGAGTGAGCTCTTTCATCAGTCATAGAGTCACTTTATCTTGGTGAGTGGATACAGGGTGGCTAGCATTCACACAGAGTGCAGAAGAGTGTAACGCAGTAGACATTAAATTAGTAGATTGCAATATATTGTCATGTATCTTTATATGTTTTCATTATATTTTTCTTAAAAGTAATGTTAAAATCTTGTCTCGTCTCATAGACCCATTCTCGTCTATCGTCTCTTCTCGTGAACTGAGTGTCTCGTGACACCCCTAATGTCTTCATCATCGAATCCAATCGTATTGTTTGTACACTGTGTCGAATCATTCTGTTTTTAAAATACATATATTTTTAATCGTATCTTGACTCATGTATCTAGATACGTATCATATCGTTTACCACAAAGACATCCCTACTTATTATTGATAAAAACGTCTTTCTATCTGCGATTAGTTGCGATTAAATATTAGTTAACTATGGACAAAATGTGATTAATCATGATTACATATTTGAATCGAATGACAGCCTACTTTTTTCTGAACAACAAACATCCATCCTTGTTAGCATCCAATTAGCTAGCTAAACAAAATGGCAATCGGAACCGGAAGTCATCTAGTGGATGTCACCCGTATATGATGTCATCAGCGTTTGACTTAACACAAAACATATTATGATAGTTTTACTTGCATAAAACAATTCTAAATGTATATAAATGACGAATAAAAGGGATAAATGAACATTTAAGGATACGTTTACATTCACTGACACGATGAGGCGGTGAGATCAACCACCACAACCTTCCTGTTTTCAGTCCCACCAAGAATCACGTCTTCAGTGAAGGTAAAAGTAACCGTAAATGTTCATTTAGCTATTTCATTCATTATTTATTTGCATTGCAAATTATTTTCTGCATGTAAAACTATAATTACTAAAATTAAACTGTAACTATAAACGATAAACGGGTTTAGTGTTAACATTTGGCTTTCTGGAACTGATTAACTGGATTAAGATGATTTCGTATGGGAAATTTTGGTTTGGTTAACATATGTTTTGGTTATAGTTGGACCTTCTGGAACGAATTAATGACGTTAACTATGGTTTCACTGTACACGTAACATAGAAGCGGCAGTGCGCGAGGCAGGATTGTAACTACAAATTAAGTGGTTTTCGCAGCTGTAAACCTTGCAATCCTACCTGCGCGCTGTGTTTCCAGCGTCACTCACTCGCAATGTGTGGCTGTTTTTTTTAGATCGGAGTTCCTGCAACAGCAGTATTAATGACCCAGCAGAAGCTGTAGTAATTCTACATTTGATGAAAGTTACTTACGATTTGTCAGATCTAAACACGACTGCTGCATATGACTTCTATCAAAACATGTGATAGTGGTGTCTATTTCGGAAATTCCGTACTTCCTGCTTCTACACTCCAAGCATCATGGGAACTGTAGTTCTGTTTTAGCATAAACATAAAGCTTATTTACTAGAAACTATTTTACATTATGTTTGGCCTGGTTGTCTGGTTGTCTAGTCCTATATTTGGTCATTGTAATTTTCTCAAGAGTAATGTTAAAATATCATTAAAATATTGTCTAGACCTCATATCATGTATCGCCTCGTCTTGTGAGCGAGTGAGTGGAAAAGAGACATTGTCAACTAATGGCCTTGCATGCACTACACAACATACAACAACTTGCAATAACGATTGATGTTACATAAAAATAAAAAAATAGTTACAGTTTGCATACACACTGTCTTGACACTGTACCTTTTTGGAAGCAATGTTTACTGCTTGTTTTTGCTTTTAGTCTGTTTGCAGCATGTCTCTTGACGTCTTTAGTAAAGGTCAAATTGTTACGGACATGCTCCTTGCAGGATTTTAATTATTCTTGTTTAATTTGGGGGGCTTTTTTTTGAGCTTTTAAATAATTTCCAACACCAGATGGTTGAGGAAGCAGTTTCACACCAGAATGAGAATAACATTGATTAAACCTAATGACAGATTCACATGAATATAACACTCTTTTGTTTGCAGCTCTCAGATGATATTCCTCACTGCACTGCACTAAAAGAAAACATTAAAAATGAAACAAAAAAAAAATTGCAAACTGACGATTTTTGAAAGTGTGGGGAAATACTTGAAATCCAGCTTGGTTAGTAGGGGGGTTTCCAAGAACATTGTTTTATAATTGGGAATTTAACAGCTCATTCTACATTATATTAACCAGAAAATGTTTTTTTTTTCCTCCTTCTTCTTGGCCTCAAAAAGGGGGACATTAGGCAAATTAATTCCCAAACAGACAAAACGAGAAGCATGTTGGGACAACAGCCAACACAGGATTTATTAATGGGAGTGAGTGTTCCCACCGAGTCATCTAATTTAACAATCCTGAGGTATTGTGAACATTAAGTAAGTAAGTTTAAGAGGGCCAGGTCAGATATGTGATTCGCATTGGGACTAAGAGCGTACGTAACAAGAGCAGTAGCAGACAGCAAGGCATAGAAACAATGGAAAAACCTTACGTTTCATTATGGAAATGGCACACTCTGTTGAATAATAACTTCCAGATGTCTGGGTAGCCAGGGGCTGGCTGATATCAAAGCGTGCAGGGTTTTGGGGAGGCAGTGGCGTGGAGGGGGAGAGCTGGGACTACCGCCAGCTGGCTACGGCTGACGGCACCATGGCTGCGGGGGCCGCATCCATTCCACACTCATGTCTCTTGTTCTTTTTAGCAATAGGCCACATAGTGTGTGTTCTACTTATTTTTGAAGTGGCGTGATTTAAAATCCTCAGTTGTAAAATTCCCTTGCTTTTTCATTCTGTGTTTGGCTACGGCAAAGCTTGTCCATACATACAGTAGAACTTAAACTATAAGTTCAACTAATTTTAGTGCCATGAAACAGAACTGCACTTCTGATCAGTCCAGGTCATCTTTAATTTGATTGATTCAATCTGATCATAAAAACACATGGTTGCATGTCAGGATGACTGGGGAAATAACTACTGCTTTCAGGAATGTCTGAGGCTGTCATTAAAGAAAAACTGATACCCAACGCCAGGCATCTGTTTAAAAAATCATCTTAGCCCTTCCATCCATCCATCCATCCATTTTCTATACCGCTTCTCCTCTTTAGGGTCGGGGGGGTATGCTGGAGCCTATCCCAGCTGACTTCGGGCGACAAGCGGGGTACACCCTGGACTGGTCGCCAGCCAATCGCAGGGCACATATAGACAAACAACCATTCACACTCACATTCATACCTATGGACAATTTAGAGTCTCCAATTAACCTAACGTGCATGTTTTTGGATGTGGGAGGAAACCGGAGTACCCGGAGAAAACCCACGCACACACGGGGAGAACATGCAAACTCCACACACAAATGCCCAGGGGAGAATCTTCCCGATCTCCAGGCTGTTACTGTGTTGGCCAACATGCTAACCACTAGACCACCGTGCGGCCCATGTTAGCCCTTCCCTTTTACTTATTTAGTGAAGGAATGAAAAAACAAGTGCAGTGGATCCCTGCATACACGCGATTCTTCATTCACGGCCTCGCAAATAAGCAATAAAATGCATATTTAAGCAAATGTTATAGGTTTGTTGCCTAAATTAAGCATTTTCACAAATAAAAATGTCTAAATTAGCTAATATACAAATATAAGGCATTCAGAAGATGCATTCAAAGATGCTTTGATGATATGTACTATTCTACACTGGTCACTAGGTGTCAGTAATCTTACTGTAATGTTCGCTGAGACACCAGGCTTGATCGTCAGAGCAAAAGGCTTGAACATAACATAAAGGCTTGGATTATTTCACAACATGTACAATAATCACTAACACGAGCTAATGTTGTGGCTGTAACCCACTCAAAGCTAAACATTCATGTCCGCCCCCCACTGCGCTCCCCGAGCAACGGAACACCTTTACAGCAACACACTAGCACGGGTCTTATTTATGTCTTCCATGGCTAATTTCGTATTATTTTGTCTACTGTATTGGGTAATACAAGTGTAAAGGTGACTGTAGTGGTGTTATTTCATGTTTAGAGGGCATGTTAAAAAATGGATTGAGAAGGTTGCAAGCGGGTTTTCTACCCTCTAACTATGAAAATATTTCATTTATAAATAAGGAATCCTACTTCATGGAAATTCACTTATCATGGTCGGGTATGGAACCAAACCACAATAAACGACGTATTACTGTATAATATACAGCGTATATACTGTAACTTCTACATCATTTTAAATGATCATTTATTAGTGGTGCGTAGCTATACATTTTATAAAGTTAAATGTGTTTAGTATGTGTGTGAGGTATATTGAAGAGAGAAGGGGATGGTTCTGGAGCTGAATCTAATCTAATCATTTAGACAGTCACTGCTGATGTATTTACAGTAGGCAAAGGAGGGCTGATGGGGTCATGTCTGTTTCTGACAACCCTTCCCCGCTCTCCTTGAATTCCATTCCCCCAAATGCATCTTTCTACTTCTGCCTGTTCCTAGTTCATAAAGTGAGGTGTCGACAACAATCCCCCGCTATCCACAGCAAGCCTTGCTTTTCCTGAACAAAAAGAATAATACATTTGTCCAGACCTGGCTTGCATCTGTCAGATCGTGGACTGCTGACAAAGCCTGAATGCAAACAAGCATGTGCATGTTTTAGCAAACTTGTCAAAAAGTATCCCTGTAATATGTCTGTGCGTGCTTGAATGACTAGGTTCTCTTTTGTATTGTTGTTTTTTTATTCTGAGCATGAAAAGAAGCTGCTGAAGCCATTTCGTGGTTACGAACGCGCTCCCATAAATTAATTAAAAACTTCATTTTGGCCCTTAAACACTCGAGAACTAGTTACAGCACCTGCAGCGGATGAACATGCATCGCACAGTCCGAGGATGCAGTGTAAGACTCGTCCCATGTTCTGCGGATAAACACTGTGTGTGCCCCGTTTCCAGCTACACAGAGTGGATAACATCGCTTATTGATGAACTTTTTGCACTTCATTATGTCTCCCAAGCGTAACGCAGGCTCTTCTGGTGGAAATGCGCCAAGGAATAGAAACTCCATCAGCACGGATGTGAAAATGAAGATCATTAAAAGCTACTGAGAGAAGAGAAGCGCCAAACTACAGTATATTGACCGCATTTGGTCTTAACTGGTCGACTGTCGTGACCGTCATTAAAGATAAAGACTATCCTGTAGCATGTTAAAGCATCTGCTCTTATGAAAGCAACAATAATGACTAAGCAGTGCAGTGGTGTTATTATTCAATTGGAGACCAGAATCAATATTCCAGTGAGCCTTAAGTTGATTTAAGAGAAGGCTAAAAGTGATTCACTTAGTATTCCTTTAGGCAGGGCAATTGTTTTGTGGGAGCCCTAGGCAAGATGCTGCATGGGGGCCCCTAATTTGTCAATCTACAATGAAGAGATTTGTAATCCTTAAATCACATGTGTCAATGGAGGGCCGAGACACTGCAGGTTTTCTCTCCAGCAGGTGATTTAATTGATGAGCTCCTTCCCTTAAATTGAAGGCGGTGTTGATCATTAAAATCACCTGCAGACTGAAGACTACAGCTCAAATGAAACATCTTTGGTTGAGCCACTTTGGCCAGTTAAAACGATAAAAAAAAAACTAGAGTTTATTCATTTCTTGTTTATCACGGTTAATTGGTTCCAGACTTGATGGTGATAAGTGAATTTCCACAAAGTAGGATTCCTTATTGATAAATGGAATATTCTCATAATTAGAAAATAGAAAACCAATGTACAACCTTCTAAATATGATTTTAACATTATTAGAGTCCTCTAGACATTAAATAACACCCCTATAATCACCTTTACACTCATATTACCCAATATAGTAGACATAATAATAGGAAAGGAGACAGAATATAGATGCACACATGTCAACAACAATCCTTTATAGGTCAATTAATAAAACTAAATTAATAAAATTTTGAGCGTTTATAATAATATTTACTTTAAATAAGAAAATATAACAAAACAACATCTATTTTACAGGGCAAAACAAGACCACAAATGGTCATTTAACATTACAATCTCACACTTATCAGCATAACACCTCATACTTCATCAAAGTAATAATAACAAAACAAATGTGGCAAGATTAGCTAATTTTAGCAATTCAATTTAAATAAGAACAACAGCGACCATGGAGGAAATGGCCCTCAGAACCAATACAAATTTACAGTATGGCCTTTATTTTAAACTTTATTTTATCACAATAGTTGAAATACTATAGGAAATAGTAAAATGCATTAACATAATGGCCGTTACATTGGGTTGCGTTACAAGGGTCTTTTTACCTGCGCGCCATCTCTGCTTTGGCAACCTACACTCACACATCATGCCAGCCTGTGACAGATTACAACAACAACACGGCAAATCGTGGCCACACGGTTAGCATGTTGGCCACAACGTCAGATCTCGTATCTCCGTTTGGGCATGTCTGTGTGGAGTTTGCATGTTCTCTCTGTGCGTGCGAGGGTTTTCTTCAGGTACTTTGGCTTCCTCCCACATTCCACAAATACGAGTGATAGGTTAACTGGAGACTCCAAATTGACCATAGGTATGAATGTGAGTGTGAATGGTTGTTTGTCTATATGTGCCCTGCGATTGGCTGGCGACCAGAACAGGGTGTACCTCGCCTCTCGCCCGAAGACAGCTGGGATAGGCTCCAGCATACCCCTGCAACCCTAGTGAAGACAAGCGACGTAGAAAATGAATGAATGAATGGCAAACCATACAAGCAAAAGAAAAACACAAATTAACATCCAAAAACAATGAATACAAAGCAAAACAGAGCAAACCAACACAAAACCAACACAAACCCACCAAATGGACTGTTTTTATTAAACGTGAAATTTAAGATTACTAATATCTTTGTCTGATCCCACAAGCATGTGTGGGGCAAACACTCTTCAAAGTGCACCTGAAAGCACCGCCCACATCAGACGCGGTGAAGCGCTGGGCTTCTCCAACGTAAATTGCAGTAGAAAAAAAACATATAAGGGACGTAAACACACAAGATAGTTAAAGATAAAGACACACGACATTTTGATTCTCCTCAGATGATGCTGAACATGCAGGTTTGGGGCCCCCTGTTGGCTTGGGGGTCCTATGCAGGTGCCTAGTTTGCCTATAGCAAGAAACGGCCCTGCCTTTAGGTAGAATTTAGCTATAACATCTGACTTAGACTAAAACTCTTATATCACAGTCTAGGAATAGAATTTGTTCATAGCTCGAGGACCACCTGCAGTCAGGTAAAGTCAGGTTGTCTGTTATCAGGGATACAGCTCCCCCAGTTGCTCCAAAAGAGATGCCGATTGATTGTTTTTTTGTTTTTTTTTATTAAAGAAAACCAATTGACTTCACAGGCTTACCCAAAAACATAAAAGCCTGCTATAAAAGCTGTTAGAATTTTTTTTTCAATTAATTAATTATGCAGTAAATCCCCCCCAAAAAATAAAATGGGAAAAAATAATTGGAAGGAACAACTTGTAATAACTTGAAAATGTTGGTGGAGGAAGAAATGGAAAGGAAGTCAATAACTTGGCAGATTTTTTTGGAAAAGATTCATTAAAGTCATTTCTATTGCATATCTACAGTTATGAGAGGTGTTCATTAAAGACTCTGACCCACTTACCATACACTGATAGGAAAGAAACTTACAGTTGTTAGTCTTTCTCTACAGACAGACACACTTCTCACATAACTCTATGCATCTGTGAATGTATTTGTTATAGAATAGTCTATATTTTGCATTAAAATAGCAGGGGCAGAAAAAATGTGCTGGACTTTTTTAACCCAGACCAGCCCACAACTGGCCCATGATTTACTGACACCATTATTTCCAAGGATAAAAAAAATAAAATGCAAATTTATAGATATGCTGTAATAGTATAGCAATGCAAGAATAAACTTTCTGTGAAACATGATGGGGGTTCCAGCTCGATCATATTTTTCAACGGATGACTAAATACAACAGACAAATGATGTGCCTGCACCTGGTCAGAGTCCATGACTCGACCTTAATAATGTGTTTTGTTGTTTCAATTTAAAACGATTGGTTGAAAAGAGGTGAAAGTCAGATGGTGCAAAAACGCGGGAGTGGGTGGTTGAGGAATAATTTCATATCCACGTGGCCTTGCTTCTGTCTGGGCAACATGCAAGTTGTGAAGCAGTCGATTGTCTCGCGGTAGGTCAGCATGGCATGCATTCAAAATGCACTTTGCTCAATGTTTGCACCCGTAAAAGAGAAACACCTTTGACTTCAGACCTGCAAATCCCTATGTGACCGAGAGATATCTATTATTACATAGAGATTCCACCAACCTTCAACAACTGTAAAAGTAGGTCAAGAGGGAGTCTTCAATGAAAACCCCTTGTAAGACCAAAAGCATTGACCAGATTTTGAGCTGAAGTGATTTAGTTTTAATTTTGAGTATTTTGACTGAAAATGGCAGAAGAAAGTTGCAAAAGACTGTAAGACCTTGTGTAAGAGATACAGTATTGATGAGAAGTACGTTTTTTTTAATATATATTTTGAAAAATGTTATGAATTATAAAATGTTTCATGGTGAAAATTATACAAAAGAGGAATGTTGTGCAAAAGATGTATCCCCAATGCTGTGAAAGGTTTGACAGGTATGACTAAAAAAAAGCTGCCATTTATGATTGAGAAAGGATCCAAATAAGGATCCAAATAAAACATTATGTTAAAATCGACTTTCTTCTGTCAATTCCAGCCTGCAGAAATAAAAAAATAAACATTTAAAAATCACCTTGACTCACAATTTGGCAAGAGTGTGAATATTTTGGCTTAAGATGTTGTTTTGTTTCTCCTTTTTTCTCCTGCCGCTTTCTCCTTGCTTACAACCACGAACTATCCTATCAATGCCTTCATCGTGTCTTGGAGATAATAATTGAAGATATGAATTAGAATTCAAATTAGGAGCTATAATAAAGACATTTTCAAAAATATTTATATACCTTTAGATGAAGAAAACAAACAAGGCAAATCCTCTTCCTTTCCCAGCACCAAGATCACAGTAGTAAAAAATCAAATACATACTGTAAGAAAATATATAACATTATATCATGTTTTATATACATTATAAATTATATACATTAGTATTAGAGAAATTTGGAGCCAAGATTTTGACTACAAATCCATCCATCCAATCTTGAAGATGAATACAAGTATTTATTTTTCATATACGCATATGCACAAACAACCATTCACACTCACATCCACACATATGATCTATTTATAAGCTCCAATTAACCTAGCATGCATGTTTTTTAAGTGTGGGAGGAAGCCGGAGTACCCAGAGAAAACCCACGCAAGCACAAGGAGAACATTTAAACTCCACGCAGAGATGCCCAAACAGAGATTCAAAGCCTTGATCTCCTGACTGCGATGTCAACATGCTAAGCACGACACTGGAAATGTTTTGTCATAATGAAATTATCACTTTCCTACTCAAAGCCTCTCCTTTAAAGGGCACATCTAATGCTGATGAAACTAAACATGACACACCCGTCGCAAACCACCCACTCACACAAATACGTAACATATGGACGATTACTTGACACATCTTGAAGCAGCCTTAAAATCTTTCGTCTCCAGCGTCTTTGTAATGAAGTCAGCCTTGAAAGTGTTGTTTCTGCTGGCAGATAGAAGACAATCCTCAGAGGAACCTTGACCAAACAAGAACAAACACAAAACTAAAGAGAAAACACTTTTTGTAGACTCCATTGTACTAGACCCCCGACTTTTCAGTATGTGCCAGAAGCCATTAACTTCCCTCAGCTTGTCTATTCGTTTGTATTTTATTTATTCTCAAATGTCATCTGGTGGGCAGATGGTTGTTGGCTAAAGTCTAAAAGTAAAAAAGTAGAGGCTGCATTAAATTACATTTTTCTTTGTACGTAAATGTATAGTGATTTAACCTTTTATTCTCTTGAATCCCCAAGAACACAAGAATGCAGTATCCACTGTGTTTTCTTTGATTTTATATTGGGGCTCTCTAAATAATAATTGCAATGCAAGCGAGCGTTCCTGATTATCCTCATCCATAGTGAGTATTGGATTTATTAAATCTGGAATGCCATTTGCAGCCTGATGTGTTCAAACTTCCAAGGATTGTTACTCTGTGACAAACATCCTATTTTGATAAGGTGAAATGTCATATTATTAGGTTTTTTTGTTCCATCACCACACATTGATAATACGTTATTGATCCGTTCCAAAGGGTCTGTTGAAAATATATTTTAAAAAATAAATAAATACTGTACTTGTGGTGAAACTGTGTTAGTTAAGAACTACGAGTCCACCGGTGTGGGTGTCATAGAGGGGTTACTGAGCTGGGGAACAATGACTTGGGGGGGCAATGAGTTGAGAGCAGACTAACAGGCAAGTTCTGTAATAAACACACTTTACGAACTTGGAGTGGGAATCTCTGGCCACCTCACGATTTGGTGCGATTACGATTCAGAGGCCTGTGATGCGATGATAAAACGATGATCAATGCATCTCGATGCATCTTTTTTTTGTGATCAATAGTTTGTCAATTTTTGTAAGCATAATTTTTTGTATGTATAATGTCTTTTTACTCACCGTGTACTACTAAAACAAAGCATATTTGTAATGATCCACAATTAAAATAAACATGGAAGAGATTAATTTCCCAGAGGTATTTGACATTTTTAAAAAAAGAATATAGAGATATAAAGAAAAAAGCAGTGGCATGGGAACTCTTTGGTGCCAGAGTAAGCATATTGGGTAAGTTTATATTAATTTAAACGGACATTTGCATATGTTTATTTTATTTCGCTCTGGGTGTGAACGCGTCACTCACCAGTGTAGCTGGTCACAGACGCTCATCTCCTCCCAGGTTTGCTACGCGTTGGCGATGAGTTTTCGCCAATCGCAGTTGTTTGTCGCCTCCCGTGTGTGGCACCCATTACACTTAGGTGCACCACCATAAACTCTCTGGGCGGAACTTCCGTGTTCCGTCTTTTTGTTCCATTGTTTTTTTCCGTCAGCATTGATTATAGCCGTCAATGTCCGCATCGCGATGCAGCTAAGAATCGATCATTATCCCCACCCCTATTATGAACACAGTTGTACCCATGTGGTGTATCAAATACAAGACAAGACGGAGTTACCAACGCGTGGGATTCTTCAGGCACTCGATTCTGTGGAATGATACAGTACAGGCTAAACGGACTAGTTTGTAGTGTTAGTTAGTATTAGTTAGTTAGTATTGTGTAAACTATGTATCGCAAGATTTGGTGTTGGGTGTGTGATCAAGATGACTGAATAAACAGTCAATGCTATCAACGTACCAAATATTGTAAGATAACCAAGGCTGTGAATGAAAACCGAGGCAAAATTTGGGTGAAAATGTTCTTCGAAAACAGAATCATATGAAAACAGGGGTGTTCAAAGACCAAAGTTCGACTCTATACGAATCGTGTACTGTATATAGACACTGCTAAAGATATTGACATGTTTCTTATGGACTTATGCATTTTACTGGATTCTGTGTCAAGAGGTTAATGATATGGACAGCTACACTGAATAACACGGGTAGGATACACAGGTAATTGGGACAAAGGCTAAGAAACAGGATATCAGAAACTGGTTGGTTGGAGTGTAGTCATAGGTTTCATAGACAAGGTTTTCTCACCTCTAAATAGGTTTACCAATTTAAGCGGTTATACAAATGTTTAATAGCAAGTGACAGTAGAAAGGATCTTACGTAATGTAATAATGCAAACCACTGTCAAGCACAGATTACAATTAATCATTTAATTTGGAGACAAAAAGACAAACCGTTGTACTTGCTGCCGTTTCTCGGTCAACTGCTGCTGTTGTTTTTACTCGTCAGTCCACCGTCAGCTGAACACAGAGCAGTGCTTCAGGAATCCCTGTTATTGAGACAAGCTGTCAGGATCCACTGAATGGGAGAAAAACAATATCACTGCAAGAGAAGGGCACTGGGGAGCATGTGAGCAAGGGATAGCTCAGGGAAGTCTGATTGAGACAGAGAGCACAGCACAAGTGATGCACTGCTTCAGCAGTGATGGTCATGACTGGATTCTTGACATATTTGTATCCCTGAGATATGTTGATAAAATAGCTGCACAACTTGTCCCTGGCATTACCAATCTGATATAACCTTTGGGCCATCATATATAATGCAGCCCCTGAGCGTGTATTGCATCGCTCAGAACACAGGCCAATGAAAATTTGACAGAGACTATGCATATGAACATATTTCATTGGATTTCTATCCTTGAGGTACACTGAGAAAGCTCTCCTATATCGTCATGAAGAGCTGATGCAATGTTTCCCAATGAGGATGTTTGTTGTGATGAGTGTTTTTGTTTGTCTGTTTTGGGATTTTTTTTAGCAAGAATTATTGCTCATGAGGAGAACAAAACATGGCCTTCCTATTCTTATTTGGTCATCTTTCATTAAGATCTCTTGTGGCGATCAGTTCATTCAGACTGCTGTACTGTGGGAACATACTTTATGATGGAAGCCTGTGTCTTAGTTGGTGCAGCCTAGTGAAAGAGACTGTATCTAACCAGAGATGTAGAATCCTACACTAGTACTAACATCAGAAGTATCCTGGCTAGATTGGTGGTTTTGGGGATCACTGATCGAGGCACTATTGTTCTTGTTAACTGAGGGATGTGAACTTTGTTTCCATCGTCACATAATACTACAAAAAATTGGGGTTTTATTGGGGCCGGCCTAAGGTCAGCAAAGAAGAGGTGCTCACTAATTTTAGACAGATGTGTGAACTGTATGAGGGCATTAGCCCTTTTTTGTCATTAGAAAACATTTTAGATCTTTGAGTTTAGATCATGAAAGAGAGGCGCAAAAACAAGTGTTGCATTGTTGTGATACTGTGATTACAAGTATGCTAATTACACATTTACCTTATGAGTTACTGTCATAGTGGTCAAAGCAAACATACTTTGTAGACATTGGGGAGTGTAACCTCCTTAGTGTTCCAAAAAACAGGACATTACTCTTTAAGATAAAGACATGCTTGTGTAGGTAGAGGTGCATGACAAAGCCAGACACTTACTGTAGATCCAGGGTTTGAGTTTTGTGCCAACTCTGTGGTGGTTTCCGGAATTGTCTGATATTATCTATGCTTGGAAACTTAAAGAACACCATACTGTTATCATAAGCAGCAACAAGTCTAATAAATCTTTTTTTTTGTTGTCTTTAAGGTTACAATCGAAGAAGGCAAGGCCGCTGAGAGGACAAAGAAGAAGGAACCATTCCAGGCTCCACCTCCTGTCATCATGTTTTCAGGGGGCAACCGGAATAGCTCCAAGGGTCTACGAAGGCAAAAGAGGGATTGGGTGATCCCACCAATCAATGTTGCTGAAAATTCTCGTGGACCATTCCCTCAGATGCTAGTCAGCGTAAGTCTTGCATCGCAGATTTGTCTTGAAATTTCAGTTTGGGTTTCTTTAGTCCTGCACACAATAGCAATGGGTCGGAAAAACTGCTTAGTTCCCCACATCTGTGCAGATGGTTATGTTGCATCCTCACGCATTATAGCCACAAAAAGGTAAGGTGTCAAAAACAGCCATGATAGTGCCTACAATGTTCTCCCAGCAGACTTCAGAGCAGCAATACTGTCTGTGGGAGTCTTTGTGCTCATAATGAACCTAATTATTATGTTTCTTGATTTTTCTCATGGATTCATTTCAAGATGTGAGTTTTTGGAATTGTGTATCTTTTAGACAAGATGAAGAATGGCTCAACCCTGAACACAATCATAAATGAAATCCAAAGGGCGTTGATCTTATAACAGCTCATGGTTATTTTTTGACAAGAATTTTATCTTTCGGCATTCACAATGTGGCTCAGCACATTTCCTTTTGGTAAATAAATTGTGTAGTGATTTGGAGGGCCCAGACTAGGGAAATGCATAAACCTGAATGCAAATGGCTGCAAATACACTATGTGCTGTATGTGTTTAAGAGAGAAGGCGTCTGAAGATTCCAAGTTGTGTCTCTCTCGTAGCAAAGCTTGACGCTTGAGGTGTAATTCTTCAAAAAGACATCATTCCATTAGACAGCTTCTTCATTCGTTGCTTTACTTCTGACTATCGGAATATTTTGCCATCAACTGTTCCCTTAGTGTGTACAAAACCCCTGTTTGTTTCTTAAATCTTGCAAAACATGCTACAGTTACTGATGTTGTTTTTTTCATTGCAATCTGTTCTTTGTTTTTCAAAAAAGGTTTTACTCCCTCCCCTTGGAGTGAAAAAAGCAACAACATCCACTCAAAGAGGGGAGAGAATAAGAGCATCTCTGCAGATGTGCCCCGTTAGCCGGTGTGGCATCTCAGACAGCTAAGCTCGGCATAGGGCGAGGCCTGCCCTAGGCTGGCTAAGTCAGTTGTAAGAGGAGAGGATTGGGTGGGGTGTGAGACGGAATCAAAAGAACGTTTGGAGAATATTGCGTGCATTGAAACATGGTCCACTCTGTAAAGTAAATAGGTCCGTCAGGGGCTGGTGGACTGGTCGGTGAGAGCAAAGGGGAAGTGATGCGTGTTGATGCCTCTGTTGGGCCTGTGTCTCTTTTTAATGATGACTGGAGGGCAGGCAGGGCCATACTAAGATCTAGAGGCTTTAACAAGGAGACAGCTCTGGGAAGTGGATGGTGTACAGATAATTTTACTTCACATATTGTTTGTTTGTGCCATTTTGGTCTTTCCATTGAGAATTGGGGCTGATGTTCTTCTAGTTTAGTTTTCACTGTCAGACTACCAAGAAATATTTACAAAGAACACAACCAGTTGTGTTTATTAAGTGAAATATCGGTTTAAAAAGAGACCTAGCTTCTTTTTTTGTCTCATTTGCTCCTCCATTTTTCTGGAACTCTGCCATCCTTCCATGGTCTATGTGCCATGTTCTGCCTGCCCTAATGGCCTGTGAAGTCACTTTCTTTCCTAATGGGCCATTCTGTCATCGAGTGCAGCTCTGAGTGACATGCAGACAGCCAACCTCCCACCATTTTTCTCCTTGCCTCGACCCAGTTACCAGGGCAGGCATGGTGTCAGCAGCTCTTACTTGCATCTTTGCTGCACCACCACTTTGACCAGGCCAGCAACAGATCAGCCAGGTGTCAGGACCCCACTGACTGGCCTGTGAGCTTGCAACCTGATGTGGCTCAGGGAAATTGTTGACTTCACTGATAAAGTCTTGACAAAAAGCTTTTTGAGCTGAGGGCTGTGTCACAGCTCAGTGAGATGTTATTTGCTTTTGTTTTCATCAAGCACTGGTTTAATTGTTTGTGTAGATTCCCAGTCATCCAGATCATTGTAATCCGCAAAGGTTGAATTGAGGCAACCTGATTCTTCTTGTTTGTTGGCATGTTTCACCTTTCATCCAAAAAGCTTCTTCAGTTCAAAATGTTTAAGTTTGGAGTTTCCCTTTTTATGTCCCCTGTTGGTGCTCTTAGTAGGATTGTTGTTACTGTGGCCCAGCATGGCTGGTGAACAATGGTCCTGCATTACAATAGGTCTAAAAAAACTCACGAGTAGCCACTCTTCTCGTTAAATGAGACAATCTTTGGTGGAGAGATGTCAGGTCTTTGTTGTAAGCAGATGATACTAAACAGATGAAACTTCTTCCTCTGTTTAAGAGGGCCTTTCTGGTTTGACATAAACGGCCTCGTTCACACCTCTTTCAAACCAGCGGTCTTCCCTATCAAGAATTTAAACATCATTGTCCTCAAAAGAAAGTAATAACTCCTCACTTGTGTTCTAGTGTGTGATGGGAGTCAAAGAGCAGGTACTAGTCTGCATGGGTTTTCTGTAACGGGAAGAGTGGCCACTAATGAGTTGTTTTGCCGCCAAGCAGGCAAACAATCATAAAAACAGCAACAACCCTATTGGGACCACCCTCAAGGGACACACCTACCAGGGGCATCAATAGGGAAACTCCACACCTACATTTGGACGAATGGTGAAATGTCTTCAACAAACAAGAAGAGTCCAGTTGCCTCGATTCAGCCTTTGCAAAACATTGATAGAATTGTTGCACTTAAGACTTTTTCCTTGGTATGAGTGATGGGCAGCTTTCAACCACCAAAAGCCGGAGTTAAGCAGGAAAACATAAAAATAAAGTTAGCAATTTTAAGGTAAGGAAGCTATTAAGCTGAATAATGTCAACAAAGTATGTGTCTGTGTTTACAGCGTGAAGAGTTGAGGATCATTTCGCACAATACATACAATACATACAACGTCAACATAATCGTTTGTACAGTTGCCAAACAGACATCAAGACAAAGTAAAGCTTTCTAAAACATTCCATTGATCCGCAAGCTTTTTCTACAGTAGAAGAGGCATTGATTTTTTTTTTTACTTGGGTAAATAAAGACTCAACATAGCCTCGACAATTCCCTCCACCCTTTATGTCCAGCAACTTGATCCCTTAATCCCCCATGAGAGCAACCATCAGCAGGAAGAAAAAAAGACTGATGACACAACAATTTGTTTGAGGCGTTAGACATGGTGGGAATACACTCCTGTAAATGTTTTTATACCAGTTGAAAAATTGCAATAACATTCATTTTGCACAGTTGGATGTTAAGGAGGGTCTAAGTAGAGCATCACAATGCAGAAAAGAAGACATGGGAGTGAGACAATAACATTTTTGAGTAAGCAATTTATTGCAAACCACCATTAAAGTGAAACAGGCTGTTCATCAGCTGATCAATAGTTTAAAACCATAGCTTAAAAAACCCGAAAAAAGGCTAAAATAGAAATAACATTTTAAAAACATTACTTAGTAATGAGTAGCTGCACTATTCTTGGTATTGGTGTGAGCACGCCTGATGCCAGTGATTCCAGGAGGCTAATGGGAATCTTGCTCCAAGTGGTGAAAATGGCTTCACAGAGGCCAACCACTGTCTGGAACTGATGCCCATTTTTGTAAGCTTCCTTTGATATCCAAACTGCTGCCTTATCTTGTTGAAAAAGCCTGTCATTACCACACAGATGAGTGCCTTGAGTCATGAGGGATGCCCCCTGAAACATCTGCCCATAGCCAGCTGCTGTTTGACGCCCCTGCACAACCTGAAGCTCCATAGTTTAATTGAAGGTAAAGCAACCCAGATCATGATGGCTCCCCCTCCACTGTGCCATATGGAACATCTCAGGTGGGATCTCCTTGTCATGCCAGTAACATCGGAAGCCATCAGGACTTTCATAAGGAATTTTTTTCTCATCAGAGAATAAAACTTGCACGTTTCAATGTCCCATGCGGTGCGCATGCGCAAATTCCAAATGGGCAATTTTGTGGCACTGAAGAGGCAAGGCCTTTGAAGAAATGTTTGTTCTAAAAAACCCTTCTCTTCCAAATGCCATGATTAGACTGCACTCGGCAGCAGCAACAACCTTCATTTCAGCCGAGGATCTTCCAGCCAATGGGATCCTCCGGTTCAGGGCCAGTGACATTTGTTTGGTTATACCACTTGACGTTTTTGGTCCATAAACCTCAGAAGCTTTTAAAAAGTTTAAAATTGCCTTTGCCATCAAGAGATTATGACAGTGTGACTGCCAGACAGAAAATGACTAATTTTTCCAAGATTTTGGCTTTTAAAGGCTGTAGTCTTAAACATTTGATCAGCTGATAAACAGCTTATTTGACTTTAATGGTTGTTCAATCAACTGCTTGCTCAAAAAAAATTCTCATTTCCATGTCTGCTTTTTTACATTCTGATGCTCTACTTAGAACCTCTTTAAGATCCAAAGCTGCAAAATGTGAATTCTTGCAATTTTTTAACTGGACTTAAGGACACATTTCATTGTGCTGATCATTTTATGAAATAAAATTGAGTGAATAAAATGAGTTACAGATACACTATATAGACAAAAGCATTTGGTCGTGTGATCCCTGCATCTACAGAGAGACATGGTGGTACGAAGGTCTTTGATGAGCTAGATCAGGGTTTTGTGCAAATTTGTCTGTCCATTCTTTTTGTATGCCGCTTATACTCACTAGGGTCGCAGGGATACGCTGGAGCCTATCCCAGCTGACTTCGGGCGAGAGGCGAGGTACACCCTGGACTGGCCGTCAGTCAATCGCAGGGCACATACAGACAAACAATCACAGATTTGTCTACACTAAACTAATTCAAGAATGGACCTTGCTTTGAACACAGATGCATCGTCATATAATTGTGTACTCTTAATAGAGAGTCCAGTCTCTGAGCTTTTCACTTGTCAGAGCAGTCAGGATAAGTGAGGTCATTCATTTGAGTTCAGATTGAAGGAGCAATGCTCTTAATCGGTGTGCTACTTAAGGGGTAAACCATGTGAAAATTGTAATTTACTTGTCTTTCTGTTTCTCATTTTCTTTGTATTGGTTTCTAATTGTTCACAAGATGAATGAGTTTGTCCTCACACCAACTCCTCCCTCTTATTTTCTTAGTCTATCTATTGAAATTTGTTGTCGATACTCTCCTTGATAATAGCCTTTGATTTTAAGAGAGACCCAAATTGTCTTCAGTTTCAGCTGAACTTAAAATTCCAATAGATCATTTATCATGTTTTGTTTTGTTTTGTTTTGTTTTTATCAAAGAGCTCAAGACAAAATCAAATATTTTCTGGTTTGGAATAGTTGGATTAGTATTTGACAGGAGTGCGCTAGAAATAAATGATTGTTTTTCTAAAGAACATTTTCAATTATGTGCTAAACATTTTGCATTGGTTTCATTGTGTGAGGCTTGTAAAATATGTTTAAGTCTACATGTTTTGTACACTGTATACAAAATAGAGACTTTGTATCAGATCATATGGTATGGGTTGCAATGTGTGTAGTAATATTTACTGTGCTTGTGGCAGCATGCAATTTTCAGAGCAGAAATGAGACAACACCCTCCGTGAGGTGTTCTCCACTCACATTTACTAGTGATTAATGAATGCTCTGCTTCACTGGCTTCACAGACAACAAAAACACGTAAAAGACATACAGCGAATGTCTGAAAGTAAAGAGGGGGGGAAGCAAAAACCCACATACTGTCCCGCTCCGTATGACAGGTTGGACCGCTCACACACCAGCACCCCCACGACGTAGACGCATGTTTTGGGCAGCTTCGTCAAAGGCTCCACGGCGTTCAAAGGTGCAGACCCCACCCCTGCTTTCTCGCGACGCCAAGCCAAGCTGCGGTTGGCACAAGCTGTTCCTAAGTGCCGGCCCATGGTTCAGCCCACTACGGCCTCTGCTCAACGTCAGCACGACTCCCAGCTTCCCTCGTCATCTGCACCAGTTCTGCTGGCAGTGCATCGCCAAGAGGAGGTTGTTTCACCCCCCCACTCCTGCACCACGGCTCTCCAAGTTCCCGGAACTCTCGGAGCCTGCACCATGTCAGCTTACAACGCTCCCAGAGCCCGCTCCCGACACCCCCAAAAACCGCTTCACACCATCTCAAGCCTCCGACACCCCCGGTGCCTGGACCACGTTGTCTCAAGCCTCAAATGTCCCCCCAGTGCCTGTGCCACGTCTTCAGCTTCCAATGCCTCCTGTGTCCGCTTCTCGTCTGCCCCCGTCAACCCCAGTCCCTGCTCCACGCCGGTTCAAGGCCGAGGTTAGGCTCCGTCCAATCCCAGCACCACATCAGAAGCTACCACTTCAGCTCCGGCCGGGAGTTCAGAGCGGGAGGGAACCGTGACCATTCTCCAAGTATCCATCCACCTGTCCCTGAAAGATGTCTGGAATCTGCTGTTTGAAGGTTTGGCTAGTACCATCAGCTGTGCCACTGGTAATGCACAGTTCGCTCCTCCTGCTCCTGCTTCTCCTCCGCCGGGCATGCTGTCACGGCCAACCCCCGGAGGGGTCCCGCCGGTGACCCGCCACCTATCTTCCCTCCACCCTCCCTGTGTAACTTTGGAATTGGGAACATCTGAATCCATTCCTTGAGTGGAGGTACTTTCGCGCTTGCAGTTGTGTTGTTCTGTGTTTCCATCATTTCAGTTCCTAACTCTTATTTTTAAATTCTTCCTGTTTTGTTCCGCCTTGTTTTCTGCCGCCTTTACTTTCCTGTTCTTACACACCCGCAGTTAATTTTAGTACTCCTATTTAGTTCAGCTGGTGGCCTCTCCCTTTGTTGGAGTATTACTAATGTCTCGTGCCTTCCATGCATGGTTTGCACATGTTGTGTGACACATGCTTCTGTAAGTGCTGTTTTTCTGCTCAACTATTGATCATTATTAAAGGGGACCTATTATACTAATATTCGGCCCTTTTTGTTGAGTTCTGGACTCCTATAGAGCATCTACACACGATAATCCACACAGAAAGCTTTCTATATCTTGCAGACTCTGTACATGTTCCTACAGTGTTTCCTTGGGTTTCCTGCCTCCCGCTCAAACGGTCTGTGTAATTTACTCTACACCCGGCCCTCCTCCAGGTACGCCTCCCGCCGAGCCCACTCTGCTGTGATTGGTCACACTCCCAAGTGCTCCCGAGGAATCCGGAGAGCTGCCGAACCCCTTTTGCCCGATTACTTACACAAAATAAACACAGTTTGGACACTTGTAAATTGTTACTTACAGCTTGCTCTTCTGACTCATCAACACGACCGAGTAACTTCAGCAACAGTTTGACGGATAGTCCAGCTTCGTATTGGCCCATGCTCACAAAAAGTGAAGTGCCGTTGACAGAGGAGCATATTTTTCTCTTTCTGGCCGGGAATCAGCAACTCCAACCACTTCTGCCTGATGCTTGCCTCTTCAGGCACACCTGAACAAACATTGCTCGACGTGTTAACACCGTGAAGAGAGCGAAGCAAAGTAGGGGTGCTGGGCATATAAGGAAGTCCGGGTTGTATTGACGTCAATGGAACTCTGTGTTAAAAAAAACCTCTGTGAAACACAGCGTGCGGAGCCTTCCAAAACTGCCTTCACGGCTCATCAATGTGCAAACCTCATTATCTGACGCATTGGCATCGTTTAACACGAGAATACAACATTGTAATAACATTTGTAGGTCAGAAGAGAGGACAAGCATAATAGGTACCCTTTAAAAGATTTTTACCTGCACTGGGTTCCCGTCTCTGCATCCTGGGGTCATCACCACTCCAGTATGTGACACATACAGTACAAGTAAATCTGCGTTGTTTGCATTGGAGAATTTGAGGGGAGATAAAGATGGAACTGAGAATTCAGCAAGTTTGTCCCTGCTCAAATTTCTTAAAACACATACCAATATAAATGAATTATTGAACTCCGACTGCATATCCAATACTGAAATACACATTGATTATTTTTCTAATGTTTGTGGATCTTGATGTAAAATAGTCTAAATTGTAAACACAATTAGTATTTTTTCATATTTGTGTTGTTGATACTTATAATACCCCCTGTCATGGGGAATCTGCAAAATGTTAAATAAATCAAGTGGCCTGACACTGCACTTTATTTGGTTATTGATGATGTTATTATGGAATTGTTGAAATAAAAACATAAAGCTGTCTGGACACCAATTCAGTAGTGCTACTGTTCAGTAGATTTTTTTTTCAGAATATTATTGTTTTTCTTAGTATCGAAGCCCGGCAAATGCCATCAGTCATCAAAGAAAGGGTGCCATAGAGCGAATGTGCGCTCTCAGTGGGGTAAGAGACAAGTCTGTGTTTGCGTTTGTGCTCATAGACTCCTCACTAGCGTCTAATGAGTCCTCTTTGGCATCTGCTGCTTAGACCCCCGACCAACACCAGGGTGGATTTAACTGCCCCCTTCATTTTTCTACTCCCTCTTGCTGAAACATAAGCGCGGTCTCTCTTTCTCACACACATGCACACACACACACACACACACACGCACACGCTAAGCCACATACAAAGAAAGAGCAGGCATGAACAGACACATAGTGAAATTACTTGTACTTGACAAGTAGCAAACAAAGGCTCATATGCTGCATTGTTGCCTTTGTATATGTGCAGATTTTTTTTTTTTTTTTTTTTGGGGGGGGGGGGGGGGGGGGGTTGTTAGTCACAGTTCTGCTTTATCCCGAAACAAAGAGAACACAAGGCAAAAAAAAACAGTACTGACATTTTTTCCCTTTTTGAGTCCATGGAAGAAACCACAGGATGGTAAAGTATTTAAGAATCACAGTGCAATAAAGTTGTAGTCCACTGTAGCAATATGTTGCTGTTTTTAAAAGTAAAACTGCACAGGCCCACAGCTACACAGCTACTACTTTCAATATGTTGGCAGGCTTACTGCTAACATTAAGTCATTACAGTCAGAACAAGAAACGGTGCACTTTTGAAGGACATCAGTGAGCCTTGTGTAGTCTGTGCGATGGAAGAGACTCCGTCCACTCGGTGGTAGAACTCAAACAGTTGTGTCAGCATTCCTATTTGTTTTGCTCATTAACACATGTTGGCAGGTTATAGTTCTTTGTTTGAGTTCGGCTCCTGGAGTATTCACTTCCTATATTTCCTTTCCAAAACCCTGATGTGAGTTTTGTTCCAGCTCAAACAAGCTTCGTTTGCAGACCATTTGGTTAAATATACAGTGTGATATCGATATGCTGATGGATTTAAGCAGCTTTGAATCCAGGGAATGCATGTCTGTTCACTGCATTGGTCCAGACTGAAATATCTTCCCATCTATCATCACTATGATGATTTGCACAGGCCAAAACGTTAACGTTCCCAGGGAATTCATTCTCATGAGAAAAATTGTGAGGTTAGTTTTTTGCTTTATATCCAAGTTTGGTTTATTGATATGCTTTTGATGATAACGCCAATGTTCACCGAGGTTTTCTTTTTTCTCCCGTGCTAAATAGACCCACTCCCAAATGTATCGGGTTCTGTAAAACAATTGACAATGGAACAGTAATGCTGACAGTGGGTGTGAAAGAAAGTAGACCTCCACCAAAGCAAATGTAAACTGTCCATTGCATTTAAGCTAATGATTGCCAACATTTGCACTTTAAGAGTTTGTATACGGTACATCAAGCAATCCACCGTGGAAACATAACCTCCGACTGATACAACAACTACGAGACAAAACAGTTACAGACTAACATAATAATGCCAATAAAAATATAATGTCCTATTTTCCAGACTCAACATTGGATTATTACATTATCATGAAATAGAAGATATCCCACCAGCATATGTGAGCGTTAAACACACCATGGCTCACAGGTATGAAAACCACCTAAAAACGTCTCTTCCACGATGAAAGTTGATAACCCGATGTGAACTTGTGATGACACAAAGACAATGCTGCAGAAAGATGAGAGTACTTTACATGGTTACACTTGCTAATGGAGTCTTTGTGATGGAAGAACATGTTCCATTCTGTCTTATTTGACGGGTCTGCTCATTAATGAAACATTTGACCATGAACGCAATCTGACCGTCTTTTGAATAGCGTGAGGCTATTTAAGAGAAGAGGTGAATGTACTGGTACACATTAATATCTCAGGCAAAGAGGTGTTTTAAGGACAATTATAAAACAAGAAGGTCTGTATGGGTTCTCTGACAGCTCCATTGTATATATTCTTCACATGCCAATCATGTATAATGTCCTGACATTACAATGATTTCATCTACATTTAGTGAATGTCAGTGAAAGTAGAAAAATGTGTCTGAAGGTGAACTCGATCCATTCTAGAATATTGTTCGACCTCTGATGTGTTCAGTACAGGCAATGTGTCGCGCTCTGTGTAACTGTGTTTCCGTCATTAGGTCCTGTTTGACGTTTATTTTCGGTTTAAGTTTTCTGTGTTGGCACCGTGTGCTGCAACTTTACTTTTCCCGTGATTGAGTGTTTGATTGAATTGACACAACATAACTTCTCTGCAATTACACATGCAAACTCGAACTGCAACCATTTTCTCTGAAGCAAGGCTAAAGCCTCCATAGTTGTCACCTTCTTTCGACTTGTCATTTTTGTCTCTCTTGGGTTTAGAGTGAAGCTACAACTAGGTTTTAGCATCACAGAGTATAAAAAAACAAACAGCCAATAGAGCAGGAGGAAGGGCGGGAAAAATGTAGCAAATAGTGAAATATGACACCCCCTGTAAAAATCAGGCAGTCAATTTGACTGCTATGGTCATTCGAGGTAGTAATACTCAGATCTCTTTTCTGTTTTGAAATTTTAATGATAAAACAATGTTAGAATAAAATAAACACACATTTAGGAAAAGTCAGGGTCCTATGGGTACATAGGTTTTTTTTACAAATACAAATCATTTTTTTGTAATATGAAAGGCTACATAAAAAAGGTTCTCTGGTTGTCAGAACTTTTTTCCCTCATTGGCTTTCCATCACTGGTTCCCATCTGGAACACGATGTAGACCTTTAATCTCTGAACGTATAGAGACTAGTTGGGAATTGTGACAAGAAAAATCGGTAGTGATGTTACGAGATGTGCCGAGGCTTCGAAGCTTGTGTCGAGTAATGGAGGGGGCATTTCCGCGAAGCGCGTATCGAGGCTTGGTTCATTTAGGGGAGGAGCTGAAAATGATGACGTCTGAAGCCTCGCTGCCCGACTGTACCACGTGACTGCTTCGGGCAGTGGTTCAGATTTTGGCACGAGGTTTGACAGCAATATAAACCCCTCAGGCTCCATTCAAAATGTGGGTTTTTGATGAGGAGTTGTAGTCATGTCAGCGTTTGGATAAAAGTTATAGAGTTTGGATACTAGAGTTTGGATAGCATTGTTTGGAGAGAGGATGGAGCCGGTGAGGAAGAGGAGGATTTCCCATGTGTGAGTGTAAGGGATGCCAGCCTGTGAGGCTGCGAGAGTGTACGTTGGTAAACCTCAGTCCCTCTGCCTTAGGAGCTGCACTGAACACGCGGTCGACAGCCCGGGCTTTTAGTCGTGTGGTCAACGCTTACGCCTCCCATTACGAAGGTGCAGCGTTCGAGCCCCGGTGCGGGCGGGTTTACATGAGATTGTTTTGATTTATATAAACTGGCAATTAAATTTTGATGCACGCCAGCGTCTTCTGTCCCCTTTGAAAGAGTGTTTTCAAAGACTGGAGAAGTTGTTTAAAAAAAGAAATCGTTTAAAACCAAAAACTGTTGAGAAATTGTTATTTCTGAATAAAATGTACCCTGTCCCGCACATCATTGTCGTAGTTACACACGCATATTCAGTGCCTTCATAGTTCCACAAGCACTTCCACCGTCCTCTGCCTGCAAAAGCCCATGCCATCTTTCTACAGTGGCAAAGAAACATGATTACACAACCCGCCATGTCATATGATAGTACCATTTGAGGAAAATGTACACAAACACAATACATTCAAAACATATTTTATTCTACACACGTGTCATTTATGTAGAGACATGATTTGGTCATACGGTTTTTGTTATTCATGGACACAACAATTCAATGAATCCTACACAATGTCGTTCAGATACAGCTGCCTGTATTATACACCTGGCCAGTAGGTGGTTTCGTGTGCACATGAAGCTTCGAGAAATGAACCCTTTCTCGAACCAGTTGGCTCACGTGGTTCGATGCCTCATGAGCCTTCATCTCACCGTCACTAAAAATCAGCTTTTGGAATAAAGTCATGTGCTGTTTGGTATTGGTAGGACAGTGGATTTAAGTAGCTTCAAGTCCAGCATGTCTGTCTGTTCAGTATGGCGGTCCAGACTGCAACATTTATCATCAACATAGCAGTTTGCACAGGCCACACCTTCGCATGGTTCTCCGGGAATTCATTGCTTTGGGAAAAGTTATGAAGTCGGTGCTTTATTTCTCGTCTGTGTTTATTGGTATGCTTCTAAAGATAACTCCAAGGCTCACCAAGGTCGATTTTTTTTTTCTTTCCATCCTACATAAATGAATAGGCACCTTAAAGCAATTGGCTATTGTGTGCAATAATGCTGACCCCTACAGACTCAGCAAACCAGGGCTAAATCCTCTGCAGGCCCGACGGCAATTAGTGAGATCAATATATTTACATTCATCAGCTTCAGCAAAGCGATTCTCCTGCAGGGTATTAAGAGGACTTGGATTATTAACTCAGTCCTAGATGTAATCATGGTGTTTTAATGTCTTGTTTAAAAACTGGTGCGATGAAGTTACTGTAAACATTTTTGTGGGGCATACTTAGCTTTGGTTTATTACTGTATATTTCACAGATAGATCATTTTCCAGCCTGGGCCTTGTTGCATAAAACTAGGCCTCGAGCTGCTACCACAAGTTTACTGAAACAAAATAAACAACAAAAAAGACCTACATCAGCCACCCACTCATTCATATGCGCTCAGATGGTGCGCATGCATGCATATTTTGCCCAAATCCCCCTTCTAACACATTCTCCTCTGATATGACATCAGGCAGCAGAAGGCAGGCTCCCTCCTGGGTTGTGTCGGTGTGAAATTAAATAGTAAATCATCTCAGCAAAAGACATAAGAGTTATGTGTGAGTCAAGGGCAACAGTTCTGGGCTCTTTAATAGGAGATGAAGAGGACTTTATGAAGGAGATAAATAACAGCTTAACAAACAGCCTCTGTGTGGTTCCCGCTTGAGGTTGGCTTCCATGACCTTAAGGATCAGGCAAATGAAGGAGAGCCAGGAATCTCTATTTCTCTGAAGACATGAAAAAATAATGTGCAGTGAAATTGGAGGACAGATATTCAGAAGGGGACCTGCAGGGAGCGGGGACCAGTGATGAATTGTGGGGGTGGGGTGGCATGCAGAGCGGCAGTGAGGTCTGGTGATATGAGACAAGACCGGTCAAATTCAGAGGACACATTGACAGTCAGACAGAGCTACAGAACAGTGGGAAAACAGAGGATATTTAAAAACAAACTGATAGAGATGGAAGTGTAATTGTGGTTGTCCCTTCAGAATTAAATCTTTCTACCGCCTACCACTCTACATTTCCTTTTCTAACAATTTAAAATTAAATTCAACACAAAGCTACAAAATGTAGCGGAAACTGAGTAAATCAAAGAAAAGCTCTTTCTATAAACACCATCTGGTCAAGAACGCTTGCTTCTCTGACCCTCTCCATCACACCGGCTCAAACCGCTGTGTACACAGACCCAAACCCACTCTGCTTTCTATTAAATAGACTCGTCTTCCTGGAGCTGCTGTGAGGCAGTCGCTATGATTACTGTAATGGCCCTTATATCACTTGAAAGTGCAGTCTCTCGCTTCAGAAAACAATGGAATCATTTAAATGAGAATCATGCATGTGCATGAGGCATGTACTACGATAATCGAATTGGATTCACTTTATTTAAGATCCGGACTCTCATTCCTCGATCCTCATGCAAGTACAGTGTTTACTGTCACTCATACACTCATTCACTCATACACTCATACACTCATGCACTCATACACTCATACACTGACTGCCTACCCACATCTTTTTAAGTATCTACCGTCACCTGCAATAAATAGAAAAAATACTTCCCTGTATGGTTGAAAATGTCCCTTCTCAAAGAGAAACCTGTTAAGATGAACAGTTTAGCACCAAATAAAAAGTTGTCCGTATTTTATTTATAACATGCCCTTTAACTTTAAGTATATCTGGCCAAGCTAATACTCCCTGATGCTGTTTAACATTTTTATGCGCTCTTCATTTCTAGGAAAGAAAATAGCATTTCCCGTTAACACCCTATAAAAGCTTTCACATCCCACATTGTTCATAAAAACAGAATGACGCACGGCTCCTTGTACCGTGGCTGACATTGTGGCCCATGAGAGACAGTTATGGTTCATCGGGGCTTCTTTATGAACTTGCTACATAGCTTATCTCCTCCTGTCTTTAAAGAGGACTCGGTGTAAAGAAAGTCACCTCTGCAAGGCTTCAATGTACTCTGATGTGTGTCCATCAAACGTTTTGGGAAGAATTTACCTGTGATGCTTGTACGCCAGCCATATATATGCCGTGCACACGATACAGCGTCTTCTTTTGGAAAAAATGTGCTGGCGTGACTCGGCAGACACAAGCATGGCTTAAGAAACACGCACACACCTCCTCGCTCTTCCAAGGTTCATTTGTCAAGATGACAGCTGGACTCTCACTGAGGTGGCGTGTGCCAAGCAGAATCCTATGCAAGCCTGCTTGAGTGGGGTCCAGAACATTCCTCAGAAACATTTCCACGCTCGCCAAGAGGCTGTGCTGCTTGGAGAGTGTACACAGAGTATGTACAGTAAGTGTGTGTGCACAAGTAAGCAAGTTGATCTTTGGTATGAGCATGTGGGCATGTCTTAATGAGAAATAACAATGAAGTCCAACCTCTCTACAGTTTGGCAGGGATCAGCCACGCGTTGTCAGGCTTTCAGACATTATGTGCACCTGCTCCACCATAACACCTTTACACCTAGCCCTCTCCCTCCCCTCCGCTTCATTCACACGTGTGCCCTTGGATGTCCATTTGATACCCATGAAGAGTGTTGTTTGGTTTCCCTACTGCTTTTTATCGCCATATGATCTGCCCTGCTGTGCAGTTAAATAACCTCTTGCTTTCCTTCTTTTGTTGAGGTTTGCAGAAGAAGGAGCCGATGTTGTGTAGGAGACACTTTCTGAAACCCTCTACTTTACACTCATGGGCTGTTAATGCAAGAATATTTTTAAATAAAAGCACATGAAACATTTGGGCATTTTGGTCGCTCGGTTGCATGACAACTGCGTTATTGCTGCATGCGTTCAATAGTCCTTGCATTGGTTACTGTTATTCCCTGTATGTTGGTGTCAACCAATTCTCAATCAACCGGTACAAAATGCTCCTTCGGTCCAAATACATACAGTGGGGCGATCAGTCTTTTTCTGTAGCCTATCCCTGGCTTTGGACCGTCTTACCCATTCAATTGCGAACCATCAAAGACATTTGCTTAAAACAAAACGTACGACTCATTTACTTTACTGCTAAATCTGGCAAGATTCCAAACCCTCTTGGCAACATACAAGTATTTTCCCAAAAGCAACTAGCGACAAATCTAGTGACATTTTGTAGCGTCGTTGGAGAGTGTTGTGGTATTTGGGGACTTAAAAGTAAAAGCACGTATTGAATGACGTCCTGTATGTGCGAGGGATGTAAATGTAAAGTGGAATGTTAATCTTCACTAAAATACTACTCATTACACTCAAGCCTCATTCGGACTCGGTCACAAACCTGTCAGTGTGTCAGAACGTGTGATGGAAGAATGTTGCGTGATAAATGAAACAAGTTGTCTGCAACTGCAAGATAAAAGGTGGAGGCTGAAGGCGAGTCCGGATGTAATTATTACGCTGGCTAGACTTTGAGAGGTGCTGGCCGAGATAAAATGTTTAAATTATTGTATTTTGATAAAGTGATGGCCAATTTGAAATGAACAAACCAAGAATCCAATTTATTTGTAGTTCTAAACATAATTAAGGTGTTTTTATTTTACTTTTTGTCTCTCCTACGAGGTTATGCTTTTTTCCTACAGCATCTCTCACAACATCATATGCAAATAATATGCCAATTAGCTATGACATCATCTAGCGACTTCTAGGACAGCCAATAGCTACTTTTCTTACTGAGGAGTTGGCAACAGTGGCACCCGTTGGTTTTGGGGGCATGGAAGAAGAGTGCATGTGTGTCTGTGGATAGATAAAATGTGCACAGTGACCGTGAATGTGCATTTTGTTTTGATAGCAGCTTCCCTCAAACGTCCCTGACACTCTTTACTCTAATTACCCAGATTGGGTATGCTGGAAAGGAAGCGGGAGTAGCAGGGGGTCCTTGATTCTGTCCTTGTCCAAACCTCGGGGAATGCCTTGGGAAGTCAGTCATACATCCATCACGCACATTTCACAATTTAATCAATCCCCTAATGAAAAAGGGGCACAGAGAAGGAGGATAAAAAGCCCTCACACTCCCAGCCACAACTAAAGGGTGGGGCCGTTCTTTATCTGCCACTACAAATGCTGCCTTATTTTCATTTTCTATGCCTGGGAGAAGGGAGAGTCATTCCATTGTTACCTCCAGGGAGAATAGCACCTCTAATTCGCCATAAGCCTGCACTATTAAAACCCAGATGTCTTTCATGCAGCAATAACAGGAAAAGTCATTCACTGCTTAACTTCCATTTCTCCATGTTATTCTGAGTAATACGAAGGATGGTCTTTTAATACAGTCACATGCGTCACCTCTGGCTATTATTAGGGTGACACAAAGGCACAGTGAGCACACTCTCTCATCCACCAAACTGCATGAATCTGAAAATGTGTCTTCTTTTTGTTGCTTCTTTAAATGTCAAAACATGAATACGGCACAATGCTGAGATAATTAAAGTCCTTGTCTGCGGTCAGTATTTCTTGATCTATATTCACAAAGTACATTTCTATTTATTATTCTCGTATCAGACAGCCCGAATGTTTGATGTGTAAGATCATTTGTCTCAATTTTGTTTACAATCATTGTTCACAACAAGGAAAATACCAATTATTACACACCACAATGTTCCCCAAGCACTACTGTAGTACTGCCACGTGGTTTTAACTTTAATACTTACAAAGAATTTATTTTTAAAATGTTGGTAAAAGGCAGAATTATGTGGTTCGTCGGGGATTATGTAGTCATCTAAAAGGTTTGATGTGATCCCCTGTGCAAGACAAGGCAAGTTTATTTATAGAGCACAGTCATTCTAAAATCATCACATAAAATTCCATAAATCATTCCATAAAACAAAACAATAAAATGAGTGCAGATAAAAGAGTTTCAGTTGTCAAATGCACAGTTGAATAGAAGTGTTTTCAGCCTAGTTTTGAACATTGCCAAAGTTGAGAATTGTTGCACATCTTCTGGAAGACTGTTCCAGATTTTGGAAGCATAAAACTGAAACGTAGCCTCACTGTGTTTAGTCGTGACTCTGGGCACCCACAGGAGACCCCTCCCTGAGCTTCTCGGAGCCCAAGATGGTTTTGTGGCACTAGCAGGTCAGAGATGTACTTTGGCGCAAGACTTGTACACATGCAGAGATATTATAAAGTCTATTCTCTGAGCGACAGGAAGCCAGCGCAGAGACCTGAATACTGGACTAATATGGTCATATTTCCTGGTTCTAGTCAGGACTCGAGCAGCAGCATTCTGGTTGTACTGCAGCTGTTTTACTGCTTGTTTAGAGAGCACAGTGAAAAGGCGGTTACAGTAGTCTAACCTGCTGGACACAAAGGCATGGATTAGTCTCTGGCTTAGATACAACTATTCCCTTGATTTTGGCAATGTTTTTTAGGTGGTAAAAAGCTGATGATGTTATTGATTTAATGTGGCTGTTAAAGCTCGAGCCTGAATCCATTATTACCCCTAGATTTCTAACCTGATGATTAGGTTTTAGAGAAAAAATCTCAAGGTGTCTAATAACACTTTCTCTTTGTTTCTGTGGGCAAAAGGCAATTATTTCAGTTTTGTCTGAGTTTAGCTGGAGAAAGTTGTTTTGCATCCATACACTGATCTGTTTGATGCAGTGACAAACTACATCTGCAGGACCATGTTCACCTACCGTCAGTGACACTTAGATCTGAGTGTCGTTTGCGTAGTTGTGGACACATTGCAGCTGCGTATTAGCTGGCCTAAAGGAAGCATGTACAGATTGGAAAGGAGTCCCAGGATGGATCCCTGGGGAAACCCACAGGTCATAGCCATTTCGTCTGATTCCAACAAAGTACTTCCTGTCCTCCAGGTAGGACTTGAAACAGTTTAAAGCAGTACCAGAGATTCCCACCCAGTTTTCTAACCTTTGTAATAAGATCAGATGGTCAGCTGTGTCAAAGGCAGCGCTCAGGTCTAGCAGAAGTAAAAGTGAGACTTTGCCTGCATCTGTGTTCAGACAGATATCATTTGTCACTTTGATCAGAGCTCTGTGCTGTGATGGGGCCTAAAACCTGATTGGAAAGTATTAACCCATTGTTGGAGAGGAGACAGTCAGTAAGCTGTTGGTATACAACCTTTTGTAAGGTTTTGTCCAAGAATGGCAGGTTAGATATGGGCCGATAGTTGTTCAGTACTGTGGCATCAAGACTGCTCTTCTTCAGAAGAGGCTTAATGACAGCAGATTTAGGGCCTGTAGAAATGTTCCATTCTGAACTGAAATCTTTACTAGGTGAGTGAGTTGTGGGAGCAAACGCACAGACTTTAGAAATCTAACTCATCAAGGCAGCACGTTGATGGACTCAGACTGCAGATGATCTCTTCGACTGATTCGTCAGTGACAGGTGTGGAATGTGTCAGCTCGAGGTGTCTAGTTGGCTGAAGAAGAGTTATTTGTGTTGTGGAAATTATTGCATTTTTTATACCTTAAACTTTGTTGTGAAAGAATATTGCAAACTCATTGGACTTAGATGTAGAAATGAGTTGTAAGGGGAGTGAAACCAGAGGGTTTTTTAATCTGTTCCCTGTAGCAAACAGTACACGACAGTTGTTACTACAGTTGATTTCAGAAAAATAACTCTCCCTTGTTCTACGCAAGGTCTGGTTGAAAGCATGTAGTTGTTTTTTTTTGTAAACCTAATAATGAACCTGGAGCTTTGACTTTCGCCATTTGAGTTCGGCTCTCCCGCACCATGCCATTTATTAGCGTAGATTGTAGCTTGCATGTTAGAAATAAATTCTCACAACACCTTTATTGACAGTGCCAAACCAAAGCCTAGCCACTTTGAAATTATGACAAAATAAATTATAAAGTTTGCATCGGGGTGGGGTTGTGTTTGCAGTCGGGTTTGACAGTTGGGTGGTGGCCCAAACATCCATTTACAAAGAAAAGCTAGTTCTATTGAGAGTACAGTGTATAGCAACAAAACAATAGAACCTGTCAGATGATGCACATATGCTGTATAAAAAGTCTCTCCTCCCATACAAGGGTGCTCTTCAGTGCTTAGAAGCCTTTCTGTGACGCATTGTCCCATATCTATATTTCATGCACCTGTCAGGCTTTACCATCCTGTTGGGGGAACATATTTGTCTGTTTGTTCCTGTTGGGATTCACATTCTTGGAGTAGGTTCCACAGTTTTGGGCTTTAGAGCTGTGAAAGGTCTGGCTTTTAGCCCTTGATGGTTTTACTGTCTGCAAGTGACAGATTGTCTCAGCTGTGCACTGGTGTCATTCTCTGAAACAAGAGTGCAGCGCAGCAGTCAACTGGCCCAGCGTTGACAGACTTCTGTGTTTTTTGTTTGCTTTGTTTTTTCTGTTTGTTTTGTTATGTTTACTTGTTGTTTTTTATGATTTAGGTAAATTTTTTAAGACATGGTTGTTGTCTTTTGGTGTATAGTAATCCCTCGCCACTTGGGCTTCGAATTTTGCAGCTTCACTCTATCACGTTTTTTCAAAAATTTATTAATAAATGAATAATGCTGTTTTGTGGTTGAATAAAGTCTATTATTACTTTAAAAAATAAACATTGAAGCAAAATGTAGGTTTTTTGCCTAAATTAAGAATTTTCAAGCGTAAAAATTACTGAACTAAGTAACGTACAAATATAAGGCATTCAGAATACGCATTCAAAGACATTGTGACGATATGTAATATCCTACACATGTCACTAGGTGTCATTAATGTTATTGTAATATTCAACGAGACACACAAGCATCAGGCTTGATTACCAGAACAGGCTTTTATTGCAGGTTTGAACACTCTTGCGACAGCCACAATAATTCTTGACACGAGCTACTGTTGCGGACGTAACCCACAATGTCACTTCCTGTCCGCCCCCCACTGAGCTCCCATGCACCGGGACACATTTACAGCAACACACACAAGCACGAGTCTTATTTATGTCTTAAATGGCTTATTTCCTCTGATTATGTCTACTATAAGGCCAAGCGGCATAGAAAATGAATGAATGAATGTCTACTATATTTGGTAATATGAATGTAAAGGTGACTCTGGGGGTGTTATTTAATGTCTAGAAGGCTCTAACAATGTTAAAAATCACATTTAGAAGGTTGTAAAGAAGTTTTCTACGCTCTAACTGCAAAAATATACCATTTATGAATAAGGAATCCTACTTCACGGAAATTCACTTACTCACGGTCGGGTCTGGAACCAAATGAGGGATTACTGCAATAGAAAAATTTCTTAGCATTTTGAACACTTTACTCTCCAAACTTGTGTTTTGTTGTTTTCCATTGCCCCTGCCAGGCCCAATATTCAACGATCTTCTTCAACATTTTAAGGATGAATCTTGTTCAGTTAATGAAGTTTATCGATTTATCATACCATAATTTATCATTGACGGGTGATTTCAGAAGTATGTCATAGTTGAGGTCAACGTTTGTTGATGTTTAAAAAGTTCTGCTGCCAGATCATCTCTTTGCAAATTTTATTTGACACACTTATAAATAGGATGTATTAATTTACTGTATACGTTCTCCGCTTGTCACAATAGTAGAAAGGTCACGTGTTTTTCATTTCCTTCTTCTATTCCTATTTTCCCTGCAGAGTCGGTGGTTTGATAATTTCTTCCTTGATTTAGTTTACTCTAGCAGAGTGATAAGATCTCAAGAAGCAGACAAGTTGTCAGTAATGAAGGCAACCGCTTTGATCTGCCAGCAAATAGGTCATTTAGACAGGGTCTTCTATCTGATGCTGGTTGATAAGTCATGACTCCGTCTCTCAATATTCCACTATTAATCTTAGTTCAGTATTGCTTGCTTGATTAACCAAGATGGTTTTGATTGGTTGTTATTTGAGAATGATTTGTCATGACACTTTATGGAAGTGTGTGGCTGGCCAAATGTGATATCTGAACTTCCACTATCCACTTTTTGGGGGCCAAAATGACGGAACACACACATATAATTGACTTTTTGAGGGTTAAGACTTTCTCGCTGACAGGGTTCAACTAAGTCTCTTCCACATATTTCCACGGAATCTAAAAGGGCAGAATGACAGTGAGAACTGCTCATTATTGAAACGACATCCTGCTGCCACAATCTTCTGCGATAAAAGAAAGAGACTGATAAGGTGCTGCGACAGCCTGCTGATTCATTTTCTTTGACGTCAGTTACTTGAGCTCTGTCAAAAATAACACCTTAATGGTGGTAACTGATGAATTTTTTTAATTACATTAAAATTTTTACCGTAATTAACACGTCATGACAAGCCACATCTGTCAGACAGAGACAGAGGAAAGTGCAGCGTCCCCCCAGAGTCCAGTGCTCTTTTATAACTTCATTCTGACCTAAACACATCAACAGCAGTGCAATACCAACACCGTATATGTATCTCCAACTCACAAACATTTGTTCCAAAATTCTCACCACACTCACACGAGATGCATTCACTGGGACTGCAAACTCTGTTAGGCAAACACATTTTTACACATTTGTGGTATTGTTTAGCTTGATGTAAATTTTCACTTCATTTGTAAATCATGTCAGTAGCAGTTTATCATCACCTCATCCCTAAACTCAACCCAATAGAAAGCATGCAAGTGTACATATTCAACTATCCATAAATATTTAGCAGTCTGTAACTCAAAGATTTTGAGGCTGTTTGCACAAAACCTTATTAAAAACGATATAATTTTTAACGTTGATTTAGATCAAAACATAGTGTATGTTGCCTGACAAGTTAAAGAACGCCAGGCAGACAAACAGATCTCAAATTGAATGTGTTTACGTACTACACCACTTATCATTTCTGTGCAACCACAGATAATGGAAGTTTGTGAAAAGAGATAACATGCACAACATGGCTTTAATAGCATCCATGCAATCATGAGGGAGGGAATGTCATGGTCCGCAGGACAGGAAGATTAGTGATCAGTGGAGTTTGTAAGCTCATGTCCTTGTGTTGCTCACCTAGACAGTCACCTAGACTTTTTGTTTTTTCTTTTGCACTTCTCTAGGACTTACCCGGTTTGTGTTTTCGCAGAGTCTTTTTCTCTGTTGCCTTTTGTTTGCCTTTTTGCCTGCAAGCCAGCTCCTGCTCCACGCCAGGCTGAGGCCAGGTTGCCTCCTGCTTCGCGGTTCAGGGTTCCTTCCACCCACCCTGGATTTTTTGGGACTGCGCAATGTCTGGTAGCCGTTCCTTGGGGCAGAGGGGGGGTTCTGTCATGCTCTACAGAACTTCCTGTTCTGCACTCATTTGTAGGATGTACTTCCTGCCAGTTGTAGGTGCAGCGACATTACCTCAGTGGAGTTGCGTGTGCAGCTGGGTTGTATTCGTGATCAGTGGGGTTTATAGGCCCAGTGGAGTCATTCTGACTAGTGTTCATTGTTGCTGACGTCATTGTGTTGCTCAACCACACTGTCACCTGGACTTTTTGTCATTTCTTTTGCACTTCTCTAGTACTTGGCTGGTGTTTTCACAGAGCCTTTTGTTTGCCTTTTTGCCTGCATAACTATGAGTAGCTGTACCTGCCCCTGTTTAATAAATGGCTTTTTTTTGCACGCAGCCTCGAAAGCTCCACACCAGATCATAAAAAGGAAAGCTAATTGCCTGGAATGTCATTACAACCAGTCTCCCAAACAGGGCGATTTAAGACAAGACCAAAATCAAAGGGATAATACAATTTATGGAAGCTATCGCTTCCTAACTGGGGAGGATTTATTTCATGCCAAGGCCAACAGACTGAAGTCATTTTATTTTTCATGCATGCTGTCTGTCCTCGCGAAGACCTGAAGCAAAGCAAGTGAAAGTGATGAGGGAGAGCACAGCGTAAGTGGAGAGATCAGTGGAAATAGGCGGAGGGACGCTAAGGCTGAGTGAAAGAGTTGCAATGGAGGAGGAAGGGGAAAGAAACGTTGAGACAAAGAAAGGGGAGGAGAGCAGGGGGTTGAACGAGAAGGGTAGAAATATTTGGGCATGTAATAATTACTTGTCTTGTCTTCAAATGGGAAACGATCCATAGCTAGAGTTCTCACTCTGGCCTGTCCTTCATCTCCTAGTTGGTGGGGGTCATTTCAGTACACTTCAGGATTCAAGATTATGGAGAGTCTTTGAAGGAGTTGTTGGTTGCAGCCTGTTAATTATCCGCACTGGCAGCAGTCATTCTCATACATTTATGCGCGGAAAGAAAAGTACCCCATTCAGAGCTGCACAATTAGCACTGACAGGATGTTGTGACAGCTTCTGATCACTTTGTTCTGGTTGGGAGCGGATGGTTCACATTTGTTTGATCAGAGAGACACACCTCATGTGTCCCTGTTGTAGTGGATGAGGAGGACGTGATAGGCAGAGTTGGTGATGCTGACAGGTATTTTTACACCAGTACGGAAAGGCAGGATGACACCTGTCTAGTATGGTATGTCCTTCCCATGCCCTTATTAGTTGCTCTGGCTCTTTTTCCTCAGCAGGGCACCATTCCTGGCATGTCAGACAGGAGGCTAAATTGGTTCCTCAAGTGGTGAAAGATGGAGACAACTTTGGACGGACTCTTTTGGCGCATTCAGACTCTTCACTGAAGTAGTCACTGAGCTGGAAAAAAAGCTGTCCAGTCTTCTGTGTTTGTGTGTGTTTGTGTGTGTTTGCGTGTGTGTCAGCCCATATACAAGAATCCTCCATTTTGATATAGTTATAACTTTTTCTCTTTGCCATTCACACCTCATTTTAGCACGCTTAAGTCTACCACATCAACTACCATGTTTACACATGCTACAAACCTCCTATGCTGTAACTGTAGCTTACATTTCAGCAACTGTATTACACCTTCTGAAGAGACAATAGAAATTGCATATAACTAAGTGGAGAGTAGCGGTTCAACATTACGTTCACACCTAGTATTTTCATTTTGGCTAGTTTTAAGCATGGGTTCCTGAAACAGACATGTTGCTCTGTAACTCTTTTGGAGTTATTTATGTTAATATAGGTTGATCATGAAGATGATAACAAGAAAAAGAAGAGAATAATGAATAATTCACTTTGGTTAAGCAGAGAATAAAAATATATTGAATTTGACTTCTCGCCAGCTGTCAAAAAATAAAAATGCTGACAAACACAAACTGGCAGGAGCCATGATCCAACTCAGTGCACTCACTGAGTGCACTACAGGGCATGAGCACTCAACTTAGGTTTCTGCTCTGTATTTGATCAAGAAATGTACAAACTCAGCGATTTTTACTTACGAAAATGTTTAAAATGATTGGAATCATACAGAAAATACTTGTTATCATTATGTTATCATTATTTTTTTTTTTTATTATTATTGATCATCTGACTGTACGTCACAAATTCCTCCCTCCTCCAGCTCCGGTGTGCTCCACCTAACACAAGCAGGTTCATTAATTATGTTTGTTGTCAGCTAATGATAGCGATTTGGCAATGTTTAGCTACTAATGTATTTATCAGTCGATTCTCTGAGACTGCTTTTGTGTGTGTGCACGCGCAACCGACAAGTGTATATGAGACAGTGGTGGGTGAAAGCCACAGACGGCATTTCATTTTATTAAGGGTTGAGTTTGGTTTTATTTGTGACACTAGCTTGATGTAAAGATTATTGCTTGAGTCTTGTGAGGCTTGTGTCTCTAGGAGGTTATGTGTGCTCACATACGGGGCACAGTGTATGATTGAGCCATTTTGGCTTATGTTCAGTCGCTGTCATGTTTTTTTGTTTTTTTGGCTGTCTGTACGTAATGGACAGAGATGGGATGCTTGGTGGTTTGGGCTCTATTTGAGCATTACATTGAAAAGCCATCAAACTGAGTTCCAATTACACATCACTAAGGCTAAGCCTTGCCACACACTCAGTGCACTTATTAGATATCTTTCTTGTTGGAATGACTCAACCAAAATACAGGTCAATTTATTCAACCGTATTCTGCCCCATATCTCTCACTGTATTCATGAGTATCTACAGCAAGGGTATGATTCAATCATTCAAATTTTTTTTTCTATCAACAAGCGTTTAGTACTTATAAAGATATTTCCTACACAACTATGTTTTCATCAGTTTTTTTCATTCCCTTGTCTAATTGTTATTTCTGTTCACAACATGCTTGCATCCCCAGCCTGGCACCAGCCAGTCTTTGACAACAATAAATGTGTCTTGATTTCTTCTCTTCCCCCCTAAAGTATTGAATTCTTTATTTAATTTTTTTGAAGCAGTGCAAACAGAATGGTCCCTGCGGCAACACTAATGGAGTCCTTGAGCATGCGGTAGCTTGAAATGTCATTCGGTGATGAATGTGTGTGTATGTCTGTGCAACAGTGTGTGTGCCCTGTTGTGTCCCTTTTATGTGTGTTTCTTGTGAAGAATATGCAATATCAGGTCTCGGAAACTGTAGTGCTGCAAGGACACAATTATTAAACTCAGAGGCTGTAGATCACAAACTCATCTTTGAATAATAAACACCTCATGATATTGTGTACATTGCACCAATATTTAATGTATTGCGATAACTGTGTTTTATTATAGTCTTTATAGTTCTGAAAATCTAATTTTAAAAAACACGCTGTTAAAGGGGACCTATTATACTCATTTTCAGGCTTTTTAATTGAGTTCTGAACTCTTATAGAGCAGCTACACACGATAACCCCCACAGAAAGCTTTTGAGGTCTTCCAGAATTTGCACCTCTTCCTGCAGGTGTTTCCTGCCCTCCGCCCAAACGGTCTGTGTAATTTACTCCACCCCGGCCCTCCTCCAGGTACGCCTCCTGCCGAGCCCACTCCACTGTGATTGGTCACACTCCCAAGTGCTCCCGAGGACTTCCGGACAGCTGCCGAACGCCTTTTGTCCGATTACTTACACAAAATAAACACAGTTAGGACACTGATAAATTGTTACTTACAGCTTGCTCTTCTAACTCTTCAACACAACCGAGTAACGTTGGAAAGGCGTCGGACTTCAGCAACAGTTTGGCGGATAGTCCAACTTTGTATTGGCCCATGTTCACAAAACAGTCCGTGTGAAGTGCCGTTGACAGATGAGCATATTTTTCTCTTGCTGGCCGGGAATCAGCAATTCTTACCACTTCTGCCTGATGCTTGCCCCTTTAGGCACACCCGAACAAACATTTCCTGGGAGCCATTGCTCAACATGCTAACACCATGAACTGAGCAAAGCCGAGCGGGGGTGCTGGGCATGCCCATATAAGGAAGTCCGGGTTGCGCTGACGTCAGTGGAACTCTGTGTTAAAAAAAACTCTGTAAAACACAGCATGCAGAGCCTTCCAAGACTGTTTTCAGAGCTCACTTCCAAATGTGCAGACCTCATTGTCTGATGCATTGGCATCTCATTAACACGAGAATACAACCTTGTAACAACATTTATAGGTCAGAAAAGAGGAAAAGCATAATAGGTACCCTTTAAAGTGCTCGTGTTCACCAAAAAAAGATGAAAAACCAATTAAACAACAAACAAACAAACAACCAACAAAATGAAAGTACTCACTTAATAAAATGTTATTGTCATACTACTGTCATCCACCGGTAAACAGTTATAAAATAGGAGTGAAATTAAGTAAGTTATAATTGTCAAACGCCCCTCTGCGAGTTTTCTAAACCACTGCCATCCTGGCTGTGACATCACGTCAAGGACACTTTCCGGCAACCACATTCAAACCCATGCAGCCATGAACTCACAGCAAAGTCAAGAAAGTGACATATTCACAACAATGACACAATAATAACTCTCACTGATATTGTGTTGTGATGAGTATGTTGTAACAAACACACAAAATTGGCCACAAGTATGTTGTTTGACTAGCAGTGACTGACATTAACAGCTCTATGCAGACTGCAAAATACAAGATCAGTGAGCAGCTGCTTATCTAGCCCTGGCATGAAACCCCATACTATTATTCTAAGATTTGTAGAATAGGTCTAGTAAAAACAAATCGACTGTTTAGTTAGAAATGGCTGTTTAGGTAGCTATTCATGTCAGAACATTTTCCGGCAACCAGATTCAAACACAACCCTGAACGCACAGCAAAGTGAAGAAAGTGACATATTCATAAATATAACACAAAAATAACATTCACTAATATTGTATTGTGATGAGTGTGATATAAAAGCTGATGGTAGAGACACTCTCCGGTAACACACATTCAGTCCCAACTTTCCTTTATCTGAGGTGCGGTATCAGAACAACTGCTTTCAAAGTTTATCAAAAGCATCTGACACGGTGAAGGGCGTCTTTTGGAAATGTGAACAAGCTTACTCTGTTTCCTCAAGTGTTCCAGCAAAAGCCTTCGACACAAGGATTCAAGATTCAAGAGTTTTATTGTCATATACACAGTAAAACAGGTAGTTCTACTATGCAGTGAAATTCTTATTTTGTTCATTCTCCCTAAAAAAAAGAAAGGAGCACGCGTAATGTAAAAAAAATTAAAAAAAACAGAAATCCATCCAAAACTGCAAACTGCAAACTTCCCTAACTTTTTTTATTTTTATTTTGCTTTTTTCCTTCCTTACAGTGTTACCAACGCTTACCAATCAACATACAAAATAGTACTTATAGTATATGGATACACAATGCAACGGTTATTTCAGTAATGGCATTGTTAATACATTTTATAGGCTATAGCCTAAATCATCATCATCACTGATTTGTGATGAATTCAACTAATCACCCGGAGAAACAAATTAGCTTTAAGCTATATTGTGTACATGTTTACAACGCAGAGTTTCTGGATTCTGCTCACCACCATGGTGGTCAAACCCGCACAGGGCATACTACAGAAGTGGATGCCGAGTCGGCAGTCCTGTTTAAGTGTAGTGTCCTTGGTCATGAGCACTTAAAAGTCTTCCACTCAATTAATCTTGTTTTGTTTTTTTTGTTGTTGCTGCAACAGATTCGTTCAGACCAGGATCAGGACATCTCCATCCGATACAGCATCACTGGGGTAGGAGCAGATCAACCACCTAACGAGGTCTTCAACATCGACCCTGTGCTTGGAAAGATGTTTGTCACCAAACCTCTGGATCGAGAACATCGGTCATCCTACCATGTGAGTCTCTCTATGTCTGTACGCACACTCACACACTTAAAAAATTCGTTGTCTTTACCTTGAGCTTCAAAATCTATGAAAATGTTGAAATGCCTGTAAGAAGTGCAATAGCAGATGGCTGACAAAAACATGTCTAGGTAGTTCTAGGGTTACATATGAATTCCATAGCTAGAACATGAAAGTTGGATCTTATACCTGCATTATATTATTATACCAAAATGAACTCTGCTAAGTCACTCACTTAAATACGGTAATGAAACTCTAAATACAAGAATTCAATGAAACAGTCGTGCTTTAATCCCTGTGGTTGTCTTGCACACTGTAAAATTCAGGCTGGTATTGGCGATACCAATCCGATACGTATACTGGGAAAATTCACCTAAAGTGTCTGGTAAATTTTAAAAAGTAGTATATTTCATATCATAGCGTAAAAAATACAAGACATTTAATAATTGATTTATTAATGAAATAAATTCCATCCATCCATCCATCCGTCTTCTATGCCGCTCACTAGGGTCGCGGGTATGCTGGAGCCTATCCCAGCTGACTTCGGGTGACAGGCGGGGTACACCCTGGACTGGTCGCCAGCCAATCGCAGGGCACAAATAGACAACCATTAGCTCTCACATTCATTCCTATGGACAATTTAGAGTTGCCAATGAACCTAACATGCATGTTTTTGGACTGTGTGAGGAAACTGGAGTACCTGGAGAAAACCCACGCACGCACGGAGAGAACATGCAAACTCCACACAGAGACGCCCAACTTAGATTTGAACATAGAACTTCCCGATCCCCAGACTGTGTGGCCAACATGCTAACCACTAGGCCACAAATTAAAATTAAATAGATTATTAATTTAAATAATGTATTAATGAATTAAAGTAATTTCCTTGAAGTATACCGAGGTAGCGGAGTGATTTACAATAAGAGAAAAACAGACGACTAAATAATATAAAATAAATCATATAAAATATGTGAAAATGGTATTTTAAGCAATAAAACAAGAAAATAAGTAAAATAATAAAACCATTACAATAAATGATTCATTATTAATAACTATGTTTAAGAATGAAAACTTTATTCAAAATTCATACATGGCTCTGTTTCTGATCGGTCAATGTTTCAACAAACATTTCAGACAAACATGATCTCAAATGACTGAAGTATCGAAAGTATCAATATTTTACTTGGCAAATCGATTTCAGAGCATGAAGAGCTGGTTTGAGAAGTATCGATTTTTCAGTATCGAACCGCACGTCACTCGTCAGGAGTGAGAGAGTGAGAGTGTATAAATTACAGCACTACGCTGCATTTGCTGTTATCACTGTCCATTTCGTCCATTTCACATGTTCAAATATACCGTCGTTATTCTTCATAATGGTTGCCGACAATTTGATTTGAACTTTCACTTTTACGGAGGACCACCAGTCGTGATATTATTTGGGACTGCAGGTACATCTTAGATTTGATGTCATTCGAGCTAAATATGGATAATATGTCAATAGAAAAATATCTACAGTATGTTCTCTGTACTCGTTTATATGTAAATCAAATCCAAATTAGAGACCTCTTTAATGGCAGATGAGCAAATGTATTCTTAAGAGAAGCACTAACCAATGAGTTGATTTGGAAGTTCAACTCCCTGCCAGTAGTAGAGAATTGAGTGAGACATGATAAAGATGTGTGTGTTTCTTGTGTGTTGATCTCTGATACAAGCTGCTGTGAGAACACCAGGGAGCGTACATATTAAATATTATCAAACGCAAAATTGGAAGCGTTTGTGAGCTTCAGATAGTTTAATTAAATGTATTTGTTTGACGAACATCCACTTCAAAAACAGAACAAAATGTTCATGTTCTTTTGTTTCAGAAGAAACAGCACTCACCACGCAACAAATTACATTCTTCCCAGAAAACCCTCAGAGCTTTTAGCGTACTGTCACAAAGTCGTCTCTTTGCCAAATACAGGACACTGCCCATTATGCCCCCTCCCCGTGCGTTTCAAGATAATAACTATAATGTGAACCCAGAATTACATTTTGCCTTCTTTAAACATAGCTGTAATCTCTAACTCCCGCTGCCATTGAATTAAGAATGTGTGCGTGTACATGTGGGATGGTGGGAAGAGGGTGGGCAGAGATAAAGGACCTGGCTCTCAGCCGGCGAGATGGGATGGCAGCGCACGGATATTGGGTGCAGGACAGATCAGACAATGCAGTGGAGAAAGTAAAGTCAAATTAACCTCGGGGAAACCTGGAGACGCAATTTCAGTGGAGGTGCAAAATGGAAGCAGATGGTGAGGAGGAGAGGATGGGCTCCAGTGGAGAGGATCTCCACCTCTCAGTCTAGAAGGAGGCAACAGAGGCGACTGCTTATGTCCTGCATGCTGCGATGAGCCTGAAGGCGATTTCACTTATCTGGCTCTCGTGTCTTGTCATCTCCAAAATGCTTATTTCCCATCAGCCGAGCTGTGATGAAAGAGTACCTCAATCCTCCATACATGACCAAGGAATGCGATGTTCTCATATCAAAAGATTTGCCAATTTATTCCCTCTCCCCCAGGCTTCCTTTACTATAGTATCTTTCATTCTTGACACCCCTTTTGACAAATACCCCTTGCTTCAAATACAAAAATATACAACAGCATGTAAATTTCCCTCTAGGGAATATAAGCAGCACGGGGAAAAATATATAGTTGGTCCTTATATGCTGTATGGGCTCTTTGCTCGGTACGGATTGCTGACTTTTTCAAATACTGTAATAGAGAAACCTGCATAAATTGTATGCAGAAGAACAAAAATAAAAAATGTGTCCTATGATATCAACTTTTCATGGCTTGCAGCAAACAAAATGCGTAGAGATATAAACCCACGAAAGGTGACTTGAATTAGCTTCGGAGGAAACCAAAAAGGCACTTCAGTTCCTTAAGAAGGCTTTGACTAGGTGTAACGATGTATTCGTATCCGGATTTTCGACAGAGTACGTATTAGAAACGGGGAGAAGAGACTCCCGTGACTATTCAGTTATGTTCCAACATTATCATTGCTCTTTAGGCGTCTACTTTCCAGAAGGCGTAAAAGTAAAATTTTTATACCATGTTTTGATTCTGGAAACAGCTTCATGTCCAAACTTTGTTGGAAATCCGAGTCAGTAATTCCATTGATCCGAGCACAGCTGAGGGGAATTTGTGATGAGCCGACTTTGTTTGTTATTCCGGGATTGAAACAGGCAGAGCGCCGGTAGCCTTAAATGTGATCCTGAAACAGACATGTTGCCCTGTAAAACAGACACAGCTTGCAGTAGAATAAAGTGGATCTTGTTATACTTTCCACTGAAATAACAAGTACAGTAAGATATGAATTCAGAAGACATTGCATACATATCCCTGCAGGGGAATTACCCACACTGTTTCCTGTCATGGTGTCCGTAGGTTTGTAATTTTGAGTCTTTTAAAAGGTAAGAATGTTAATGAGCGAATTGTACTACAAGTAGTACTATCCCCATTCTGTAAACACTGGCAAATACTATCTTTCTTTTATGAGAGTAGAGAGTGCTATAAGAATTCCTCCAATGAAAATGCAAATGTGATACAGCACAGTAGAATGAAATTCAGTGCAAAGTACTATACTGTAGCGCCCCGCTATTCGTGGACGTGTCATTTCCAAACCACCCACCGGTGGCACCGTATGGGGGAACAAAGTTAGGACACTTCCAAGGGCCCAGAAATCCTGGCGGCCCCGCTGCCACTAGCAAATGGCAAATAAGTAACAAAAACATTCTGTTGAAGCCTGGATACTATACACTGCGACGGCTCACTCCTCCCCCTCCATACCCTCCTGATAGCTTGAGGTTGGTTAACGTTTCCTCTAATTTCGGATCAACATTTCTAATAAAAGTGACTATTATAATTATTAGATTAGCTTATGACGACTAGAGTAACCCTCCCATCTCATGAATTGTTCAGTTGAGACAAAGGAAGCTAACAAGCTACGTGCATAGAAGCACAATCTAAGCTTAAAGGGATAGTTCAGATTTTTTGACATGAAGTTGTATAACATCCCCATCAGCAGTGTCGTCCACCAACAGCGACTCACCCCCCACATGGTCTCCTAAGTCCAGTTCTGGTCGGAGTTTGGTGATGAAGACCGTAGTTCCAGGTAGTCGCTGGGGTTTCACAAGTAAGGAGTTTGGTCAAAACAATATGCGTTCAAAAGGGTAAAACATTTGCATCACAAAAATGCCTACTCCAAACAAATCAGACCTCACAAAATCGCTTGCCATTATATTTGTCTCCCGCCGTGTCTTCGAGCACTGTCGCCTCTCCGTTCTTGTGTATGTGACGAAGACGCTCGCATCTTCTTCTGCTGTCAAACACACACGTAAACAAGATGGCTGCGGCGCTCCGTTGCAGAAGTAACAGTAGTGTTTTAGCCATTGTAACCATCAAGGACAATAAACACTGGCTGGACAAAAAATATAAAGCATAGATGTTGTTTAAATTGTTACGTCAGTGTCTTTCATAATGCAAATTTGACTGTAGGCACTGAAATAGGAGCATGTTGACATTTTAAACACTTGAACTCTGCAGGTGACATGATGGGTGGGGGTGTCATTATAGGTAGAAATGATTACAAAGTGTAAAAATAGCAGACGTACATGCTCAAAACACATCATATCGCATGTGACTTGCAAGCTTGGATATGTGCAATGTTGCATCCTTTGATGAAAGCAGCACTTGAAGTGCTTGATAAAAGCAACTCATCAAAGAATCAGGATAGTATGCTTATTGTTTTCCACTACTTCAGATAACTAGATTTAGCGATAACATACCACACCGTGTTTGCTACAAGCAAGCGTTGTGAACCATTTACAGTGGTAGCTCGCTTTTCCCCACCAAACACATGGATGCACATAAGATTCAAATATTAATGCAAATAAAACGTCTGATATTCAAATCAGTTTAGTTTACGTGACCCAGGCAGAAGAGACGGCCAACATGTTATTAACTTACAGAACGTGAGATGAACACGAACTCCTGGGCAACGAGCAAAACACCGTGGAGAACGTCCAAGCGGGCATGGGCAATCAGAGGTTAGCAAATACGAAGAGAGCCAATCGACGAGCCTGTCGGCGGTCTTTGAATTGAGCGGCTGTTTTCCGCTTGGTCTTGGTGCCTGGCACGTATCAAGTTCCATTTAATATAGCGTAACAGTAAAGCGCAGCAATAAACAAGTAAATAAACGGTCGTTCATCGGCCCATTTTTGGTCGGCACACCGGTAAACCTCCTAGTACTCCTGAAATATACTGTAGTATCCCTCGCACACGTATTAAAGCACTCTAAATTCTAAAATGTATCGGTAGTCATCACTAAAGAATCATAATGAACGACAATGATGATGATGAAAACATATACGGCATAGAGCAAGCTGACGCTTTTGGGCGGGTTTTCCCACAAATAAAAAAAAAAAAAGTAATTTTTTTATTTCAAAAAATCACATATTTGCCTGGGGTTGCCAAATGCGGAATCGTGAATATGGGGGTGATCCACTGTATACACCAGTGTGGGGGGCACCGGAGGCAAGGTCGATGAATTGTCTTGAGGACACACTGAAAGGGAGGAGCAGGATTTGAACTGCCAAACCCCCACCAGTTTCTGGACAACCTGCTCGTGTCCCGTCCCTTTATCTTTCTGTTCATAAAATACAGTCAGAAACTGACATATTTCAAACATGACTGCAAATGGTGATTAATCATCATTAGTTAAATACTGTGATTAAAAAATTGTAATCATTATCATACCACATCACATCATACTGTCACTTTTTGCAGTAACAAAGTAATGTAAGGTAATACCACAAAAATGTATACCAGTTATAATGATGTCATGCAGTGATGCAATTTACACTCCATTTTAACTTTGCGGTGACCCGCTATTGTCACTGGACAAAACGCAAAACAACCAGCCTCTTCATCAACCTACAGTATTTTTCAGCTCCTGTGTGAGCAATTATGACTCATGATGTAACCTTTGTCTTCCAGCTCCGAGCACACGCTGTGGACATGAATGGGAACAAAGTGGAGAATCCCATTGATCTGTATATCTTTGTTATTGACATGAACGACAACAGGCCAGAGTTCAAGAACCAGGTCTACAATGGATCTGTGGATGAAGGCTCAAAACCAGGTACTGAGGCATGATGTATGATATCAAATAGTTTGAATAGCAAATTACACGAGCGTCAGTAAAATGACACTTACACTGATGAATGTTTGACGCAATAAACAAGTTTACATTGCATTGATTATGGTGTGATTTGTTTCACCCCTGTGCCTTTTATTTAGTCGACTGCAGCTAAACCGTAACAACTGCTCAGAATGGAGACCTGAGTACTACACCGGGTTATTTTTTAACCAGTTTGTGCGATTTCAAGCAGCACATCAGTGAACATTTGGCAGACCATAAGGAGGAAAACAAAACCAAAAAAAACTCAGCAACAGCTACTGACTAATGTTTCTTATTTATGGAAAGTCTATGTCTGTGAAGTTCTTTAATTTCTTTCGCTATGTAATGTACAGTAATCCCTCATTTGTCTGAGTTAATTGGTTCCATACTCGACCGTGATAAGTGAATTTCCGCAAAGTAGGTTTCCTTACTTATAAATGCTATATTTTTGTATTTAGCGCATAGAAAACCTGTTTAAGTCCTTCTAAAGACAATTTTTTAACATTATCAGAGCCTTCTAGACATGAACTAATACCCCAATATAGTAGATCAAATAAGAGTAAATAAGCCATTTCAGACATAAATAACAGTTGCGCTGGTGTGTGTCGCTATAAATGTGTTTTCTAGGGGACGTGAGTGGCGGGCGTATTCCAGACACCCAAAATATGAAAGAAATAGAGAAAACAACGCAAATAAAAATCCAATGCAACATTTTGTTGAGTTCTTTTTTCTTTATGTTATGTATTAAGTTATGGTTGATGCGGCAAGCCGGCTACTTTGTGTAATATTCTCCTATGAATTTGCCAAATGAATGAGCTCACAGGATGCAGTAGTCATGTGTAAACTAAGTACTGCGAGGTTTGGTGTTGGGTGTCTTGATTCAAGATGGCTGAATAAACAAGCAATGCTGGGAGTAGTCCAGCCAAATCTTTATTAATGCCACAAGTTTCAACGAGCCAAAGGGTAAAACACAACACTTCTGTCACGCACGCGCAATATTGTATGATAAACGAGGCAAAATTTTGACGCAGGTTTTTGTTGAAAACCGAATGATACAAAAACTGGGCCGTTCGAAAACCGAGGTTTGACTGTATTTTGCTACGTCGCCAACCTTTAATGCTCTCTTTCAAGCTTCCTATTCGTTTTGCAGCAGACAATGCTCTGTGGCATGTGTGACATTCAGCTGAACAATAATCATAAAACAAGAGAGTTTCAGAATTTTTGCGCTCCAGTGGTTTCGGTGGAAGGCCAATTACAGACTTGAATTAGTTTGCAAATTAAAGAGTCATTATGGGGACCTAATCCTGTCAGGCACAGCTTAGGACGCTCGTACAAACGGCTCGCGTTAAACCCCTTAAGAGCGTGGATTAATGTAATTACCCTGGCCATGTGTGACACATTCTTCATCTCCTTTCCATCTATCGCTTTATCTCCGCAAGAACAGCATAAGGTGAAGGACTGATTGTCCCCCCACTTCCAACCACAGAGGTTGCAGTCCTGGCCTGTTTTTTCCTCTTCCTTTCATCACTCATTCCATTCTTAATTCTTGCTGGGAGGCCCACTGAGTGCTCCCTCTGGCCTCAGTGGGTCGTCATTTACAAATTGTTGCTTTGAAATGTAATGAAGTTTGAAATAGGAGCTGTGGTTACAATTATCCTCGGACAGGGGCCGTCACTACTGTGATATCACTATCACAGCCAATTAGAACTGACTTCGGGTGAGGGCGAGCAAGGAGGGAGAGATGGAGATTGGGTGACGGGAGCGATTCTCCACAGTTGTGTGAGAGTTGTAGAGGAAGGAAAACAAACCGGCGTAATTAAAGGTTACACTGGTTTAGAGTTATTGACTGTGATCAACCTACAGCCTGCCCGTTGTTTGTATTTTTGTCGTACTATTTTCATGTGCGGTGTTTTATCTGGAAAAGTTGTCCGTCACAAAAATGTGTTTCTCCACCAGGAACCTATGTAATGCACCTTTCTGCCTTCGATGCTGATGACAACACAACGGCAAACGGAATGGTGCGTTATCGTATCCTGTCCCAGACGCCGCACAGCCCCATCCCAAACATGTTCACCATCAATAGTGAGACCGGGGATATTGTGACAGTGGCACCTGGTCTCGATCGAGAGGTAGGTCTTCTCCTAGAAGCGTACACTTACCTGTCTATCACATGTCAATTTCCGTGTGGAGTAATGGGTCCTAATTTGACTGGCCGCCCATATTTACAGACTTTGAACAGTTGAATGCTAACCAATGTATTTATTTTTACGGATGATTTTGTTTTTGGAAAGAAAATATTTCAATACTTAAAATGGTAGGTGCCGAAAACCTGATAAGCGATTGCTTTGCGTTATTGCCTAGTTTGGTGTAATACTGAATGCTAGAGATTCATACAGCAGGAGTGTCCGGTAGGTAGCTCGCCACCTGTAGCAACTTTTTTAAAAACATCTTCTGCAATGTCATGGATGCACCAAGAACAGCGTTGTTTGAAGAGTGGTCTCTATGAGTGGTCTGTATCATTTTTAGGGCCTTAAAGTGCTCATGACAAGTTTGAAACATTTGAAAAAAAAAACAAAATGAAATAAGTACTCACTTAATAAAACATTTTTGTCGTACTGCTGTCATAGATAAATAAACAACTAGAAATAGGAGTGAAATGAAGTGGTGAGTTTGACACCCCGGCGAGTTTTCTGAACCGACGCCATCTTGGCTGTGACGTCACGACCAGAACATGTTCCAGGAATCAGATTGAAACACATGCAGCCATGAAGTCACAGCAAAGCCAAGGAAGTTACATATTCACAATAACAACATTGACTGATATTGTGTTGTGATAACACACACACAAAAATGCCCCAAGTATGTTTTTTTTGACTGCCAATAAGTGGCACTCATAGCTGCAAAATAAAAGACCAGTGAGCAGCAATCACTGCTTATTTAGCCCTGGAATGAGCACCCATACTATTATTCTAAGATTCCCAGAATAGATCTAGTCAAAAAATATGGATTTACTTACCGAAACTGACAGACTGACTGCAAGATAGGCTAGAAAGACGAGTGACAGCAAGTCATGTTTTGCTAACAATTAATGTCGAGAACGCTTACGGGTGACGCCGGCAACCAGGTGCAAACAAGCAGATCCATGAACCCACGAGAAGAAAGTGACATATTCACAACAACAATACCACTCACCAATATTGTGCTGTGAGGAGTGTGATACGTTTTACTGGCAGTGATAGCCACAACTGTCAACTTGCTCTTTGCACAGAGCTAAAGATGATCGACAACAATTGTTGAATAGCAAGCAATTTGGCATGAAAACCCATATTATTATTCTAAGATTCATAGTGACGCTGCAATTAAAGACAACTCTTTGGATTTATTGTTGCATGTCAGAACAAGCCAGATATGAATTAGCACTATGTTAGCGGCCAGCACTAGGCTGGCTACTATGGAGCATATTAGCAGAAGAAATATAGGTTGATTTACTTCCACGGTGGAACGTCTTATGGTTTTCTGACTTTTTATTTCCATCTGCTGGGCAGTATTGTAACATTTGTCCCACAAAGTTTGCAGAGTGTGGAATGGTGTCTTTTAGAAATGTGAACAAGCTTATTACTCCGTCTCCTCAAGTGCTCCAGCAAAAGCCTTCAACACGAGCGGGCAAAATATGAAAAAAAAACAAACAAACAACAGAATTTCACGGAGAAGTGGAGCATAGCATCAGAGAATGCATTGTTGTGAGGCAAAAGTTCCGGGTGGGACTGTCCGGGTCTGATGTCACTTCCTCTGCCTCCTCCAGACCCGGAAGAAGTGACGAAAATTGTAAAAAAAGATAAATAACTAAACATTTGAGCACATATCTAACACAGGAAATATGCCCTCCAATGTTATTTTTCACGGTGGAAATAACAAGATTAACGTGTTTTGGTGTCATGAGCACTTTAATTGTTGCTCAAAAAATCCTGTCTTGTTTTTCAATTGCACACTAAAACAGAGAGTATGGCAGAAGGGTCTCCTGGGATTTACTGGTTTAAAATGGCTATAGATGGGTGTGTCCGAGTTAAAGGACACTGCAGGTTTGTCTTCCATTTCGTGGATTTGCTTTTAACAAGTGCTGACAAGCTGTGAAGAACTGTGATCTTTATGTTCTTTTGTCGTGTTTTGCCTTGGTCTGCAACAACGTGACATACAAAGAATAATCAGTAAAACAATGCAACTAATGTTACTTAAAATAATTAAAGTAATCACTTAAAGTAATCACGAAAACAAAGGCACATAAAAAAGAGAAATCAATAAGGAAATTAACAATCCAAGGCTCATTAGTGAGCGAAATGTACATATGATCTTAAATAGCATAAGATTATGCACTAAACAAATATGCACACTAGCACTAGGCACAGAGCTAACAACGTTATTAAACCTCACCTCGATGCATTTATGCACAACATTAACATTTGTGATCAAGGACGAGGTGAAAGGAAGAATAAAATATACATGTCTGTCTTTGCAGCATCAGAGAAAGTCATACACATAAGTATCAATCTGCGTCACATGGCACACAACTACGGGGCGTTCATGGGCCGCCGAACAAAGTGCCCGCAATGCCCAAAAATGACACTTTATTAGTGAAGAATAAAGAACATGAACATGCAAAATTGTGGGCTTTCTAATATAGTCAGTGCATCCCAGTAACAAATTTCAAGCTCATACAGCTCAGAAAATGTTACGACCGGCCTGGATCCCAAAATGCGGAGAAAGAACCACACAGCGTCGTAACAAAAACGGATTTAATAATAAAAGAAATCACAAAAAAGGTACAGGGGCGTTTGCAAAAATATACAACAATACAGCACTGGGTATTAGCCAAAAAGGTATAACAAAAAACACTGCCGGGGAAAACAAAAAGGCAGGAAAAAGGAGCAAGCGCTAACTGAAATAGCTGCTAAAAAAGGAGCAGAACTCACCATGTAGATTAAATCTTTAAGATTAAATATAAAGCACCCAGACTAACAAACAACTTCATGTTCTGTCTCCTTTCTTCTGCACTGTACTCCCTGCACTGTGCAGGCGCTGTTCACATGAGGTGTTCAAGTGCAGTACGTAACTCTCAGAGTTAGGTGCTAATGTTGTTACTCTGTTTTTAATGTTTTATTCACATATCAACTAAGGCAGTCAGCGTATCGTCGGGGGTATTTGTAATCCACTTTGGGAACCTAGGATTTACGATGAACCCAACATGAGTTTAAAAAGTAATGGATGTGCACCAGCATGTCATGGTTTCTTCCCTGGTTTATGCCACACCACATTTTTGTATTGCTTGCTTAGTTATTTAAACTAATAATAATAATAATAATAATAATGCATACTCAGAGAGCAAACATAAAAATTCACTACGTAGTATGAACATTCGGGACACACAAGTACAAAATATGTCCAAGAGCCGACAAACTGACAAAAACGACTAACTGACATGTGACGTGTAATGTCAGGATGCACACAAACACATGTACTTTATCCTAAAATAAATGGCCTTCTTTCACGGTCAACTTGTTTGTGGAGCCATAAACACGACATGATCCAAATGTGTTTATTTTGGCGCCCTGGATGTGGCAGAGACATGGCTGCGAGACAGATCCTCCTCCTCCCTACCTGTCACCACTGACAGACCTATTAACGACACATCACGTTGTGTCTCATGCACGTGCGGTAAAGACGGAGTGGAAATATTGGAGAAAAAAATGTCCTTGACACCTGTCTGCCAAACAAAAACATACATATAATCACTATATCTAAACTTGATAAAAGACACACAAAAGATGGAAAAGTAAGTAGTAACTGTAATAACGGACTTCGGAGGGGAAATTTCCCTGCTGAATGTCTCAATCATATTTTTACTCTGTTTATCTGTACACTGTTAATACAGCTAGTCATTGCTAATGTGGGATTAAACTTCTACCCCTAATACCCAAGCTCTCTCTTGCTCACACAAATACACACACATTGGGAGTTATTTCTGCATGTCTGAGCATAGATGAAGGAGCTTATCTTTCTCAGATTACACTTTTCTCTGGTGTAATCTAGTCATCACAGAGACAACATAAACAAATTGTGGGTTTCTTCTGTTCCTTGAGTTCCATATTATATTATATGATGTTATTATATGATGTTATATGATATTTCACAGTTGTCCCTCACCACTTTGCGGTTCGAATTTCGGATCAAAAAAATATATTAATTCATAAATGCGGTTGAAAATGGCCTATTATTTGTAAAAAGAAAAATGCATTTTGAAGCAAAGTTTACATATTTTTTGCCTAAATTAAGCATTTTCAAGCATAAAAATGGATACATGAACTAAAATCCATATATAAGGCATTCAGTAACGTGTCAGTAATGTTACTGCAATGTTCCGTGAGACCCAAACGCCAGACTTGATCGCCGGAAGAATGGTAATGGTGACGATAATGGTCATGGTTTGATTTATTTTAAACATGCATACATGTTACATTGGAATACATCACATATTACAATTCACAGTTCCACAATAGACTTTTATGGCAAGGTAATCAAATGTAAGGTAATCAAAAGCCAAGCTAAAAATATACTCAAAATCTTCCTGTCCGCCTGCCACTCAGCTCTCCTAGGAAACACATTTATTGCGACACACACCAGCACCAATATTTCATCTCATTATGTCTACTATATTTGGTAATACGAGTGTAAAGGTGACTATAGCGGTGCTGTTTCATGTCTAGAGGGCTCTAATAATGTTAAAAAACGCATTTAGAAGGTCATACAAAGGTTTTCTATGCTCTAACTACAAAAACATTTGATTTATAAACAAGGAATCCTACTTTGTAGAAATTCACAGTCGGGTCTGGAACCAATTAATCACGATAAACTATATATTTTATTAGAGTAATTATTATTTCATTTTATTTTATTTTTATGTATACGTCGGGCTCCTCGCTGTGATGGCAAACTCGTCACTGAAACGAATCACTACCTTCTAAATTGAGCTCTGACCATAGCTATCTATTACAGTTTTGATCTTTTTGGAATCCACAGCATTGTCATTTTTTACATTGTAAAAAGCTACAAAATATATAATAATTAAAAAAAACATAATAAGACAAAAAACACTGACTGTTACTTGACAAGGAAACACTTATTTTTCTTTTGACATCAAACGGTTCTTCCTTAGGTAGACGACAATAACTCCCAAAAGTTATTAACTTAATAAAGTAACTTTCAGAGATTGAAAGTAATACAGACCAACCTGATAATTGTGCTTCTACATCCAGTACACTTTATGTGCACTAAAGTAATCTCTACTCTATTCTATTATCATTTGATGTGCTTGCTTGCGTATCTACACATTGATTTTATTTATATACTGTATTTACAGTATGCATGCACCCATGCTTTATTTGCCATAGCAATTCAAACCTGTTTTGCTTCCTCCAGCATTTTCCTTAGAGAGCCAGCAAGAAGTCTCCTAAGCTGCAAGAAAGAAATAGTTCATATACCGACATTAACGTTCACAGCACACTGCTGTGTTATGCTGGTCCACTTATAGTCAGCACTTTGGCCATTTGAAGCTATGAAACTTTCTGTGCTTCCTTACCCTTTCTCCCGGTTTCTATGTACGTTGGGGTTGTTCGACGCTACAGTACAAGAAAAAAAAAATAAGAAAACGTAAAACACAGGTTTCTATTTTGGATAATTCCCTTCCCCTGTGCTGTATCCCCAACTGTTTCTTACCCTCAACTTCCTTCTGAAATGTCTTTGTCTGTTTTCCAGACTCCCACACTGAATCTATTCTAAAGGTCTCCATGGGTCTGCTGTGGACCTTTAAGAGTATGTTGACAGTAATAGACCTCAGTCCTCTAGAGAAGACTATGTTTGCTGCAGCATTGTTGCAATGCAGAGCGGTTCAGAGGAGCTGTACATAATAACTCCCTTGTCTAATTAGCACGAGTGCTGTGTACATGTTGTATACCGGCTGATGGGACAATCAAGCACACACCACCTCTAACCAAGAGAGATGTGTGTGTGTGTGTGTGTGTGTGTGTGCTGGTGTTTGTGCACGTGTGGTAATGAGGGTATGCGTGTGAAGTTGAGCATCACGTCTAGCATCAAGAGGAGAGGAACCAAGAGGAGCTGTCTAATCCTCCTGACGTGGTGTCATGGCCTAATTGGTATATTTACTCTGTAATTAGCAGGTTAGCAAGACACTGGGAATGTAATTGGGAATCTCAGTGACAAGACACATTATCCAGACAGTCGGTCGTTGGGCCCCATCCTCCCCGCAGCCCATTAACTACACCATGGGACAACAGGAAAGGCGGAGGAGGTGAAGAGAGGGAGGGATAGCAGAAAAAAGGTTGCCGGGTGTAGGGGTGGGTGCACATGCAGAAAATCATAAATATGCCCTAGTACAAAAGTAAAGCGCTGCATTTGTCATCTTTCACGTAAGTGACATTGTGTCATTCAGGCGATGAAATGACATTTATCATTCCTGATTCTATTGCTCCTCAGATCGTCTATTAATCTTTGTCTGCTGTGTTGTCGTCGCCACATCTGTCCATCAGTGGCATGAATAGTTGATGCCTGTGATAACAATGCTGCAAAAGCTCTCAGATAGCACAAAGACAACTGAGGTTCCAGTTCTATCAAATGAGTTTCAAATATGTGCAACTTGCCATTAAAAACCCCCACAAAGAACAGACTCTGCTGAGATCTTTTTGGACATAAAAAAGACTAAATACTCTTTTCTCCCTTTCACAGAAAGTGTCCCAGTATACTATAATCGTTCAAGCGACAGACATGGAGGGCAACCTGAATTTTGGCCTGTCCAACACAGCCACTGCCATCATCACTGTCACCGACATCAACGACAACCCCCCCATGCTGACCTCCAGAACTGTAAGTGGAAGCAATGCTGTTTATCAGATATTGCATTTTTGCTCAAATCCAATCTTTTATGTAGTTGTTCACATTACCAAAAAGATTTGACATGAAAATGTGAACACAGTGCGTCCAGGAAGTGACGCGCTGGTGCACAGAACACGACATCACGCGTTTACAGAAGCAAACATGGACCCAAATCCCAATCTCACAATCTCGGTAGTAAAGAGTCAACATTTTATTTACCAAATTATTTCACGTAGGGGATTAAGAAGGAACAGGGCAAGACTTTTGTCTATGGAAGTTTGTGGGGCACTTGCTGCCACATCTGTTCCGATGAGCGTGTGGGTGTGTTTGAATTTTTAAGTTAATTTTTAGATTACAAAGAAGTTTTGCTTACATCCGTGAGTGTCTTTCCCCAACTCTCGCATGGCAAAACATGCCTTTTGATGATGTAGAGTTGCAGTATGTATCGGATTTACATCCACATACGAAGGAGGCCTGGGTCTCACTCGAAAAAATCGGATTTGTACCATACCATGAAAAAAAGTCAACAAAATGAGCCTGCAGTGTGAACGTAGCTAAGGATTACTTTAGGAGGTTTGCATATCCCTGTGATTGATCGGGTTCCCTGGCTATTCCGGTTTCCTCAGTCCGTGCATGTTTGGCTAATTGGAGACTAAATTGTCCATAGGTATGAATATGAGTGTGAATGATTGCTTGACCAGGCCAGGTCAAATGTTCCTTAAGAACACACTCAAGAAAAAAACATGCACCCGTTGGTTTACGAATGACAAAGTGGCAGAATGACAATAGAAATGACAAAGGTGACTGCAGCAACGTAAGTTTGTTTCACAGGAATCTTTGGACTAAAACAGCAGAGGCTCTGAAGGAACAAACCTACTTTGTCTTGTAGAAAACACACCCACGCGCACAAGGAAATGACTAATCCATATCATTGATTTTCATCAGCAATAAACCTGGAGCTAGAAAAATGGTTAATGATTGTTGTCATGATAGTCATATTTAGAATAATGATTACATTAGAAAAGGTCATTATAGGGTGTGAGGTAAAAATTAAAAGCCCAAACTAATGTACTGTAAGTAATGTATCATATCAGTGCAGGGGGGAGGGTCAGTTCAGTAGTACTATAAATGAATTAATTAGCACAGCAGGAGATTTCGTGTTATTACAAAGTGTGCTGCACTTTATCATACTCCCTTAGTGTGCAGTAATCATTTATTTCTGCTAAACGTTCATGCCGGCGCAGGAGCTGGAAAGTGGAACCAATTCGATGTGTTGTTATTGATTGGATGTTACAAGTGTTGCTATCTCTAGCGTGAACTCTTTTTGGCTCCTGGTGCGGAGAAGTGAGCAACAGGCCAGTGGAGTTGATACGGCGCTGAGCTCAGACGTATTATGCGGCTCTTTGAGGCGGTAGCAGAGGACTTAGCATTAGCATTTGCCCCCCCGCCCCCTGTATATGACAAAAGGTATGCTGTGCTTCTCCAGTAAAGGTTCTGATGCTTTGTTGTAAAAGTCAAATTCAGCAGATCATAAAAATATCTTGCATTTGTAAATCTAGCTCTAGCCAGCGCTGCTGTGGATGTCAATAAAGTTATTTTTTTTAATGCTGGCTTTTCCTCACTGGAAGGACGGCAGTGATGACAAGCACCTTCTAGCTCACGTACGCCTGACCCCTTCAGGATGCATCGTTACTCCCGTATGACATTTCTATGTATCTAATTATGCGATTATCAAGAATAATAATGTCACACGTACATTAAAGACATTACACAGGATGTAGAAATTCATGGCATATAATAAATGTTTCTGCAACCTTATATTATTGGCGACATGCTGAGAAACAGAAACTTGCAAAAGCCATGTTCCAACTTAGTGTGCACTGAAACGGTAGGCAGGGCTTGCGCACTAAGCCGAGAAGCTACACTCACCGTGGCCTTTTTACTTGTATTTGATCAGGAAATGTGCAAATTCAGTGATTTTTACTCCAGAAAATGTTAACAACAATGGAATTGTACAGAAAATAAGTTTACAATACAGTTCAATTGACAAATATTAATATTTATTTAATGTTATTTGTTTTTGTTCTCATAATGACCAGTGAGGTTCTGCCTCACGTGCCTCCCCCGACCACACGTCACGCATAAAGGATATGTTCCGAGAAAGGGTAGCTGAAGATCAAAAGATTTATTTTTTTTTAAGTTAATGAGAAGCCTACCATGCCGCAGACGCTTGTACAAAAGTTTATAAGAGGAAAGAAGCGATGAGCAAATGAACAAGTATTCAATTTCAGGAACTATTTTTTCAGCAAGTGTGATAAACCACAGGCGTTGTAAATCAGAGGCCCTTCATGTCTGGAGACACTCTTTTCCCTGCATAAAGAGTCTCCTGTGACGGTGGTGTATTGATGTTGGTGGCCAGTAAAAGATTAGTACTCTCTAACTTTCAGTTTAAGTGCATTTTCATCATTGCCAAACAGCAACGTTATTGCTATCATGGTTATTGATGATAAAATTTAGTGGCGGTATCAGAGTCACTATGAGCAGAGCAGTTCCACCCAATCACATCATAAATCACAGTGGTGGGTTGGCCAAAAACCATTTGGCTGAGAAGGCACGCCATTATGCAAATATTTAGTGTTTGCAATAAACCCCATAGGTGTTTTTGGGTGTCCCAGAAATACACAGTTTGGGGAATTTTTCATTTAATATGTATGATTAATATTTAATCATGTCTATCAAAAGCTGACCTCTTTTTCATGGTGGAAAGGGTGGTGTTTGTGTACAAATGCATGGACCATGGCATTTTTGTCTGTTGTGCAAATAGATTGAGATTGAATTTTTAAAATCCCTGACCCTTTGTTCATGCAGTTTATCATAATCACAGGTATGTATCAGGATTTAGTGCTAAAAATCAAATCGCAACACAACTGGTCATCAGCAGTAACCCAGATAAAGGTCCCATTTGTGTCTTTGACAGCATTCTACAAAATAACGTTGTGTGCTGCAGGGCGATATAATCCTGAGCTGACATACCATTTGACATATGTCGTCATTTTTAATAATTTGGGGGTCTTGATGACGTACAAGTCTGTGTACAATTAGACAGATTCTTCTTAGGTGGTGGTGCACATTTTGATCTGCAGTTCAACTCAGGATACGAATTGAATAGATAAGCAATCCCATATTATACCTTATGTTCATTATATATACATACATCATACATTATATATAAAGACATATCTGCAAACATATCGGCGGCATGCTGACAAGCAGAAATGGCCACGTGCCATGCAACCCAGTTTGTGAGGCATTGTGCATTTCTGCCCTGTATTTGATTGGGAAATGCTCAAATTCAGCATTTTTTTACTTAAGAAAATGTTAAATTCATTGGTATCATACATAAGATACATTTACAACACAGATAAGTGGACAAATATCAATATTTATGTTATGTCATCATTAGTTGTTTATTTTTCATGAGGCTGTGCTACGCATGCCTCCCCTGACCACATGATGAATGACACATTTCTTCCATTAACACCGAAGAGCTTTTGCACTTTTTCCCATTAAAAATATGTTCAGCCTCAATTATTTTTTAATAAAAATATATTTGAATGAAAATCAGTTATTATCGTATGCATTGTCTGTTAGGATACATGACACTGATTATTTTTGCTACATTACATTTAAACTAGACGAACATCTAGTGTTCAACCGTGTTATCCGTCTGACACCCATCTTTATCATACTAATTAGTTTCAAGCTTTATCTACACCAGCATATTAAATCACTAAAGACTAAAAGACTAAAGACCCTCATTTGTTCACTTGTGGTTGCCGGTAATTGTAAATTAAATTAGGTTATTGATGGTAAGAGCAGCATTGGATCTTTTATCAGAGCCAGAGGCTCAAGAGTCCTTAGAAGTTCGGATTCCATATTCTGAAACTTCAAAATGTTATTGATTCAAATTCCTGTTAACAGGAAAACTAGAAGGAAGGTAAGCTTGAGCTAGACAACAAACATACGGTACATTAACTGCCTAAGAAATTAGAAATATGAAATAATGTAGAACTTATACACAGTGTGGACGACAAGTAAGACTGGCGAGCCCTGAACATCGCGGTCTACAAACAGGCCTGATACTCCTTCATTTTATTGAACCGGCTATCAGAAGTCCCTGAACAAAACATTGGCAATAAACAACATGATTACACACATGTTCCGACTGAAGCCTACAACAGACTGCTACTTATCCCCAGTGGGCAGTGCTTTAGGACTACCAGAACCTGTGTGTTGTCTGAAGAATGTCACCAAGTCTCTGAACAGCTCTCCAGACGCCAGGCCCTAATCCACACTCAGCTGTCGGCTGTTTGCTGGCTGATGCGAAGGTTGTGCGGGGTATTATGACCCGTTGGAGTGTTTGGTCTGGGGCTTTGCTCTTTGATATCATACACTCATATAAGCGGGCTCAGTGTCTTCAACCGTGTCTGTTACCCATGGTGACACGGTGACACTGTGATGCTTCATGTCTGTTGCCTCCAGATGAGTTGACGCAAGAGCATAATCACAATCCGACCATGTGTGATCGCTTCTGAGTTGTAGGGCTGCTCGTGTGGGTGGGGCCCCAGTTATAGCTGAGAGGCACAGTCACCGCTGCCTCTGGTTCATCTTTATCCCCTGAGCCTGTGTGACTTTGGTCAATCCCTACCATAACAGACATCTGACAGACAGCAGCTCACTCGCCGTCAGGCTTATCAGGGCGTAGCACATGTGTTTGCACAGCAAGGGGACAGCTAAAAGCCACTCATATACACTCACACAGATGTTCTACCCTCCTCCACTGGTCCGCTTTGCTTCTTCACTTTCTTTTGTCCCTATCGAGGGGACAGGACATTAATGTGCATGAATGAGGACTAGTGCAGAAAAAGCAGAAAACTTTCAGACAAGGCTCCTGTGTGCATGTGCATTTCCTGTGTGCAATTGTGTTTATCGCTTGTGTGCGACTCAGCAGTAGCAAAAGCAGGATCATTAAACTTACTCTACCTGAAAAGCTACAAGGACGACTGCCTCACTTAAGAGAAATGGAAGAGAGAAATGGGCTTTTTGACCAAATTGCCACACTGCAACCGCTCAATACATCCCAAAAGGACATTTGTCAAAATAAATAGATTTTGAAGCAACATTTTTCAAGGTAACATTTGTCCCAATCTCTGCAGTTTTCCGGTGAGGTTCCTGAGAACCGTGTGGATGTTGTGGTGGCTAATCTGACGGTGATAGATGCCGACCAACCGCATTCCCCGAACTGGAACGCCATTTACAGGATCATCAGTGGAGATCCGTCTGGCCACTTCACCATTCGCACTGACCCTGTAACCAATGACGGCATGGTGACGGTGGTAAAGGTAAGACAGCAGCCATTCACTTTGCCAGCTTTCACTATCACATCATTAATCTTTCGTTCATTCCAAATGTCAGATCACTTGTGATATCAAGGAATTCAATTGAATAGTAATTTAACACAGAGTTGAGGAGGGACAGACTGGAGTTTTTGCCTTTGGAATGACCCCACTTCTCCAGTGAGGGATTGGAAGTCCTTCTTCAAAACTCACACACTCACACTTTTACACAAGGGCTGGCGAGACCGCTGTAGCAAATAAGGTATTGATTTCTCAATTACGAAGGCAGCAGTTTTTATACACTTATAATGAGCTACTTGCTGTAGAGAACAACAGCGACAGGAATGCTTTGTCATGTTGCTGTGTTCAGCCGATCGGACGAAGGTTGTACTGGCTTGTTTAACACATTTACCATAAAGGCATAAGATGGAAAAATACATGAAACAGACATTGTGTAGTTGTGTGTTCTGCCTTATTGGTGTGTGTTCATCAAATGCGAAGATTCTGTAGAAATAACTTCTTTACAATGTGTGAATCCAGGAAATCTCTTCTCACATCAGCCAATAATGCTAAAGAAATAATAGCATTTGCTGTGATTCCCCCATCACTTTGAGTAGTGCACATTGGCATTTTGCTTCTCTTCATTATCTCTAGATGACTGCCAGTTACAGTCCATCCCCCCTCCCTGATGTAAAATTCAGCAGGCAGCCAAGTAGCCGCCAGCTTCCATAGGGACCCAGGGGATGTTATCAGGAAATCATAAAATAAGAAATGGGACACCCCCTGGGAATGACAAGAAATAGACTGCCTCAACAAGTAAACAGAGAGTCTTAGATCACTCCGGGAAACGGAACGCGCAATGTTTCACATCAGACTGCATGCGATAGGTAAAGTCAAGATATTGGGAACCCTCTTATTTTTACCAATGTGCTGCTAGCACATACACATGAGATGCCACCACAACCAGGTATGCAGAATTCCCCACGGGGCGCCAAAAGCTCCTCTGTAAACAAAGGCTAAAGTCTTAACCAAAGCATGTCACATTTACACAGCTCTCAGCGGAGATGATGAGAAGACATTCCCATTTCAGCATGCAGGTAATGGTTTTGCCAATAGAAAGACAAATGTGAAAATAATAATGCATGAAAGTACGCAAACAGAAGCCTCTTGGTTGGAATGAGTCATTAAGACATGTAAATCATATTATTATGATGAACACAAAAAATGACGGGGGAATCAGAAAGGAGGAATGAACTGAGGCAAAGACAAATTTTGGAGAATGCAGTTATGAGCGGATTCGAAGGTAGTGGGGTTGCCAAGGTGAGGTCATTTTCTACAGATCTGGGGGTTTTGTCGGGATCTGAAGGATTGGCAATTTTTGACTGAGGCAGAACAAATTACAGTAATTTCCAAATTTTAGAGCGCACCGGTATGTAAGCCGCACCCACTAAACTTGGAGAGAAAAAAGGATATGTACAAATATAGGCCGCACCTGTCTATAAGCCGCAAGTGTCCATGTCGTAACACGGGACATTTAGTACACAGAAAGATGTTACACTGAAAGATTTTTTTAACTTTTGATTAAATAAATACTTGTTTCCAAACAGTTTACAAACATCTTACAAACAGCCAACCAGAAAAGTAATTCATCATAGTCTTCCTCCTCCTGGGAACTAAAACCACTAAACTCATCTTCTTCAGCATCACAATTGGAACAGCCTCATAATTCCTTCATCACACACTTTGTCTGTCTCTTCTCTCTGTCTCTCTCTCTCTTTCGGTGTCGCTCTTGGAGTCACTTTTGTCTCGAGGCAAATTAACCATTTAACCTGAGGTATCATCTTCATCACGCAGTAGTCCAGGTGTTTCTGGTTGAGTATATGTTTATGTTTAGTGATGCTATAAAATCCCTGTGAACGTGGTTGGGCTATAAATGTACTCCTGTGCACCGTGGGGTCATACAGTAGTAACGTGCTCACATTTACGAGCTGCTAACATGCGCACATAAACATTTAGAGGTGTTGTCAACCATATTAGGCCTTATTAGGAATTTAAATATCACACTACTGTATGTCTGCTGAAATCACTCCATACAGATGTTGTACCTCATTACCATCACCATCACACAGTACAGAAACAAGCCCTGCGGCAGTAATCATCACTCGCCTATTTAGAGACACTCCACTTTACTTACAAGCTGCACATTGATCTCATTTTTATCTATTTGCCTTCTGCTGGCTTTTCAGCCTAAACATGTAGTCTTGATTAGGAGCGCAGGTAGCTGTCACTCTTAGCTCATATAGAAGCCGTCTTCCATACCATACACAAACACGCACGCTCACAAAGGGGGTCGACAGGCTGTCTAGTTGATGTGACGACCTTCTTTTGAGTGAGTCGGTGTGCATGTGTCATTGTTGCTTTATCACATTTTCTTTTTCTTTAGCACCAACAAAGATTTTGCTACCACAAGCAACAACTGGCATGTAGTGTAGATGTTCTCGCCCCTCTAGGCATAGAGTAACTCTAGAATTACAATATAGTTAAATAGGGTTACAGCACAATACAGTAATCTGAATATGCTTGTGAATATTCTCATTCATCCAGGTCATTGTATTCTCAGGACATTCAATCGATCGCAACTGAACAGTCCGGTTGTGATCGATTGAATGCCCGGAGAATATAGTCTGAATATAAAAGAATGTCACAAACCAACAAGGTTTTTTTTTCTTTTTACTGTAAGTAGCAAATGTAATGTATGTAGTAAATTAATCCTCTACTCTCTCCACTCTTCCTCTAGCCGGTTGATTTTGAGATGAACAGAGCCTTCATGCTGACAGTGGTGGTGTCTAACCAGGCCCATTTGGCTAGTGGAATCCAGTCCTCCCTCCAGTCTACAGCAGGGGTTACCATATCTGTGCAGGACGTCAATGAACCCCCCTATTTTCCCACAAACCCGAAACACATCAGATTTCAGGAGGGTGTTCCTGCTGGCACAAGCCTGACGACCTTCTCGGCCTCAGATCCCGACCGACTACAAATGCAGCAGACAATCAGGTATGACATATATCCAGTAGATTAAATTACAAACCTGCGTTTTTGCTAATTGTGATTATCAAGTCTTAGCAGATGACGTTGACTGCGCCACGTGAAAAATGGAGGAGAAATGCCTCGTGAAAAGTGCTAAAATAAAGTTATGGACCCAACAGACCCATATGCTATTTTCTCTTTTCAAATGGATGAATATTACATTGAAAAAAATTGCCGGACTGAGTCTTGAAGTTTTGCTTGTATCACAACATTATGAACAAACCTGGCTAACATCTACCACATGCACCTGCACCAGCCCAAAAAGCCTTGCTTTTGGTAATTTGGGGGTCAGAGTTCTACATGGGGGCTATATTTAAGGTAGCATCCATCTCTCTAAGACTAAACCATGCAAAGTTTATGAGCCAGTGGAGAACCCTGAGTAAGGAGGCTCTGAAGGTTAATAGGGAGTAATAGCCCCTGGGCTAATTGGAGTTGTGTGTGTTCTTTAGGTTGCACAAAGAGTACATTGCAGGCACACGCACACACACATAGTGAGATGGAGAGACAGAGGTTGGCAGAAGGAAGGAACAGCTTGCTGGAGTTTAAACACTTGACACAGCATTATGTCCCACTGCCGTGTTCTTTTTCTGTGCTCAACCCCTCTGGTTGTTAAAGGTTAAGCAATAATTTCATGTAACTTAGCCCAACTCAGTCCATATTGCATTGTGTGTCCAAGTCGTAGTGCAGTAAGTAGTTGCCTTGTGTTGAAACCTCACAGATCTGCAGGGCCTCACGTGTCACACGTAGAAACACCTAAGTTGTGATCTACTGTATACCTGGCATAGTGCAGTGCAACAATTCTATCTCTCAGCTCAAACTCACATCATTACTTTCATTTTCTCATAGTAGTTAATTTCACAGCAATTGGAAGATTGTGGGTTGCCCAAGTTATCAGCTATTTGTGTGGACACAAAGAGAGCAAAACACTGCATTCCATACAACCTAAGTTAACGAGATCGCTTTACCAGCAGAGAGCAATCAGTCACTGTCTTCTTGAGATGGAAGAATTGATTCATTTGAATCCATTTGAGTCGGGTCAATGCCAATGTCTTCGTGCGACACTGTTTTAACTAATCTCTTTTAGGATATTAATCATAAGTGTTGCATCCATAACTAGACTCTTTATCGTTTGGGCAAAGCAAACAATAGTTTCTCAGGTAAACCTCTATAAAGTTTGCATCATCCTAGATACCGTGTTTTATTACACAGCTCTGATCTGGGTGTGCATCAGACAGTAAGATGAACATGACATCTGAATGATTTCAAAGAAGGTGTGATTTATAACCCGTGTCTTTGCATATGACAAAGAGTTGTATGTGTTTTTCAGGATTTAGAGAGTGTGGTAACAGCCAAAAGTATGGTGTGAGAGTGGTTGATGCAGTGTGGCAGGAGGGATTCCAGCATGTCCGCTGACTCTGGGTCAAGGTTTGAGCCTGACAGGTGCTTATCAAAGGAGGGACAGGCTGACAGCTTCCTTTTGGGAACGGGAGGAAGGCAGTGTGGACAGTACTAGGTGGGAGTGTACATATGAGGGAAGGAAACGAAGTGGAAGCATCATGCATCACCTGTCAGACACCCGACCTGTAAGGTCGAGACGTGGGACCAGAGACACTGGCATAAATGATTACCCATACCGCCTTGGCTAAGCTGGAGACATGCATTTTTCATCCTCGGGGTCGGGGGTTTGAAAAATAAATGTCATACTTCTCCCTGCTGCTTGCTAAGATCACTAACCTGCCAGGCCTAATCATACATCCAGCTGCACACGCACATCAGCCAAGTCCCAAATGAGGAAAACCTTCAGGTGGAGGGAAGCTCTGAAAAGCAATGAAAATGAGACCCGAGAAGGAAAATTATGGTATAAGGTGGCCAATATATTTTTATATTTCCAAATAACACTAACAAACTGAGGGTTGTGGTGCAGGAGCACTTTATTATAGACACCCAGCCGCCATTTGTGACTTGCACAGGTAAATAACCACATCCATCTAATGGAGGGAACACAGTGAAAATCACTGTTTGAAGGCATTTGATTTTTTTCTGAAATATAAATGGGTGTTTGAAGTTGCCTCCTAAAAATAAATCCAACCTAAACAATACCATAAAAACACATTTTCCTACTAGCCTGCAAATTTCTTATTCAATGAATGGATCAGTCATGGGTTGGACTACACCTCTTAAATTAAAAAAAAATCTTATTGTAATTCTTATTGTAAAAAACATTTTGAACAATTGCTTCCAACTTTGTGGGAACACATTTGTCTATACAGTGGAACCTTGGTGAGTTTCAGAACGAAACCCAAGACACACTAACCAAATAGATTTTCCCATAAGAAATCTTGCATATCCAAAAATGTTAACAGAAAACACGTTTAATAAAGAACAATTGTAGTTGTACACACAGAAAACAATTCAAAATGCATACAAATGCATGGGAATGAAGAATGAAAAGAATAAATTAACATCTAACGTCACTTTGTTGACAAAGACGGTGATGAGGCAGCATTGAGGAACAAGGGCAGAGCCACAGGGATGACATCTTTGTAATTTGCTATGAGCTTTTTCTTCTTCAAAAGGCTAACACTTGCAACTTTGTTCGGCCCCATTGTGGGTTATTTTGCAGCAGTGATCAGTAAGAAAAACAGAGACTTGTGGCATATCTGTGTTAGTTAGCAAAGAATTACTTAGTCAACTGTTGATGACATCAAAGACAAGACAATGACTTCCGGTTCTTGTTTTCAGTTGAAAACAGGCTGCTAACAGGCAGGTTTTGTAATTAATCTATGTTACAAACACAGTTGGAGTCACGCAGTCTATTAATAACACAAAAAGATGCGCACCATGTTGTACGGCAACCGAGGCAAAATTTTTGCGTACATTTTCGACGGAAACCGAAACATACGCTAACCTGGGCTTACGTGAACTGAGGTTTTGATGTATAATGTTGTATTTATGTGCTCTTCCCGAGTTCATACATTGTGTTTGATTCAAAGCATATACTGTATCCAATATTTGTGTTTCAAGGGTGTACCCCGCCTGTCGCCCGAAGTCAGCTGGGATAGGCTCCAGCATACCCCCGCGACCCTAATGAGGCGAAGCGGTATAGAAAATGGAGGATGGGTTCTTTTAATATATGAAGACCACCACCTCCAGTGGTGATTGCATATTGCGACTACCCTCTTGCGGATTTCAACAATAATACTCTGTACAAATGCACCGTTGGGGCATAATACAACAAATAATTTATGTGAGATTACCATCTTGTCAGTAAAAAGTTAGGTACTATGTCCACCTTCTGCTAGAAAGACAAGACTCTAGGCAAAACCCAGAAACATGCAGTTGGGGCTTAAATCGGTTTGTTCCTAATGAGGGTACTACAAGTACTGTAGATCATCCAACCGTGTCGGTACTTACAGGTGACATATCATTAAGCCCCTCTCTCGCCTCCCACCAATTGGCTCTTTCCCTTGTCTCACCCATTTATCCCTCATCCTGCTGTGATGGATTCACAGTATTCCTGCTGAGAATTTCACAGCCCGCCAGGTAGTGTCCGTGGGCTTTGCTGGCCTGTGTAAAAGCTTCCAGAGTGTGGGAATGTCATCGCTGTGATCCCTTTTGGAAACGTGCTGCTTCACCGAGGATCATTCCCACTGCCTGCTGGGACAATCCCATCTCCTTTGCTGCAGGATAGAGATTATGTTGTCCTGTCCACCCCCACTACTTCCCACCCTGCAATCATCCAAGCTTTCATTCTCTTCCACGTAAGAGGAAATACATGCTCTATTTGATGTAGCATAAATACACAAGTGGGGAACACAATGACACAGAGTGCACTGCAGTTCAATAAATACAACAGAAGGTTGGGGTCAAATCCATTTCAATTTGAATGGATTTGAAAGCTGCGAGTGTGTGTCAAATTGTAACATGGCCTTGGTCCCCAAACTGACATTTAGTAAATAAAATCCAATTGATGCAGAAACCTTGTTGTGAAAGGCCGATATGGCCAATGTCCACAAAGACAAGCCACAGTGAGATTGCAACCAAGAGAATTGGAAGTTGGTGAACTCCATCACGGAGGGAATGCAATGTGGATATGAAGGCACCAGCAGGGATAAGAAGATGTATGAATACAGAAGTAGAGCAAGATGAGGTGAGGGGCGGCTGGTTGGGAAAGAGATCAGATAGAATTGGAAGTGTGGCATGTGCCAAAAGCAACAAATGAGAAACAGGAACAAGTGAGATCAGAGTGAGATAGGGTTGCATTTGGGGGGATGATCCTCTCTTCCTCCCCTGTTCCTCATCCCAGGGGTCACTCTGTGAGCTCACATTCATGTTTGAAGATCGGTACCCAGATCTTAGCGTCCTGTCTCAAGGAATTTTTGCAAACACCCTAAAGAATGTACTGAGTGTGACTCTAGCAGGCAGTTTAACCCTCTGACGATATATACCACATGCAACACAAGCATACACTGTCAGTTGCAGCAGTGCTTAACAAGAAAGTTAATTGACTTCAATGTCTAGTACACAGGAGTGAAAAATGGGGTGAAATCGACTGTAGGCTGCAAGCTCTGAAGCAGAAGTCAATAAAGAATTAAACTCTGTGAAGGTTTGGGACTTGTGATTTTATACCGGCGTGTAAACGTGGTGTGACTATCTATAAATTGACACACTCACAAGAAAATGCATAATTGCTTTTAAAACATGAAAAGGGTCACACTAATTTCTCCACGGGCTTGTGCTTGTGTCTTTAGGTACTCCAAGCTGAACGACCCGGCGGACTGGTTGTCTATCAACAGAACTAACGGTCAGATAGTGACCACGGCAATCCTTGACAGGGAGTCTGTCTATGTCAAAAACAACATATATGAAGCCACATTCCTGGCGACAGATAATGGTAAGAACCTCTTTTCAGTAAATATACAGTACATACCTTATGTTACTTTTACTTGTATTATGCGTTTAAACAATGGACATCAATGACCTGATACTGTATGAGCATAATGAAGACAATACTAATTGACATGACCTCATTTGAATGTCTGCATTTGGTCTTATCAGTATTTGTCAGTTTAGTTTTTGTTTGGGAGAGTGCCCGACCGTGCTACAAGGTCTTATACTGTACAGTCATGGCCAAAAATATCGGCATGCCAAAGATGCCAATGTTTTGCCCATGGCTTTATAAATTAGGCTGATCTGTTTGTATTCTATACAGGCATGGCCAAGAATGGTAGTATCTTATATTGGCATGCCAAAGGATGGCAATGTTCTTGGCCATGACTGTATATTATATTGTTGGAGGCAACGCCTTCATTTAGATGCTGTACTGCTCCTCCTGGTGATCTCACACTCCTTCTTACCCTCACCCATGAACTAGATAGAAATTCACTACAGGCACCAACTCACTTCTGACCCGAAGGAAGCTATTCACAGCATTCCCCAGCAGATAACCATGGCCTCAGACGCATATCATTTCCACTGTACACTCAAGCACTGCAAACTGCCTCAGTGAATGCTTAAAATCTCCAGAATCCAAAGAGAACCACCAACACACCAACACCAAATAGCAGTGAGGGGATCTTGAAGTGTAGTTGCGCCCTTGGGAGTCTGTCTGCGTAGATCAACAACACAATTTGTGATGAGGCCTAGCCCTGAAGGTGCCCCATGTTCACTGAGAATGTGTTTTGATTTCACAAGAACAAGGCCAATGTTTTACTGCGATAGAAATGCATTTGGATTGAATTAAATGACTGGTGTCTTGCTGAAGGCTTGATGGAAAAATGTATGCATTTGGTTGGGTTTTGAGGAATATGAGGACATGGGGTCATGTGCTGTGCAGACAGGGAGGAGTTAGCGGAAATCTTGGATTCATTCAGTTGGTCGCACTGTTGATCCTCTCTTCTTCTTTCGCTTATCATCCGTGCACGCCCTCCTTCTCTCCTTCCCTCTCGCGCAATCCATTTGGCATACATATCATTTGTTCTGCCTCATAGTTGAACCGCAAGCTTAAACAGCACAAACTAAATCACAGCAAACCAATATGTTTGCCCTTTTCTCAAATGGGAGTCGAGACTGCCCCTCCCCCTCCTCTTTTTTTTTCAAATTGCCTTATCAGGGACGGGCAGCTGGCTGTTTACCTTAAGTTTTGTTCACTTTCAAACATTGGTTTATATTAAAGCTTGCGCTTGTCTGAATGTGTCTCATTTGCAGCACTCAAAACATATCAGTCGGTGTTCTTGCAATGCTTGACAGTAGCAGACGTTATGTAGAGTAACATGCTGCTACTGTGTGAAAGGCAAAGAGTCCAGGGTGACACACCCCTATTGTTTGGGCTTCACCAGCAACTAATTTGCACACAGTTTAATCTTTACTTGTTGTTTCATGATATTTTCCTACAGGGTCAGTGACATGATCCATCAACTTTGCTTAAATAAGTTTTATATTGTTTGTAATTCTGTTCTACAGCGTTGGTTTTTTGAAAGCGAACAGTAAATTCGTAAATTCTGGGAGTGACGTCGGCAAAGGAGCACAGGAAACAAACATGAGAGAATGGATGAGACAAAGATGTTATCAGTGATTACAGCAAAGATTTGAGCCATGTGTCAATAGTTTTGAGAAGGAAGAAACATCTGGAGATGAAATAGAGAACTTGCAGAACATGGAATTAAGCCGTATTTATTTATATATGTCTGATGCAGAGGTGTCTGATGACAAATACATGTGTAACGGATGCCAGCCTGTGAGGTTGTGCAAGTGTACGTTGGTAAATCTCACTCCCTCTGCCTTAAGAGCTGCGCTGAACACGCGGTCGACAGTCCGTGTTTTTGGCCGTGTGGTCAGCGCTCTCGCCTCCCATTGCGAAAGTCCTGTTTTCGAGCGCCGGTGCGGGCGGTGCGAAACAGGCCGGGTTACACATAGAGATGAAGATTGGGCGGCTTCATAAACAAAATGATAAATGTAAATTACCTTCAAGATGCTTATCCTTCAGTTATTGTTTTAAAGCCTTTAGAGCCTCTAGAGCCTTTTATTGTGGAATTCGTCGCCGCCCCGCCCTCAACCATCAACATATCGCTGTGAAAGTATGTTTTCTAACATGTACAGGTATAAATCTTTGAATGCTTGTCGCTATGGTGGCATAGTGTTTACAATACAATATGTAAATAAGACATGACTTACTGTGTTCTGTGGCAACTGACGCCGTCCTCCTTTTGTCCTGTGTAGCATAGCATCAGGAATAGCATCCTAGCATCCGAAATGTGTTCATACCGTACTTTCAAGCCAAACGCTTCTTGTAAAGGTTCCTTCATAGTGAAATGAACGTGAGGCGGTGGTCCATTTGTCTCTTGTCTGTGTACTTGCTTCATTCACTGAAGTCTGAAACCTTCATCTTTGGGAAAAGAAAACAAACTTACAGTATCATTCTGACACTGCGTACAGCCAGCAGCAACACAAGGTTTTTGGCATGACTGCGATTTTGATGAAAAATATACCGAACAGAGTCGACGAGCTGCCTCTTGAAGGGTTTGTTTACTAGGCGTTAGCTGAGAGCTGCGCCTTTCCCGACGTCACTTGGGAAACGTCCCTTTTCTAGGGAGTTGAGAACATCCCACCTTGTACAAAAATGTAGCTTTTACGAATCTGACGTTCACTTTCAAAAAAATGAACAACGTAGAACATAATTACAAACAATATAGATCATATTTCTGTAACGTTGAAAAATCATGTCAGTGACCCTTTGATGTGTACCAACACAAGAAACTCAGTCAGAGACCAGCCTGTCAGAAGAGGTGCAGTCACATGCCCCTATTGCAGAATTTGATTGATATAAAACTTTATTTTCCGTAACGTGACTAGTTTACTACTTGAGGTGCGTGATAACAGGCTGTGGCGAGCGTAAAAGATGAGCTGCCAGCACTTCAGGGTTATGTTCATGTTGACTTTGTGGGCGGTGCTGAAGCGCCAGCCGTCATAACATAATCAGGATTAGGGTAAGACGTGCTCAAAGACTGTAAGTAGTAGGAGTAGACATGGGGAAGTCGAGCCAGATGCAAGGTGTGCTTCTATCCCTGAGATTTAATGTCTCTCCCAAACAGTCACATACCCTCACACCTTTGACACGCATTTCCTTTCTTATGTTTTTGTTTATGTGCAAATATTATGTGCCAAACTTAGTCTTTCCACCATGTCTCACCATGCCAATGCCACTGTCACATAAAGGACTCAAAACAAATCCTTTTGAGGAACTTACACAAACATAATTATTTATTTAGCTGGTTAAAACCCACATAATTCGCCTATCAACTGCGGCAAGCTGCTTCGTCTTGTCCCTCGTACATGGGATTAGCAAAGCAGCAGTATGGAAACGGTGTGTGTGTGCGCGTGCATGAGTGCGTGCGTGCCTGTGTGTGTGTGTGTGAAGGTAACATTTTTGGCTATTATTGCACAATGGACTGCATATTAAGTATGTAGATGGTGTGTAATAAATATGAAGTTAACCACTGGTTGCTTACCATCTTTATTATGCTAATTTAATATGCTAATCTTCTTACTGTGATTAATTTGTTAGTAAGATTAATTGGTACTTCTGTCTGCTTTCATATACCTTAGTAAATACACCACCTTGCTTAATTACAATCTATGGTTCTGTCTGTAGATAAGGGAAAAACAACTGGCTCCTACTTGGACATAACCAAGATACTGTAGGTCGTGACATGGACTCCGTGAACACCCTGATCGCTTGTATTGCATTTTTCTTGTTCCCGTAGCAAGACTCTTGGATGAAACAAGTCGTAGACAAAGCTATAAAACTTGAATTAACAGGAGATGTCAAAGATGAGTGTGCACGTAATTACTACACAAGGCTGGTTAAGTGTTAACATCAAACATCTAACGTACAAATATTCATTCATTCATTTTCTATGCCGCTTGTCCTCACTAGGTCAAGGGGGTATGCTGGAGCCTATCCCAGCTGACCTTGTGGGAGAGGCGAGGTACACCCTGGACTGCTCACCAGCCAATCAGAGGGCACATATAGACAAACAACCATTCACACTCACATTCATACCTATGGACAATTTAGAGTCTCCAATTAACCTCACATGCATGGACGCACGCACGGAACATGCAAACTCCACACAACGGTGCGGTTTCCCAAACGAGGATAGGAACCCAAATAAAAATATATTAAACCATAATAGTTGAGAATTTGTATTTTTAATTGCATGAGATGCACATTTCTATTGTATGAGCGCACTCAATGTATTGTCAACAACATTTTTAGTCCTTATAAAATCACAGTCTTACACATGATAATTACTGATGCTTGATGAATGTGACTTGAATGAAAAAGGTTACTAATGTGTAGGAGGTAGCGTCTTCGTCATTGCAGTGGTGACTATGGAACTTTACTTTAGTGGCCTACTTATCAGATGTTTTTTCAGCCATTAATGATACACTAACATACAAAATAAAGTCTGTGTCCTCTGTGGAGGTCTTTCCACAGGCCACATAAGCCCATAGACATTGAGACATTGTTTTCTTGAGTAGTTTATCTTGTGTCCAATATTATCTTGTGTCCATATTTTTCTGACTATACTGTAAGTCGCTTCAGAGAATAAGTTGTAGCAACCAAAAAATACCTCATGAAAGGTAAAACACAAAAATGTCATACTGGACAATAAGTTGCGATGATTTACACACCAAACCAATAACGGCAAGTTATTCAATTACACAACAGCACACGGAACAACAGCCAGAATAGGCATGCGGTATGTTAACGAAACACATTAACAGTTATTCAGCCACACAATATCATAACGAACATACCTGTGAGGCTGAATAGGCTAAATTAACATAACAAGCCCGCGAATTCCACACACAAGCAAGTTACCAGTAAGCAAGTTCACCAAGCTCCCGATCTCATGATGGCTGAATCCGTACAGGAGCAGCATATAGTGGTCACAAGCCGAGAGCGCCCTCTCGCAGCTGTCTATGGTAATGTTCACTTTTTTGTTCATGACAGTCAGTATGAATTCACATTTACAAAAAGGTTAAATTATATATATGTTTTGTATATTTTAATATATAAGTCGCACCAGCCAAACTATGACAGGTGTCTAGTTATCGTGGCCAACAGTCACATAGCCAGTAATAAATACAGGCGACTCTTTTTGTCGTCCATTGTTGGTGTTTATGAACCGGCCGCTCTAAAAGGAGACCAGTAGACCCGCAATGAGCATTAGTAGTGTCAGAGCATTAGCAACATCTCAGGCATGGGACTTGTTGCTCAAATAACGATAGTGTGGAATAAGAATAAAAACAGATACATTTTCAATTCAATCGTGGAAAATGTGAGACTAGAGTACTTTGTGCAGCACAATCGGAACACAATATTCATCCTTCAGAAGTGCATCGGCAGGCACGACGCATTTATCATTGATATCGCTCATAGTCAGCGTAAACACACACGGGCAAGGACTCGTTTGATTGTGTTACAGTCATTGTTATTGTGCATCTTTATGCGAGTGGATGAGCTATGGCCTGCGTCTGCATCGACCGTGATGCGTTTCATTTGCCTGCAAGGCTAAGCGGGGACTTGGAGAGCACCACTGTCAAAAGTATTTCTGTCAAGGAGAAAAATTCTCCTCCCACTCTCCCAACATCATAATTGCTGGGGATTCTCAAATCTTCAATATTTTTTTTAGCTATTTGGCTTCAATCCGTCAGCCTTCAACTGCTCAGCCCAATGACCCCCTCTCACAACACACGTCTTCGCTTGGCATCTTTTTCTCCTGACATGATATGATTTTCTCCACACTCCCTCCCCCCTTCTTTCTTGCTCCCAGGCTCTCCTGCAGCCAGCGGCACCGGCACACTGCAGATCTATCTGATAGATATTAACGACAACCCCCCAGCACTTACACCCAGGGAGTCTCAGATCTGTGAGCAGATGAACAAGAATGCCAACGGTGTCAATATCACTGCTGCTGATGCTGACATTGACTCCAACGCCGGGCCTTTTGTCTTCGAGCTGCCCACGTATCCTTCAAGCATCAAACGCAACTGGACAATTACGCGAATCAGCGGTGAGAGGAAATTCTAAAATGTCTCCCACAAGTATCAGAGCTGTATCAATCAAAGTCTGCCTTTACAAAAATGATAAGCTGAGTTTTGATTCACAGGAATGAATTAAACAATATAAGTAGTTTCGTTTGAGTAGTGAGCCATTCTTGTGCAATTTTAGAAACAACCCTCAGCATAGTATAGTGCAACCACCATCATAAACATATAATATTCTTACAAGCAGAATAAAATAGGTCTTGTTTGAGATTTAATTAAATTGTGCAAGTGCAACAATGAAGTGGACAGTACAGGATATCTCATGGGGTTTACTTTATTATATCAATGTTTTACATATGCACTTCTTCTCTTTCCTCTGCACAGGCAACTACGCCCGCCTGAGTCTGAGATACCAGGTCTATTTGGAGCCAGGCATGTATGAGGTCCCAATAACTGTGTCCGACTCGGGAAACCCGACCTTGTCCAACAGGTCGGTCATCAAAGTGAAAGTTTGTCCATGTGATCAAAATGGAGATTGCACTGCAGTGGGTGCTGTGGCAGCCACCGGCTTGGGAACCGGAGCCATCATCTCTATCCTGATCTGCATCATCATTCTGCTCAGTGGGTATCAGCTGTGCATATCACACAACACCTCGCGGCTCTTTGCCATGTCATAAACACCGCCACACACGTTTAATGTGAACGATTGTGATTGGTGAGGATTTGTCCTCCCTAGTTGCCTAGGGATGTCTTGCCAACACTACAGCCTGTTAGGTGGGCACTCTGTTGTAGACTTCAAAGTATTTGCTATTTGATATTATTGACTTATGCGACGATTATATGTTTACTTCACCGAGACGATGACAATATATTGCAAACTGCTAGTTTAAATTCCATTACTTTACACTCTTCTGCACTCTGTGTGTATGCTACCAGCCCCGCCTCTACATACCGAGACAAAGAGACTATTACTGACAAAAGGGCTCAGTCCGTTCATGCCGTTGTTCTATGGAACAAACACGCCAAGGTGTTGAAACCCATACACAGAGTGAACCCTCTTCCTGCCTAACAGAAAACAGACACACACGCACATGGCAATATTTTAAGTTAATTTTTATTTATTGTGTGATTATAACTGATTTATTAGATAGATAGATAGATAGATAGATAGATAGATAGATAGATAGATAGATAGATAGATAGATAGATAGATAGATTTGCACAAATAATTGATACTTTGGACATACAGTGGAACCTCAGTTTACATTGGGAGATTTCCTCGTTGCTCTTACTTCCTGCTGTGGCTAATCTCTCATCAGTGTAACATTACTGGAACCTAGTGACCAGTGTTGAATACTACTGTATATATCAACAACATTTATCTGAATGTGTCTTTTCTGAATGCCATATGTTTGTATTTTAGTTTATGTAGCCATTTTTATGCTTGAAAATGCTTAATTTAGGCCAGAAATACATAAGATTTGCTTATATATGAATATTTTTTGTCTAATAATAGGCCGTAGTCGAAGTGGCGAGGAACGACTGTAATAATAATAACAAATAATAATGGATTGGATTACCGGACACCACAAGCGCTTTACACTGAAACCCATTATTAATTCCTCCAAAGTTACACACGTGGTGGTAAGCCACACCTGTAGCAACAGCTGCCCAATTTTGTGGCCTCTCCGACCACCACCAAACTTTCTTTCACATTTATAGGCAATGTGGGGGAATGTCTTGCCGGGGGAAGCAACATTAGTGACCACCAACTTTCTGGTTATGGGACAACCTGTTCTGAGGTGTACTCACTCATATTGCTAGCTATTTAGAAGACAGTAACACCGTACACTGTCTGCTTTAAACTATAAACAAGTTTAATTTCTATACTATTATCCTTTGAGACGATATAATAACATCGTTACTGAAATGTCAGGGGTGTACTCACTTGTGAGATATTTTACAACAATCTCTGTGCCAGCTGTGTGTCTCTGCAATAATGGATTCCAGTGAAGATTGTGTGGTTACCAGCTGTGAATCACTTCTTTATGTTCCTCTCTGCTCCTAATAATGACCGACGTAAAATATGTTTGAACAAAGATGACATTCAGCTAAATTCACCGTGACTGTCCATCATCTACTCACAATATGACATTCCATAGCCAAGGTTAGCGGTACCAAAGCTTGTCTCTTGAGCGGCACCCTCTCAGGTACTGCTTGTACCTATACTGGAACCTTTTTTGGAAGATGCAAACTATACTGCAGAATTGGGATGTCCCGATCCACCTTTTTTGGCTTCCGATCCGATCTGATTTTTTTTATAGTCTTGCCAATCCGATCCGATCCGATCGTTTTTTTTTTGTTTGTTTGTTTGTTTTAATAATAATAACAATAAGCTTTTGTTACAAACATGAATTTGTGTGATGAAAATAGCTCTTCAAAGCATTAAACATAATGAAAACAAAGTATGAGTGAATTTACTTTTTTATCACACAGCATGACCAACAATATTGTTTGGCTTTTGTAACAAATCTCTGTGAGTCAGGTCCCTAATCCAATAAAAGATCCAATAAAAGATCAAATTGTGAAAAAAAATGGGCGTGCAAAATACTTTTCGGGTAGGACTAATCATTTGACATGATTATAGATCAATTTGTGGTGTGATTTAGAATACGATTTTTTTCAACAATCTCCATTAGAGCCCCATGAAATCCATTTTATTTTTTCCCAAATTCCGTTTTCTCCTTTTTAATTGTTTAGATTTCAGTTTTTTGCATTTTCCACTACCAGCATAGAGTGTGTGCTATTTGGGTTAGTGAATAAAATTCAAAAATCCTTACCTTTATTAATGCAATACATCATTGGCCCATTTGGTCCAGTAATTGAGAAATGGATGTAGCTTAGCTAACTTTTCTAATGGGATGTCAGCGCATACTGTATTGCTACAAGATTTTCAACAAACTGTAATGCCCGTGCTTGTGATGAAGGAAGATGTAGTCACAGCTGTAATTCCAATCACGTTATTGATGTAAGATATTTTAATGACGCCATTATTTTGTTTACACAATTACAACCAATGAAGTGACAAAAGTGACAAAGAGTGCTCTTATTTTGAAGAGCCGGAATGCGTCGTGTGTGACAAGAATGGCAATTGACGGTTGATACGCACCAGGTGCAAGATAAATGTGCCTCTCGTCTTTTTTCACTCAGAACCTGCACGTCGTCAGTGGGACATGTAAAATGGGCCTTACATTAAAGCAGTAAAACACAACACAGTGAAAATATACTCATCCGGCCTGAATCACGCACACACACACACACACACACACACACACACACACACACACAGTTGCACTAGCTAAACTAAGCAAACCCCGCTAGTGTTTCCAAGGTTCCAAGGTTTTTCGACGCTGTTTCGACATGTTTAGTAGTGTTTGTAAGGTCCCTTTTATCAACCAGTGGTAAGCTCCCGTCACCATGACACAGCAGTCCAGGCACAGTGAGAGGGAACTCCCGCTGTAGCTACGGAGCCGAATATCCAAGGTCCAACGTGAAACTAACTTCACCACGGTACACCACGGACATGTCTACACGGTGCTGCGTTTTGTTCTTCTTGCGGGTGGCGCGAGTCGAGTGGCAACCAGCTTTGAGGCGCATCACTGCACTGACCATGTTGGAGTGTGGCTCAGAGTTCCAAACGTGATACGGCAAACGGATCGGCCCGATTTCAAGGCAGAAGCCGATCTTCACAAATACAGCGGATCGGCAGACGATCCCGATCCTGAAGATCGTATCGGGACATCCCTACTGCAGGATAATCACGAAAACCAGCCAAGCTAATGTCATTAAGCTGCATAAGATGTCACATATCAGTTTCATGTATTACAATAAGAACTTTCTTTGGAGCAAAGTTCAGTACTTCCATACAAGTTTGTCCAAATTCTAAGCTTGTTGATGACTTATTGTTCTATGTCAACGCAGGAACTTCTGTGGTCTTAGTGACTACAAGCACTAAACTAGAGAGTTTTCTAGTTGTAGTCATGAAGGTCATGTGAGGCAAATATCAGGAACTGATGAAAAGACTGCCGACTTGTTCAATAAAGCATGTGACCGCAACAAAATAAGACAGTAATCTTGAAATACTGCTTTGAAATGCATCCCATTTATGTTTGGGTGCCCTTGCAGGCATGGTGCTGCTGTTTGTGGTGTGGATCAAGCGCAGGGAGAAGGAGAGGCACACCAAACAGCTGCTCATTGACCCGGAGGACGATGTCAGAGACAACATCCTGAAATACGATGAAGAGGGTGGGGGCGAAGAGGACCAGGTGAGCTCCCAGGAGAAGAAACTCACACACATGCTCTCGAATCTGACCTCCTGTACCCTGATTACATCTGTGCCACCTTCGGGATTTGTAGGACTACGACCTGAGTCAGCTGCAGCAGCCTGACTCTTTGGAGCACATCATCAGCAAGCCTCCAGGTGTCCGCAGGGTGGATGAACGGCCCATCATCCCTGAATCCCAGTACCCAATCAGACCTGTCGTGCCCCACCCTGGAGACATCGGGGACTTTATCCATGAGGTGAACACGCACCTGGACACGAGCGACCTGTGTACATGATTATATATAAATTGTTTCTCCTTCAGCAGGTTGGCCTTTCACTTGTCATTGATCTCGACATTTAATCTGATTTTCTCTTCGATACTGTAGCTGGTCGCTAGTATGGCCACGGAAAGGACGTCCATATTTTTACGTCCGTATTTTGCTCTCATAGCACAGGCTTTACATTTTCACACACGCAAACACAAACACACAAACCTAAAATGTCGGCACTCTGATGTGAGAAAATGCTGATTGACAGACTTCTGACAGCGCGTTCACACTCGAGAGGTGTTGGCAGCTGTTCAGCTTTGATCCATCCAACCTTGTCTCTCATTCACACACATACACACACCTGATCCCGTTCCAGCAGCCTAGTAAACACAAACACAACAAATACACAGCGTTCCTGCCACCCACCGGGTCCCGAGGGATGGAGGCAGTTTCGATTTTTATATTTCTATTCGTCGCCTCTCTATGTATTCTAGTGAAGTGGATAGAGTCCCCGTCATCTGACCAACCTTTTTGTCAGCGGTCCTCCTTTGTCATCCCTAAAAGCAGGTGATATTTAAGAAACAAACACACTTCCATAGCTCGTTTATGAAGCTGCATCAACATACTAAACACAAAGTACAATGGGACCGCGGTTTTCCTACGAACAAAACAAAACAAAAACAGGAATTTTCCCATAAGAAATAATGTAAATCCAAATAATCCATTCGAGGGCCCCACAAATATGAAAAAAAAAATTTTTTTTACAGAGAATAATTATAGTTTTACATGCAAAATACATATATAAATGGATAAATGAACATTTAACATCACTTTTAACTTTAGGGAACACTCTTATGCAAAACAAGCAGGACCACTGAGAGGAGGGGAGGTTATTGTTTGGAGGGGGAATGTTTTCTTTGTCTTTAACTGTCACCCTTGTGGCACAAAAAACTATCCGGAGAGGTCTGTTTCCGCTGTTTTACCTGCATAGTTTGTTTACATGCACAAAACAATGCGACACAATGAATGACAAAGGAAATGGATAAATGGACGGCACGTTTGTCCATACTTGCAGCCTCTCCAGCACTGTGTATGCCTGTTCTTTTTTTACGTTTTTAAAACCAGCCTCTGCTGGCCTTAAATTTGTCAACAGAATCACTTGTTGCAGGCATTTTCTTTGCTAGGTCCGTATGCAGCAGCTTGCTGTCCGAAACAATATATCTCGCTAACTGTTTTTCGTGAATCAACACCACTAACAACAACAACTGTTTTGTTAACACCTTTACTCCTTTCGCATCTTTAGCGCTCTTAATTTCTTCTTTTTTCGCCAGGGTGGAATTTATTATTGATGCAGACTTCCCATACATCTTGGCGCTTCTTCGTGATCTTCTGACTTTGTGATGACTTGAATTCAGTGGTGTTTCTCACCTCACACTCACCCCTCTAAACTATATTTGGCCCCATAGTGGGTTATTTAGCTGTCACATTCAATAAAAAATGTTCTTTTTGGGCACTCGATTCCGTGTAGTGATACTAGTGAGACTAGTTTGTATAACATTCTCATTTTGGTTTGAATGTGCCTTGCACGATGCCGTAGTATTGAGGGAACTAAGTATTGCTAGATTTGGTGTTGGGTGTGTGATCCAAGATGGCTGAATAAACAAACAATGTTATCAGCGTAGTTGAAGACAATGGACACAGCTGCACGGCTAGCATGAGTTAACATTGAAGTCACCTTTTATTCTGCATAGCTGTCGTATATGTGCAGGCTACAGGAACTCTGCAAGGACACAGGAGATGGCCACCGCTTTAACTATATACTGCATTCAGTACAGTACTGTAAATTACACATACCAAGGGGTGAAGTACAACAGTTACACGCGGTATTGTAGGATAACCGAGACAGTGTACGAGAACTGAGGCAAAATTTTAGCACAATTTTTTGTATGAAAACTGTTCCACTGTACTTATAAACAACAGTTATGTTATTTGTGCTCTTGCAACTCCTGAATATAAGGAAGAAAACCAAACATGATCAATTCAGTCAATGCGATTTGACATGGCCGTTTTTCTTTCTTGTCAGCGATATCGTCATACTTATGTTACCTTTTGTCAAGGCAAAGGATAGCCAAGATCCTTAAGATTAATATAACAGTGTTTTAACCCAGTGACCCCCAACCCCCGGGCCGCATTTGGTACCGGGCCGCACAGAAAGAAAAAATAATTTCCATGTTGTTTTATTTTGAAATATGGCCGGATTCTCTTTGTTACATCCGGCTCACGTGACGCATGTCCATTGAGTGTGTGCTAACTTTCTCTCGCCGCACAGATAGACTACTACTGTATTTTTACCATTTTTCCCGCACCTCATATTTGGTGTCAAATGCTGGTACTATGTGGGAATGCATGAAGGTAAGTTTTGATGACTTATTGAGTGCTAATGTGCCCATTTGTCTCAAGTTAATTCATGCTAGCACACTGCCTTTTACCAAACATGTCAAACAGCGATGTAATAATGATGGGTCGGCATTCGGATGTTGTTCATGTCTTCGTTTTACACTATACATAATGAATAAGATAAATTAGATCGCTATAATGTACGAACCCCCCACCCGCACCGCCCCCGGTCCGCGGGAGATTTGTGGGAACACAAGCCGGTCCGTGGGTCAAAAAAGGTTGGGGACCACTGTTTTAACCTTTTGTAAGCTGGAGAACATCGGTTAGTATCATTAGTCTGTTCCAGAAAGTCCAACTCAAACGGAAAAGTACTCTAACCAAATGAATTTTTCCCATAAGAAATAATGCAAGTTCAATTAACAGCTTTACATACAGAAAACAATTAAAATGGATGTAAATACATATAAATGATGAATGAAAGGGGAAATGAACATTTAACATCCCTTTTACCGTGATTGAAGACTTGATTGTCGACAAAGATGGCGATGAGGCTGCAAGCTCCACCTTGACACCACCTTTGTGTTTTGCTATGAGTTCTTTTGTGAATTCAGTAGTGTTTCTCACTTTCTTTATCAAAATGCTGGCACTTGCAACTTTCTTTGGCTCCATTGTGGGTTATTCTGCAGGCGAGATCAATAAGAAAAGCAGAGACCCGTTGTGTAACTGTGTAAGTCAACAGAGTCAGTGATGACATCATAGCCGGGCGCCAGAGGTGGTGGGCAATGACTGCGGTTCTGGTTTCCATTTTTCTAGCATGCTAATAGGACGTCTTGTGATAAAAGTATGTTACAAACACACTTGGACTCATGCAGTGTATTAATAACACAACAAGACGCATGGCAGACTGTACGCTAAACAGAAAACGTATGTGATCCGAGGCAAAATTGTGCGTACATAAACCGAAACATACGCTAACCGGGGCGTATGGTAACTGTTTATACATCTGCTGTTTATATATTATATGAAGATTAAATGCTCATCCATGTGGCTAACTGGTTTTACTCACACCCAAATGTATCTGAACATGAAACTAATATGTAGTCAGAATTAATTTGAATGGTCAACACTTCCAGGTTGTAATTGGGAGAAAAAAGCCTTTTGATATCATATGATGTGGTTAAGCTGTAAACTGACCGCTCTTATTCTGCCTTGTGCGTAGGGTCTCCGAGCAGCTGACAACGACCCCACAGCACCACCTTATGACTCTCTGCTGGTGTTTGACTATGAAGGCAGTGGCTCCACCGCCGGCTCAGTCAGTTCTCTCAACTCTTCCAGCACCGGAGAGCAGGACTATGACTACCTCAACGACTGGGGACCCCGCTTCAAGAAGCTGGCAGACATGTACGGAGGGGGGGAGGAGGATTAAATCTCACATAAACACACACACTCACGCACTTGTCCTGTCAGCTGGCCTGCCATGCTATGTCCCGCCAACACCAGGGGTTGCAACAAGTTCACACTGACTGACCAACAATCGAACTACCTGCTCCAGAGGTCCGGCGCCGTCTGACTCAAGCAGAAGCTCTGAGTTATCACAATTAGTATTTTCAAAATTCCATGTCATGTTTCAAGCCTGATGCTGGCTTCAGTCGCTTCTGTCGGATTTTTGTTTTGTCCTTTTCCTTGTGACTTTGTTTAGCTTTTTTTTTTTTTTGTTCACTCCATAACAACAGTTGTTCCTTATTCCTGAAGGTTTTCACTTCCCTCTAGCTGTCAGCCCCTGTCTGCCTCTGTGCAGAAACTTTAGGTTTGAGCCCCTTTATCTAGGGGGTAACAAAAAGGAACAAGAACCCAGATATGACAGTCCCTCCTGTGCGGAGGGCCCTTGTTTATTCTCTCTTGAACTTGAATTACTTAGAATAGAAGCACTGTTGTTTAAAAAAAGTGCCTTCAGTGGTGCATATTTTAACAGACTCCCTCTAACTCAGGATTAGTTGCCATTTTCTGAGCGTATGCGCCTTCATTTGACCCCCGACCCTTTAACTCAGACCTTTCCATCATGCTGCAGGGCTGTGGTTTATCTGCGGGAGGTGGCAGTGTTGCTTTCAGCTTTGACCAGCTAACGAGGGCGTGTTATGTAGACATACTGTTCACTGGCCTACAGGGAAAAATCAGTAAACGTTTAGAGCATATGTGCATTCTTGATTGCATAAATCACAAAAATATGAGATGGGACTGTCGTGGAGAAGTGTCTTTGTTTCTTGTGGCTTCACTAGCAGCTGTGTTTGTTTTGAACTCACAGTGTTCGCACCTAACATATTTCTCAGCTCGTGGCAGAGTCATGTTTCCCATCTCGTGATGGGGGGTCTTTGCCTTTAAAGTCATTTGAGGTTTGCATGTTTATCCACACCCCCAAAGGGTATGTCCATTTTACAAGTTTACTTGTGGTATAATATGATTTTTTTTTTAAAAACATAAAATTTTGCAAATACAAAGTAAAATAGTCGACAAACGGAATTCACCGGGAGCAGTGGTTCTCAACTAGTATGGCTGCGGGACCCACCATCACCCTTCAATGACAAGCGGTGACACAAATTGCGGAAATTTTTGAACGTACACTTCTCAAATTCCTTATATATCTTATCTGACGAAAAGGCATTAAAGTGCAGTTTGAATTTGAGGTAGTGCACAATAACCAATTAAACGAGGTTAATCAAGATCATTTCAGGAACAATAAATATGTTTGTAGCCACAATTTCAAAAATTATAACAACAAAAAGTGTCTGTAGAGGTTTTCAGTAAACGGCATATCTGGGGTGTTGAATCACAGCGTTTGCACATGAACCTGGATAAGAAGTGAAACAAGAAATTAAAAATAAAGGACCTAAAAATAATAGGACCTTTTCTTTTGGTGACCGCTCCTCTGCCTGCGCCAATCGATTGTATTGAGCATTAAACAGTGCTGTCATACTGTACCTGGTAGTCTGCAGTGTGGGTGGAATTCCCCCACATGAGCTTTTATATGCCGCGCTCTCTTCCAGCAGATACTCTATCTAGCTATCTAGCTGTGTGTCGGACGGACGGTGCATGAAGCTCCCGCTCGAGCTTGACCAAGTCGCCCATAAACATGGCAAGCAGCTCGTCTTGGCGTAGCAAGCAAATAGCCCCACTGCAAGGTGCATTCACGAACATTGGGTGATTACATTATTTATTTTGGTAGAGACCACGTGACCCACTAAAAACGGTTCTGACGCACCAGTTGAGAATCACTGACCTAACGTGATTGTTATACCAATCAATCCCTTGCTCTTTATGTTACTACAGTGTACTCAACAAAATATAAACGCAACACTTTTGTTTTTGCTTCCATTTGGCATGAGCTGAACTCAAAGATTTAAAACATGTATGTACAAAAGGCCTATTTCTCTGAAATATTTTTCACAAATCTGTTTAAATCTGTGAGCATTCATAATTAATGGCCACAATCGAAGGCCACTCCAAAATGCGTAGTTTTACTTTCCCGCAATCCTTGGTTTATCGCGGTTCATCGGTTCCAGACCCGACCGTGGTAAATGAATTCTCACAAAGTAAGATTCCTTTTTAGAAATTGCATATTTTTGTTGTCAGAGCATTATTAAAGCCCTCACGACATTAAATAGCACCCCTATATTCACCTTTACACTGCACCCAATATACAGTGGTGTGAAAAGTGCCCCCTTCCTAATTTGTCATACATAAATGTTTGACATCATCAAACACATTTAAATAAAAATGAAAACACAACTGAACACAAATTGCAGTTTTTAAATGAAAATTTTTATTATTAAGGGAGAAAAAAAAAGTCCAAACCTACATGGCCCTGTGTGAAAAAGTCATTTCCCCCTAAAGCTAATAACTGGTTGGGCCCCCCTTAGCAGCAACAACTGCAATCAAGCGTTTGCGATAACTTTAGATGAGCCTCTTACAGCGCTGTGGAGGACTTTTGGCCCACTCATCTTTGCAGAATTGTTGTAATTCAGCCACATTGGAGGGTTTTCCAGCATGAAACGCCTTTTTAAGGTCATGCCACAGCATCTCAATAGGATTCCGGTCAGGACTTTGACACGGCACACTCCAAAGTCTTCATTTTGTTTTTCTTCAACCATTCAGAGGTGGACTAGCTGGTGTGTTTTGGATCATTGTCCTGCTGCAGAACCCAAGTCAGTTTCAGCTTGAGGTCACAAACAGATGGCTGGACATTTTTTGGTAGACAGCAGAATTCATGGTTCCATTTATCACAGCAAGTCTTCTGAAGCAGTGAAACAGTCCCAGACCATCACACTACCACCACCATATTTTACTGTTGGTATGATGTTCTTTTTCTGAAATGCGACTTTACCTTACCTTCAGACCTTCCTTTTGTCTCGTCAGACCACAAAGTATTTTCCTAAAGGTCTTGGGGCTCATCAAGATGTTTTCTGGCAAAATTGAGACAAGCCTTAATGTTCTTTTTGTTCTGCCGTGGTTTTCGTCTTGGAACTCTACCATACAGGCCGTTTTTGCCCAGTGTCTTTCTTATGGTGGAGTCATGAACGCTGAACTTAACTGAGGCTAGTGAGGCCTGCAGCTTCTTGGATGTTGTTATGGGGTCTTTTGTGACCTCTTGGATGAGTCGTTTCTGCGCTCTTGGGGACATTTCGGTTGGCCGGCCACTCCTGGGAAGGTTCACCACTGTTCCATGTTTTCACCATTTGTGGATAATGGCTCTCACTGTAGTTTGCTGGTGTCCCAAAGCTTTAGAAATGGCTTTATAGCTTTTTCCAGATTGATATATTTCAAATAAACTATAATAACCATGTAGGTTTGGATTTTTTCCTCTCTTAATAATAAAAAGTTTAATTTAAAAACTGCATTTGGTGTTCAGTTTTATTGTCATTGACTAATATTTCAATTTGTTTGATGATCTAAAACATTTAAGTGTGACAAACATGCAAAAAAAATAAGAAATTAGGAAGGGGGCAAAAACTTTTTCACACCACTGTAGTAGAGTAAATAAACCATTTAAGACATAAATAAGACTCCTGTTTGTGTGTGTCAAAGTAAACGTGTTCCCCAGGGGAGCTGAGTGAGTGGCGGACAGGAAGTGACGTCAAGGGTTCAAAGATGAGTTTCAGCTTTGCGTGGGTAAAATGGCCAAAGCAGTAGCCTGTGTTTTTATAAGGGATTTTTATTCGGGATTATTGTGCCTGTTGTGAGATCATTCAAACCTGCAATAAAAGCCTGTTTGTTCCGGCGATCAAGTCTGGCATTTGTGTGTCTTACCAAACATTAACACGAACATTACTGACACTTAGTGAGCAGTGTAGTCAATACTACATGGCATCAGCAGTTTTGAATGCATCTTTTGAGCCTTCTAGTTGTATTTAGTTCGTTTAGCCATTTTTATGCTTGAAAATACCTAATTTAAGAAAAACAATACAGAACATTTGTTCAAGTATCCATATTTTTTTCATTAATAATGGCCAGTGTTCAACCCCAAAACAATTCATATATTTTTGAAAGACCGTGACCACAAAATTCGAAGCGCAAAGATGGCGAGGGACGAAGTTTTACATCTTCAAGTTCAGCTCGTAAAAAATGGGAACAAAAACAAAACTGTTGCGCTTACATCTTTGTTGAGTGTATATTATTCTTTTTTTTTTGGTTCAGTGCAGTTTCTTGACAATGTTTAAATATAAAAATGTTGGTGCTTACAAAGATTGAGGGATTTGAGCATCAGCCAGGGATTTCTCAGCCCCTCAATCTGTCTCTCTTCAGGCGCACTTGAACGTTCATCTGAAATGCTCCCCAGAAAATTTTGGCTGCAAGTTCAAGAGTTTTCCTCAAGAAGTTAGTGCAAGCAAAAAGTTTGTTATGAAGTTATGACGTGTTATATCAAAGTCGACTTGTCGAACTGGCGCTTTAACAGATTATCTCAAAGAAGTTTTGTCAAGGCTTAATGAAAAGCAACTCTGCTTATGGGCTTGTGTCATCACACTTCAGAGCGCACCCATCTTGATCTGAAATAAAGACTTCTAAATGTTTGAATAAATTATTCAAACATTAAAAAAATTATCCAGAAATAAGTGAGTGGAAAATGTTTCCCTGTGGTGGTTGATGCTGGATGACTCTTCAATCTGAGAAATTCCTAAAGGAAAACAGTAATGATGTATCTCCTTGAAAAAGGCTAAAAAAAAAATCTGTTTTAATCCGTTTGTGGTGGCAAACATAATGGAAGGAAGCAATTTTCCTACTAATGCAAATATCCAAGGCTGTAAAAGACAAATCTGGGTGAGATTGGACTCTTAAAAAGGGAAGAATATCATGTTATAAACAATGAGGTTAACAGGGTCAGAATCGAATGATTCAGAGGCAAACAGGTGCAAATTGCACCTTATAGTGCAGAAACCGACAGCAGTGATTTTCCCAACCGCTGTCAGCTTAAAGGGCAATCAGAGTCAAGGCAAGGAGGGACACACGCTGCCGGATTAGCTCTTATCTCTCCGGTTGCTCCTCCGCCTCCTGAATATCCTCACAAAATAAACACAGCTGTTACTCTCGCTATCTGTGATTTGTGTCTGACACATAAATGTTGTATATACAGGACCTTTTTTTATACATTTGTCAACATGAATCACTTGTGACCGCGTGATTTTTCTCTCTCGCTCCTTCAAGTGAGACCAACACATCGGCGAGGTCGGTTTCACCACTAAAAAGCCATGGTGAAGAGAACTCGAATGATTTTGAGCACGTTCACACAGCCATACGTGTGTCGCCGTTCCACTTTCAGACTTGCTTGTATAGTCCAGCAGAGACACACACATGCACATACACTCCTCTTGGCCTTACTGTACATATATGCGAGTTCTATTCCAGTGTTTCAAGGTGACTGCAAAGGCCAAAGGGCCCTCGTACAGTTAGTGTGACTGCCAGAGGACAAAAGGACGTTCTTTGACACCTTTAGTGTCTCAGAGCAGGCATCCAGATGCGAATCTGGGACAAACACAGAAGCACGGGCCGCCCATGTCCACACAATGAATCTCTTGACTTTTTTTTTTTTCAAACGCCGCCGTTATGATGTTGCTTGTTGACAAACGGCAACGACTCTCTTCGCCGTATTACTGGTGAAGCTATAGAAGAGATAGCAAACGATTGAAGAACGATTGCTCTCCTGCATACTTTCCACTTCTGTGTGGACAATGGACACGAGTGACCCGTTTTTTGCAGGAGTGTGGCCGCCACCACAACAAAGACCAGTGGTTCTTTAGAGATCTCCTTACTCAAGTCCAAGTGTACATACTGTAGTATTTGCTCGCTAAACAAACCAAGTTTAATGTACGACTTGAGCTTTTTGCATGTCTTTTTATAACGGCCGGATGAATTCTATTACAGTAACCATCCAACATGTGACAACGTCTGACAACCGGCATGACCGAGGTTGCACTCCAAATGAGATTCTCGCATACCATAGCCACAGTTTGAGATGAAAAATTATAATGTTGTAATAATAATTGCACAGGTATCTAAAGTCAAAGAAAAATAGCTTTTTGTAAATTGTCGACAGCACAAGCATTTTGTATTGGTGTTTGTACCCATTTTGTAAAAAAAAAAAAAAAAAAGGAAGAAAAAGATGGAAAAGAGAGATTATGTTGTTTCAAGTGTGTGTTTATAGTGCAACCTTGATTTCCAAATACCATACAGTACCTGCACAGTATGCAGATAAACATTGTAAAATAGATACTGAGCTGGAGAATCATTTTCAGGACTGTGTGTTACAAATAAAGAATCCCCCTGCTTATAAGAACACTGCCTCATCTTTGGATCTGCAGTTAGTCTCTCAAGTGCTGTTTAACTGTTAAAGGGGACATATCATGGCAAACAGACCTTTTTCATTGCTTGTATAAACATATTGGGCTCTCTGGAGTGTCTGCTCAACCATCAAGTGTGTAATTACAAAACATTACACAGGCAAGTTATTCAGTGACGTGACTCCTTTGGAGTGTTTTTTTTTATGTTAATACATTTTGCTTATTAAGAGAATAACAAGAAAACGAAGATAATTAATCACTTTGGTTAATAAAATGTTTTCGAATACTTCATAGTCCCATTTATTTTTTTATGACCTCATGAACACTTGTGCTCTTACGTTTTATCTGGATATGAAGTACATGCACACATGATGTCACACTTAATTTAAATACATTACACATCCTGTAAAAAGTCACTGTGTATAATAAATGTTTCTGTAACAGTATATTATTGGCAACATGCTAAAGGACAGAAACTGGCAGGCGCCATGATCCCACTCAATGCACTTACTGAGTGCACTCAGCCGATAGATAGGGCATGCACACTAAGCTGAGAAGATACGCTCACGGTAGCCTCATCTTAGGCTGTATTTGAACAGGAGATGTTCTGATTTTATGCGAATTGCGACGTTACAGTCTGTTTAATTTACGAAAGATCGCCCTCACATGAGCTTCTCACATGACTTAGAAGCTGCCTGGGCAAAGAGCCACCATTGTCTTGTCCATTGTCGCAAGCAACTACGTGGAACCACTATGGCGTCCAAGCCAAAAGCTTATTAGAGGTGCGATGTTGTTGCACAGATTGTCACACCTCCTAGCCACAGAGGACACCACGGCAAAGTGAATTCATTTTTTTTTTTTACAATTGATAGCCGTTCAAATTGGGGCTCCAGACTGTAGTCAGGATCGTATAAGAGTGGCGTCTGCTTTTCCAAGGTTGAGGTCTGTAATGTCGTGACTTCAGGGCTAATCCACTCCCTCCGGTGTAGGAGTAAGAGTCAGGTTGTGGTTTTCTAGGTAATACTTTTATTTTAACGCCAAGCACCAAGCTGCTTTCACACTCTATCGCCCCCTCACTCACACTCTTGCTCACCCTTAAAGGTCTCACACATCATGTCTTACTGCTATTGCAGTAGGGACGGACTCAGGGGCAGACTTACCATTAGGCAAACACAGGCTAGGCAATTCCTAGGGCCCCACAATTTCCAGGGGTCCCCACATGTCTCCTAAAAACTGATTATTGATTTTTTTTTCTTCGATTTAAAGTACATATTACTGTTTTAGTCTTAATTTATATGCTTAAAACGACATCCAAATGCGTAATCTATCATGATCATTTCGACCGCTCCCCCTCCCTTCTCACGCAATGGAATATTCCATCCATCCATCCATCCATCCATCCATCCATCCATCCATCCATCCATCCATCCATCCATCCATGTTCTTCCGCTTATCCGAGGTCGGGTCGCAGGGGCAGCAGCCTAAGCAGGGAAGCCCAGACTTGTCTCTCCCCGGCCACTTCGTCCTGCTACTCCCGACGAATCCCAAGGCGTTGCCAGGCCAGTTGAGAGACATGTTCTCTCCAACGTGTCCTGGGTCTTCCACGAGGCCTCCTCCGGTTAGACGTGCCCTGAACACCTCCCCGGGGAGGCATTCGGGAGGATCCTGACAAGATGCCTAAGCCACCTCATCCGGCTCCTCTCAATCCGGAGGAGCAGCGGTTCTACTCCGAGCTTCTCCCGGATAATAGTGCTTCTCACCTTATGTCTAAGGTAGTGCCCAGCCACCCTACAGAGAAAACTCATTTCGGCCGCTTGTACCCGCGATCTTGTCCTTTTGTCTTGTAATTTTGTCATGATTTCTACTTAGAATTAAAGAACGATGTCTGAAATTGGTTTCTAAAGTGTTTTAGTCAAATATTCTCAGTGTAAAAAAAAACAACTGTTGTGTACATAACCTTCGTGTCCGCCTGCCGATGAAAATTTTGAAGAACATAATTCCATGGAAAAACAAACCCCATGATGATTACAATGGTATATATTCATGGAATAATTACTCAACTCTGCAACTAAAGTGATTTTTTTGTGTATAAAAGAGTAAAATAAGATTATTTGAACAAAAGTCACAAACACAGAGTGGACACCGAGTTATGTACTTTACATTTAAGAAAAAGTGAACTTTGGAGGGTTGCTATGGGAAATGGAAGATGTCTCGAGCTCTGGTATGTTGGGTGTGTGTTTTGCAATGTTTGAAGTTTGTGTTGATAACATTACCAAGGTCTATCCACGAGTTTAAAATTTTAATTGTAACACTCGGGTACCCTTGATCTGAGCCATGCACTTATATATATATATATATTTGCAAAATATCAAAGTTGCCCTTGCATCCTTTCATTTTTCAGTATGTGGCCCTCGCTTAGTTTGTACACCCCTGACTTAGACAAAGAGCTGCATCAGAAAAACTTCAGTCCTCACTACTACCACTACCACTAAAAGTGGTGCTCATACTTTTATTTGCAATTTCACTTCCAGCAGCCTGCCTCGACTACAAATAGTTTATACCTTTATCCAGCCATAGAATTTTAGACTAACATAGACTTACAGAATTTATTTTTTATGTCAAATCACACATTTCTGCAGTAGTTACTAGGCCCATTTGTGTCCGCAAGCCCCATTTGAAAAATATGGCATATGGTTGCTGTCTATCAGAAAGCATGTAAAAAAGGCAGCTGCTTTTTATTGGACGTTAACTATACAAGCCATGCTCACTGTGCCATTTCCTTGGCAACGTTGGGTGGCAAGCTCTGCAGCAAGAGGACAGGAATAGTTAGGAAGAACAGGCAGTCGGGAAAAAGACTCCAAAAACACCACAAGGATTATTAGGCAGGTGTATTTATAATGCAAAGTTGCCACTGGGTATCACAGTGGATTCTGTGTATTCTACATTTTTAACTAAAAATGTTTGTTTTGTGTCATATTACAAACTGAACAACAACCGGATATAGCTGTTCTAAATGCGCTCATGTATTTTGTTGACATTTAATTTCACATATTTTTCTAGCTTGGCAACTTTGCCCTAAAATGTAAATCACAGTAAACATTTTAAATATAGATGAGGTGCAATGCATTATGCCTGCAACCTTCCTCACATGCAAATGTTCTTGCAGCTACAAAAATTGTTGCATTCCTGGAAAGTGGAAACGACTGTGATTTGGAGGCATGGTTATTCAGAATTCTGTTATCACTGGTTAATGTGCAGATGTTTCAGTCACATTTTGCCAAATTTGTTTTTCTGAACAAACATGAGCCAATCTAACAACCATGATCATGTCAAATGGGTCTGATGGGGCCATCTTCCCAGAGTGACTATAAAGTCTGCCCGGCTGCAGCACCTCAAATGCCCTCCTGACTTATCAGATCCGTTTGCATTTGAGTATTTGAGACCTGCTTGTTGACTGAAGGAAGGACTGGATCTTGTAGAACAGGGTTCGGGAACCTTTTTGGCTAAGCGATGTTTTAAAATGTATTTCTAAGACAGCCATATAATAATTTTTAATGCTGAACAGAACTAAATGTGTGCGTTTTTGGACAAGACCAACAATTTTAGAATATAATAAGTCTCTGAATTCATTCTTTTTAATAACATTGCTATACTAAAGCTAATCAAGTGGTTGATACATGGTGAGGTTAAACTTCATGTCCTTCACTTCTGTTTACTCCACTTGATTTGCTATCATGATGGTAATTTTGCACGATCGAGAACAGTTCTTGCTGACGGTGGCATGTCTTTTATTCATTTGATTATCTTGTCTTATCTTGTTTTTATCCGAAAAGACGTCAAAAAGTTCATTCGCCTCTTCAAGCATGAATGTTTTGGCATATTCGCCATCTGTGAATGGCCTTCCGTTCCTCAATACTGCTAAACAACCAGCATAGCTGGCCGCTATCCAGGCAGCAACCCGCAAACCCAGCAAGGAGCCCAGTCCCCAAAACCTGGCCCGAGGTGCACTAGTACACCGGTTCGCCTCGTGCACCAACTCGCCCCCCTTGCGCTAGCAAAAAGGTCTAGCGAGAGAAGGATGGAGTGACAGTGAGCTGCAGCAATGTGCCTGCGCACATAACAGTATTATCGCACGTTAATAGGGCTCAAAATCTGCCTTTGCTACCTGAAAGTTAAGGCACAAATAATTTTTTTAGGCCACAGTAGCAAAGGAAAAACCTTTAAGAAAGCCACACCTCAGTGTGTGGCAACCATCTGATCATTTGTCTCTTGTTTCCTTCTTCATTCAGAAATGTTTTTCTCCTTGGTTTTGGAGGAACGTTGTACATTATAGTCACTATTGATGTGAAATTCTAATGATTGGTGTATTTTTGTTCTTCTTCTTTGCACATTAAACACACGATGCCAACAAAGCTACAGGCTAATCTGATACACTAGATCCAACACACATTGGAACACCAAGCAAGAGCTCTCGTTGCGATACATGATACTGTATACTATAAATATCTGTATGTTAAATATTAGGTGCTGTATTATCCATGGTTTTGCATCCATTTTATCCATTTTTTTTCACGCTCACATTCACAACTAGCAGCTATTTCTTTATAGTAAATGAACTTAGCATACATGCTTTTGGACTGCAGGTGTAAACCTGAGAGAATTGCACATGCAAACTGTTGCTCAGAAGGCCACCCAAGCATGAGCCGACAGTGCCATTCACTTAGCCATTATTCTGTTTTTGCATCCCAAGATGTTTATTTTATCAATGACACGAGCAGTAAAAGTTTGTACAAACTTGTGATCTCTAAAATGTTGCTTAATAAATGAGGGGATGCACGTTACATCAGTTATAGCAAAATATTTTATGTTTGCGTGAATAGGAACAAGCTGTCGAAAGTGAAATGTGTGCAATGAATCGTTGTTAAAACATTACAAAAGTATTGTGGCCATGTTGACATTTCCTCCGGCCCTGAGGATGTGAGGGAAAGATCAGGGAATGGCCCAAGTCTGACTGGATCTTCATCTAATGGCGGCTTTGGTGGACGGCTGGACGGCCTCAGGACACAGACAAGACCAACATTTGATATGATGGAAAGAAAATGTGCCGAGTACTTGAAATGTAATGCCTTTACTCCATAGAACAACAACTAAATAGCCAGACATTGGCTTTATTGTTTTACATCAATGTTGATTTTTTTTTCTCCACCGTGGGGGGCTGTTATGCAGATTGCCCGATGGCCTCACAGTGAACTCCTCGTCTAATCCTTCCAGGGAGCATCGAGGGGGAGTGAGCTCTCAGGAGGGATGAAAGTGGGTTGAAACGGTCAAAGGTAACACAAAACTATACAAGGAGACAAACTTCAAACTTTACAATGGACACCACAACAACCGAGCTTTGAAAGGAAACACAGCGTAGTTGGCAGCAACCCGTAGGATGTGTGCTCTAGTATTTCAAAAAGGCAAACAGAAGCTACGAGTCGAGGTGATAATGTTCCCTTGTGGGTCAGTGAGACCACACCACTGACAAAACAGCTGCAGCCAACCACATTATAGTAGGCGAGGGACAGAGATAAAGGAGTGAAGCTCTGGGCCCATAGAACGGTCGAAAATCAAATTTAGATTCCATTCTTACATCCAAATCATATTAGGCTCTGCAGTTATTCACAGGGTAGCTATCTATCACTCACGTACACGCAACGTCAACATGAGCCCGCCATCTGTCACGATTCGCCTCAGCGGGGCTGCAAGATGTGGTCCTGATGGAGCGGCTTTGACATCGTCCCTTGTTCTGCACATCTTTTGGGTGCACTAAAGACATTGTGTTCAGCAATGTTAAGATATATATACAGTACATTTTTGGAACTCGGTTTGCAGAAATGATCAGAAGCACATATTTTCTGGCAACAAAAAGAGGCTATTTGTGCTATATCTATATCTAAGAGAGCACTCTACTCCTTTTAAATGACACAAGGTGTTTGGGGATAATGGTAAATAACAGAGATAGTCAATAAGTATTCTGTACAATTAAACCGGTAATGCTCTTGAGGGCGTGCATTTGTATAATGTTCAAAATATTCCTCTAATGCCACACACGATCTCTTTGACTTTGAGCCACAGTTATCCAGTAGATGACGTTACGTTGAACTTCCCTGCTGGGCTAAACACTATCAGAAGTTCTGACCTACATTTACAACTTAAATTCCAGTATTTGTTTCATAAAATTGTATTAACTTATTCCCAACTGTGTAATATCATCATTTCGTAGCGTGTTTCTTGGCTGCACTGCTTCCAGTACGTGTATGTTTATGTCTGTTGTTTTTATTGTCCAATTTTAGCTTTTATGTGTTGCCATATCAATCTAATCTGCCCAGGGCCTTCAGAATCAGCAGTGCTGGCTGATGTCACTTAAACTACTGTATATGAGCAATATTAGCAAGTGGAACATAATAATGTCTCCACAAGGAGGAGATAAAAGAGGAGGAGAAATTGACTCAGCGTCAGACATTCTTAAAAATCCATTTTCAAGGCAGACTTTTCCAGAAAAGCTAGACATTGTGAGGAGCGAGCTCGCTTGTCTCAGCCTAGCAAAGGGTTTGTTCGCCACTTCCGGACTTGTGCTTACGAGTGGTATAACTGGCAAACAGCCTCTAAACTCTGGTGGGTTTTTATGTTTTCGTCATGTTATTAGATAAATATTGATTCTGAACTGCTCCAGATGATATTGTAGTGTAGAGGTTTGAAGTTGTCGCAAGTGTCAAATTTGCAGGCAGCTTCCATTCGGTGGTGGAGGTTACATAATGCTTGAAGTTACTAGCAGAAAAGGAATTCAGGCCTATCGACAGCAATGGGTTTGAAGCTTAAGGGTTAACTGGGTTTCGTAGTAAAGGTGTTCAACCCCAATACATGATGATTTCACAATCATTGGTGAAACTTACAGGACCAGGCGCCTTCTTTAAGGAGACTTTGGATGCGAGAGCAGCTTGCAGGAACCGAGGCAGTTGGCAAACGCCAACGATGGACGGCCACCTAGCCCGACCAATCAAACCACTTTTAGGGCTATCCTCCTTAGACCTCCGACTGCCACGCATACACAGGCGCGTGTCCCGCCCGACCGATGATGACGTCGCAAGCCGCGAAAACTCACCACCCCCTGCCAAGTGCCCGCCCCCCATAGGCCGCACCAAACTAAAGCTTTTTAAGGCGTGTTTTGCAGGGTGCAAAACTTAAATCACTCTCACAACGACGGAAGTCCCACACGGCAGACATGCTTGTTTTGGCTTTGTGAAGGGAAAGACGGTCGCCGCTGCAATGGGGGCGGAGCTGATCAACAAAGGTAATCGGCATTAAAAATCAAGTACCGGCATAAGCCGAGCACCCCTAGTTTGTATCATTGTTACATAATAGTGGCGGTATTAAGAGGTGGATTAAGGCCCAGGTACCAAATGCACCGCCCGCCACTGCGTTACGTGACATAGTTTGTCACTTGCTATCAAAGTTAAGCTCCGTGATCATGAATGATATCTGACTAAAGATGGCCAAATTAGTAGATCAGTACAAGTTCCTTGGTACCATTCTTCCTTCCCTGTTTTAAACATCTCTTTAGACCTTTAGGTCATATTGTACTATTTCAAAGTAAAAGATTAAGGTCATACAGTCAACTATGCTGTTAAAACTATTTTCAGCGTTATTGTATAATGAAAAATATATAGTAAATGCTAATCAGTGATGACTTTGCAGGCACAGCACGCTGTCGTCTCTATCGGTATTATATTTGATTCATGAGACTGCAATACAAGATTTCTAGACTTAAATGCTTTAAATATTAATCTGAACATGAAGGGCTGTTTTTTGGGACAGCAGAATAAGAATACTGAGTCAAGCGTTAAATAACTTTCATGGAAATCTATTGTAATTTCGTGTTTGGTTCCATTTGTTTCATTTCCACTGAAGATGGAGCCTCGCAAAGACCCTTCGTCCCCCTCGGTGGGACTTATCTAACTTGTCTCACGCCTTCAGATTGCTTTTGGTTGCTGTTTTTTCAAACTCTCTTTCAAACTCAGGTTGTGAAACCGATGACTTGCTGAAATCAGTTCCTTTGCAGAAGTCAACTTTTACACTAAATTAATAGCAAAAAAAATATGTGGAAAAACAAATACTTGAATAGAATAAATACATTTTATACATCCATTTACAATAATATGAGCCAAAGTGGTTACTGCTACTGTGTATTGCACCTGCCTGTGGGATACATTTATTAATAAATTGACATTTAATTGCTTTAATGCTAGAACAGAAGCTTTTTTAAGGTAAGCTCATTTAAGGCAATTACTTGTCTGGTGTCTTAATCACAATAGTTTGTTCATTTGGTTTTGCCCGCAAGAGGAAAGAAAATATAATCTGTTGTATAATGTATTTAATTTGTTACTCATCGGCTAATTGCTTCATTGGGTAAAAACAGCTGCTAGATTTTGCTTGTTGTGTTGTGTGACGTTTTGTGTATGGAAATCGCAGAACATTAAAAAAAAAATTACGCTGCAAAAAACTGTTTTTGTTTTTGATTAATTTACATTATATTTAAGGACACAGAATATTTATACAGTGGTACCTCGGTTTTCGTTATTAATCTAATCCACACGGTGTGTCCAAAACCAAATCATATGACAACCAAAGCATTTTTTTCCCATAGGAAATCATGTAAATCCAGTTCATACATCCCAGACACCCACGGATGTTAACACAAAACGCTTTTTAGTAAAACAATCATAGTTTCACATGCAGAAAACAATGTGAAATACATGTAAATGACAAGTGAAAGGGGTAAATGACCATTTGACATCACTTTTACCGTGATCGAAAACTCTTGTTGGCAAGGACAGGAGGGGGAAGAGGAGAGGAGAGAACCACTTGGACTGCACCTTTGTACTTTGCAATGAGTTATTTATTGAATTCAATAGTGTTTCTCACATTCCTTATCAAAGCGCCGGCACGTTGATAACTTTCTTTGACACTCTGGTGGGTTGTTTTGCAGCCATACCCAACAATGACTTTTGGTTCTGGATTCTAGATGAGAGCATGCTAGCAGCACATTTTGTAATAAAAACACGTTACGAACACAGTTGGACTCAGGTAGCACATTAATAATACAACATGACTTACAGTAGGTACCAACGCATGGGATTCTTTGTTTGGCCGGTGATGGGAGTGATACACGAGCAAAGAGACCTGGTCCCAGACAGACCTATGCGGAGAGGTGATGCAATGCACGAGTGGTGTGTCTCTGTTGTGATTGTGTTTTTTTCTTTTTTGTGCTGCACAACAGTAACCTGCCGCAGACCAGTTTTTTGAGTCAAGTCAACTGAGTCAGGCCCCATTCATCGCAACACGACTGTTGCTTTTAGCTCTTCCCGTTTAACAAATTAAATTAAATGAATGACTAGTTTGCTAGGCGTAATGTTTGGCCGGACGAAATCAAGGACATATTTTTGGCAATCATTTTTGTCCGAAACCGAATCCTACGAAAACTACGAAAACCACCGTATCTTAAATTAAAAACAGCCGTGCCTTGCTATATCGCGGTTCGAATATCGCTCCCTCGCTATAAAAAATAATAACAATCATAAATGATTACTATTCTGGTCAATAGGCATCAGTAATGTTATGACACATGATGGTCGATTACATTACTTTTCACACTGCATGGAGCCAGCAGAGCCGAGCCGACATGCCACGGCTGAGATCGAATGAAAAAAGGTTCTCTGTGTCTAAGTGATAAGTTTTTGTCTTCTTTGTCCTTCTTCCCGTCTCCGTTTGAAACACTTTCTTAAGTTTAGAATAATAAAATTGGAAAAGGCTCACTAGTTAGCTTGCTAGCTTGCTATGCTAGCGGCGGCCATCTGTTATGTCCCTGCAGTGATGTAAACAAAGAATAACAGGGGTGTAAAAGGGACTATCGGGGTGTTATTTCATGTCAACAGGGCTGTAATAATGTTAAAACTACTATGAAAGAAACAGCCAAAGGAAAATAACTTGGAAGGTGATTGGAAGAATGCTTTGTCTCTTACATCTATCAGCAAGTAAACTACATAGTGTAACCTTGATAAGAAAGTTCTTTTAATGACTATGTTCTTTTAAATGTTGGGTGACCATATTCTGATTACCAAAAAGCAGGACAGTCGTCCACGCAAAGAAATAATGCTTGAGGTTTACTGAAAGATACATTATCATTTCAATACGTTTAAGGTAGGCTATGCTTCCTCGATATGAAGAAAAAAAACATTTAACATTTAAAAATCGGCATACCAATGATTCCAAAAACAGAACAACACAGGAATCTGAGGTCAGATGCTTAAGTTAAGTTTTGGAATGTAACCAATATTTGCGGGAAATATGTGCCCTCTGAAGTAGCAAGAATTTGAACGGCCGTTGTGCATGAGGTCCCCAATTATACAAGACTTCAACTTGGCCGGCGTCCGAGGATTAGCTCCATGCATTTGTTTTGCTTTTTCTTCAGCTTTTTGCGGCTTTTAGGCAACACTAATTCAAAAAGCCGCCCACACGGGAGCCTCTTCCGTCACATGTTGCAGAGCGCCCTAATGCCGGCCTATTTAATGGCCCAATGAAAAACAATGAAAACCAGGACATTTTCAGCACTTTCTAAAAAAAAAAGCTGGAAAGCCAGGACAAGATGTGAAAACAGGTCGTGTGTAGGGAAAACAGAATGTTTGGTCACCCTATTTAAATGAAAATAATCCGTCCGCTTTTGGTCTACTTTCGAAACTCGGCAGTCACTTCTCACGTTCAACAAGCAAATGGATGCTCCGTCAAGAGCACTTAGTCAGGCGTGTATGGTGAACCAAGTCAACGAACCTGTGCAGTGAAACTTTGGGGAGGATGCACTGACAGGAAGTGGAACAGCACGGAGGGTCATGCAAAAGTGAGTTGACACACTCGCAAACTGTAATTGATTGAGGCTTAGAGAGTTGTGTATGCCTTGCAATTTGTAGACTCCATAAAAAGAGATGGGAGACGGTAATTATGTTTGTCATGATATACTGCGCCCAGGAATTGGCGAGCTAATCAGGAAGGCAGACAGATGTAGCATACAGATGCCATCAGACCTCTTGTCCGTTGTGATAAAATTAAAGCGGGTCATTGTAACAGGTAACAGCTGTTCATTGATAATTTGTTCAATTATGCACAGAGAATACAGGCAGAGGAGGAGTCCCAGACCCCAAGGGCCTCGTCTCTCTTGTCCTTTTGTCTCCAGAATCAGCTGCATAGTGAAATCGATATCTAACATATGGTCACCATGGAGAAAATATCAACATAGTTTAGTGTTTTTGTGGAGTGTTTCTCAAGACACAATTCATTTCACAGACGCTAATATGATCATTATCATCATCGATCATCACCGATACTGAACTATCGATACTTCCGACACCAGCCCTTCACGCTCTAAAATTCATTCTCAAATCCAAATATCGATACTTTTGTTACTTCAGTCATTCGAGGTAATGTATATCATTATCAGGAACACATTGGAAAGTAACTGATTTATTGAGACCTTGATGGTAAATGGAGCCATGCGTGAATTGGGAATTAGTTGTCATTCTTGTGATAGCTCTACATAATGACCGTAAATTCCGGTGTATAAGCCGCACCGACTAAATTTAGAGGAAAAAACGATTTGCTCTTATACAGGGTCAGGCAAAATGACCTGACACATTTGCAGGTTAAATAAAAGGCAAATAAAGCAAAGAAACAAGAAAGTGTTTTTATTTTGGAAAAGTACATATAATGCCATTCTGTTTCATTATGTTTTAAAAATTAAATCAGTCAAATGGGATCCATTATTGTCCACACTCTCAATGCAGATCCAGTAGCTCTGAAGTTGGTAGCCCATAACAAGATGGTGTTTCCAGCTGGTACGGGATCATGTCTACCAAGATTGAAGTGCAAACGGAACGCTCGTTGTGTTGCAGTTACACATTCGTTTGTTTTGATAAACTTTTCCACAATGAAAGCGCGATGCTCACCAGTCAATTCATGGCAGCAACTGAAAAAGAAACGGAAAACAATGGAAACAAAGCAAAATGGCATTTTATGAAAAAAAATTGCATTATATCTACTTTTCGAAAATAAAAACACTTTCTTGTTTCTTTACTTTATTTGCCTTTTATTTAACCTACAAATGTGTCAGATCATTTTGCCTGACCCTGTATAAGCCGCACCGGGGTATAAGACGCATGTGTCCAAATCATAAAGTAGCATTTTGAGGTACGCACGAGTCCGTGAGGACCAGTCATTGCTTTATTTGACATAAGCCAATCATGCGCTATTAATAACCTCACCACAAGCTTGTCAACCCATTGGAAATTGCAGGAGGTCATTACTCAATGTAACAGTCTCGCTCACGGTTTCATTTTACAAACAACATTAAACTCATCATACAGCATCTAACACTCAAATGTCATACCTCAGAAATATAGAAATAGTTATCAAGACGAGTTTTATATGGAAATAACACAACCTTTCATTGGAGGAGAGCATCGAAAGCATTAGAAAATGGCGCTGCAATGCTGCTTCTGTCCAGCAGGGGAGCCAGAGGAGCCAGAGTGTTTGTTGAGTGTGATGGAGAGATCCAGTCAGTGTTGGTGTAAGTGTGAATAGTTGTTTGTCTATATAGTGACCTGTGACTGGTGACCAGTCCAGGGTGCACCCCGCCTCTCGCTCAAAGTTGGCTGAGATAGGCTCCAGCTGCCTGTGACCCTGAGCAGGATAAGCTGCATAGAAATTGGATGGCTGGATATGATCATTCAAATGTCCGTTGGGCATCCCTGTATGGAGTTTGCATGTTCTCCCCGTTTTCCCTCCCACATTCCAAAAATATGCATGTTAGTGACTCCATTGGTGACTCCATAGGCATGAATGTGAGTGTGAATGGGTTATTTGCCTATATGTGCACCCCCCCAGTCCAGGGTGCACCCCGCTTCTCACCCAAAGTCAGCCAGGATAGGCTTCAGCATACCCCCGCAACCCTAGAAAATGGATGGATGGACATTATTACCCTTCGAGTGATATCCCTCTCCTGTTGGTCTAGATTGTGTAGCTGTAATGATTTGTCCACCCGCACATGCAGACCCGCTACATTTTAATTTGGGCTGTTAGTATCAGGCTATAAGCAAACACTCTCAGGTCTAATTCATCTTATTTCCTCATTGGGGTAGAAAATAGATCCCACTTTATTGGTGAACTCAATCGTTTGCTTTTTAAAATGCATGAAACTCCGCAATAATGAAATAACAAAATGCAAGACATTGCAAGAGTTACAGGGACTTAACGGGGTATGATTCATCATATTACAAAGTGACTAGACCACATTTGAAGCATATATCTCAATATAAAAATTTTATTCATTCATCTTCATAGCTGTCACTCAAAGGCGTTATCCTGCAAGCAGCCAGCAGGCTCTCATTATGCAAACTCAAACAAGACTGCAGAATTGAGTTTGCTGTCCCAGAGTAGCATAAGCAAATATAGCCTGACAACTCATATTGGGGGGGACTTAGAAGTTTGCTTAGGCCTGAACATCCACACAATGAAGACAACGGTTTGCACGCGCAAGAAATTTTGTCTGCAAAGAGAACAGAATAAACAACTTCCTGATCCTCAAATCCAACAAATCTTAATCAATATGAGTTAGAGCTTTGGTCTGAGTTTGAACGGAGGTGTCCATCTGTGTGCTTTGAATGAAAATATAGTCCAAGGAATCTAGTCTTCTACGCTTATACAAGCCCATATCGGAGCTCCTCAAGACAAACGGTTGTGTGAAGATATTTTCATTTGAAGACTTTGTGGACCTAATTTTTATGTATAAGGGGATGAAAAAGAGGCATCAAAGTGTTCCAGGTAACACTGGGGCCAAATCTGGAACGCCTGTGGTTCAGATGTGAAAAATGGTGCAACAGAGCCCTCCTGTGGAGGTATTGTGCTCTGCACCTCGGCTCAGTTTATAACTTCCAAACCATCCATCCATGTCCTAAACTTCTTAACCTTAACTGATAGTCCATCCACCTTACAGGTGTGGCCTTTCAGGATACTGATTAGACTGCATGATTATGTCACAGGTGTGCCTTAGGCTGGCCACAATAAAAGGCCACTCCAAACTGTGCAGTTTTATCACAGAGCACAATGCCAAAGATGTTGTAAGTGTTGAGGGAGTGTGCAATAGACATGCTGACTGCAGGAATGTCCGCCACGGCTGTTCATAAAATGAATGTCTTTGTCAAGAATTTGGCAGTACTATACATGGAACCCACGTGTAACCACACCAGCCTAGGACTTCCACAACCAGCATCTTCACCTCCAAGATCGTCTGACACCAGCCACCTGGACGGCTGCTGCAACAATCAGTTTGCATAACCTAATAATTTCTGTACAAACTGTCAGAAACCGTCCTAGTGAAGCGTATCTGTACGCGCGTCATCCTCATCGGAGTCTCGGTGCAGACCGCAGTTCGTCGTCGTCCTCACTGACTTGAGTGGGCAAATGCTCAAATTGAATGATCTGTGGCACTTTGGAGAGGTGTCCCTTCACGAATGACTCCTGTTTTTCACTGAACAGGCCAGACAGCGTGTATGGCGTCACGTGGGTGTGCAGTTTTGTGATGTCAACGTTGTGAATAGAGCGGCGACAATGGCGGTGGAGCTATTGTATTGGCAAAACACAGAACACAGGTGCATTTTGTTGATGCTATTTTGAATGAGAGATACCTGCGCCCATTGTTGTGGCATTCATCCACGACCATCACCTCATGTTGCAGCAAGATAATGCACGGGCCCATGTTGCAAAGATCTGTAACCAATTCTTGGAAGCTGAAAACACCGCAGTTCATGTACGGCCAGCACACTCATTTTGGGGCATGTTTGCGATGCTCTGAATCGGGATATACGACAGCGTGTTCCAGTTCCTGCCAATGTCCAGCAACTTCGCACAGCCATTGAAGAGGAGTGAACCGACATTTCACAGACCACATTAAACAACCTGATCAACTCTATGCGAAGAACTACGTGAGGCAAATGGTGTTCACAACAGATACTGATTAGTTTGATGTAAACTGACTACTCTAAAGTTTCATTTTTGGAGTATTGTCCCTTAAGAAATGAAAGTGGTTGCTGACCTAACCCCACTCCTACAATAATTTGTATTTCTTGTATGAGTTCTCTTAAGCAATAACCCCTTTTGATTATGAATTCGATCTAGTAACTGAGGTTAAAGATCTCAAATTTTTGTCAGCCCAAATCCATCTGAACCGTTTGTCTTCTGCTCCTATAATATTACCCAATCAACACTCCCGAGTGCCTTGACCACAATCAAATCGAGTTAACAAAGTGGGTTTTTTAACACATTTCATTTCAATATCAGACTACTTTCAGTCCATTATAAAATTGCAATTTTAACTTTTTTTTTTAAAATGCAGATATTTACATATAAACAAGAGTTTTAGTGCAAAATTTACACACATTGGTAGGACACCATTACAAATGTGACCTACGTGACATGAGAAAATATGTGTTATATCAAGTTATGAATTTACAAGTTACACAGTAATAAATTGTACAAAAACATTCTTTCATTCAAAGTCAGAGACTAACATTAGTATGTGTAGTAAATATATAAAAAACATTTAGCCATTTAATAAAACATCTGCTAAAGTGCATTTTGGAAATTTAAAAACTTTAAATGCAAAAAATAGTAGCTGCTTTAAAAAATGAAAAACATTTTTAGGACAAAATCTCTTGCGTAATTTCAACTTGCATTTGGCTTTAAATGTTATTTGCTGGCAACCATTATGTGTTAAAAATATCTCCATTATTTTAATGGACTAAACGATAAAATGTGTTTGAGATGACTAAGCCTCCTTGCAGCCATGTCTGCGCTTGTTGGATAATGGCAAAATGGATGTCATATAGAGGATAAGAGACAACATCAGTCCTGTAATCCTTTGGCAAAGTTCTTCCGGGCCCATTTGGATCACATACAAACAGATAAGCAAAGACCTGCTTCAGTTTGTGTTGTTGCCTCTTAAGTAAATTCTTAACAGATGCTTTTTAAATAATGATTTTGATAACAAGTTGTAAATAAAATATAGCACTTGGCAATACAATAAAAAAAGCACTGCTGACCTCTATTGACTACGGCTTAATCTGATTGAGGCAGCTCAGCAGACAACAGGATTCACACATACAGCTCTGTAAAACAGTTCAGACTCCAATTATGATGGCAGTCAAAAGCGTTAACACTTACATAGTTCTGCTGCTCTGGCACAGACGCAGTTAGAGTAACACTAAAAGAACTTCTGACATCTCAAGTACTTAGTTCTGCAAAGATTTTTTTTCCCCAATTCTGTGCCACGTGGCTGAAGTGTGAGAGTGTGTGTGAGCTGAAGGGCATGCTGAAATCAGTGCTGCACTGATATTTGCTCCATCTCTGAGAATTCAAAAGGCCGGCGCTAGAGGAGCTTTTTAAAATGTGCTGTCTCTTCAACGTTCCAGATAATTCTCTTCCCGCTGACATAAATCTCATTGTACGGTAGCGAAGGATCAAAGACAAGCAGCATAAAGGCGCCTGCGTCCAACTGACAAAGCTGACTAAGTGAGGTTAGTCATTTTGCTAAGTGTTATTTTAGGAAGCCTTTATAAAGCAGGCAGGAGTGGCCAGTGCCTCTTTCATTCTCCAGGCAGAAGAGAAGGTCCCGAAGGTTAACTCTAGTTATGCGCTGCCGTGGTAACTGTCTGGATCCAACCCCGCTGGAACCTCCGGGTTGGCTGGAGTCTGGTCCTATACCCTGCATGAAGCAAACTTTTTTTCAATCTCTAATTCCAAATGACATACATCAAGTCTATGACAAATTGTTTTCCATAGACTACCTCTGCACTGGAACCCCTGAGAGGCGAGTCCATTTTCCGCTTTTTCCTGGGACCAATTGCTGCCAGCGCTGTTAGGTTGGCTTCTCGCTGCCTGATTTGCGCCAGCTCCTGCTGTTGCATCTGGATTACAAGCAAGGAAGCATGTAGAGACAAATTTACCATCACACCACGGAAATAATGTTACATAGTTAAGATGGCAAATACTGTACAAACCTCTTTGGCCTTCTGTTTCAGTCTGAGCTGCTCAGGGTCTTCTTGTCGTGACCGAGACTGCAGGAAAGTGAAAGACAATTACTGTATTAGTTTTCTCACTCAGTTATTCTATTTGTTCATTAAGTGAACACAGAGGGAACACGAAGCTGCCCATTTTAACTAACAATCATTGTTATTCAGTAACCTTGGCGGCCTTCAGGAGGATCTCCCTCTCCTGCTCTTCTTTCTTCTGCTTCTCCATCTGATCCAGCTGCTCAAAGAATTTGAGCTGGGCTCGTACATCGCTGACCTGCTCATGCCGCTCGTCTTCCTGAGGGATGAATGCGACAGTGTAGCGTGGATATCAAACACGTGTGCCGTGATGCATTTTTCCCACTGACACACTCATGATTACTTTGAAGGTTGAGTTCTTCTGCTGTGCCACTTGTGAGACCTTTTCCACCAGGCTCTGTAGTCTGAACTGAGCAGCAAGGGAAATGTAGTTCACAACGTTCACACCCAATTCACTGACACCAAAATTCTTACCTGCCACAGAGAGAATGAGCGATTTCCATAAAGGTGAGAATAAATCCACCTTTCAGTACCAGAATGTGTCTGCTTCTTTGTATGTGTATGTGTGTGTGTCTCACTAATGTCCAGAGCTCTCTGAGTGAGCAAGGAGGTGGAGAGGAAGGCCTCGTCCTTACAAGATCGGGTCACAGCACCAACAAGCACTGAGTTAGTTGCTAGGATACGAGCACTTTCTTCTGACAGGTTTACTCCTGCCATGGATGCCACATCATTGATATCATCATCATCCCTGGAGGAAAAAAAAGGCATGATTAACTTCCTGTATTCCCATCCATCTTCTATGGCGCTTATCTTCACTAGGGTCGCGGCGGTAGGCTGGAGCCTATCCCAGCTGACTTCGGGCGAGAGCCGGGGTACACCCTGGACTGGCTGCCAGTCAATCGCAGGGCACATATAGACAAACAAACAATCATTCACACTCACACTCATACCTATGGACAATTTAAAGTCGCCAATTAACCTAACATGCATATCTTTGGTTTAAGGGAGGAAACCGGAGTACCCGGAGAAAACCCACGCACGCACGGGGAGAACATGCAAACTATACACAGATGCTTCCTTTATTTCCAAGAAAAATAAATACTCTCGATATACAGCAGTGTGAAAATCAGTAGAGGCGACCAAATTTAAGATAGTGGACACGGTGTTTTACAGTGGAAATGGAGTGCAGCTTTCAGTTCAGTGTAGAGATGTCACAGCAAAAATTACTTGAGACCTGTGTCACAGACCTGAAAGTTGCACCGCCTATCGCCTGCGTCTTGTTCTTCTGAGCAGCCTGGAGAGGAGTTTGGCTGACAACTTGAACACACTTAGCCCCCTGAGTCTGCGTGACTGTAGGACCTAATAGAACAAAAATACAGTGACACAGAGAATCCATAAGGTGGCACTAGCATTAACGGTAATGGCAGACTGATGACTTATAGACTCATACAGTTGCACTCTCAAATCAAACCTCACTGTCAAATTGTGTTTATTTTTAAAAGGTTGAAAACTTGCAGTAGTTTGCATGAAAATGAAAGTCATAAATGAAAGTAATTTACAATGGGGTTAGAATAATTTCAAGTACAGCTGTAGATACTGACAACAAGGCTAACTGCATTATTAGGACACCTGAATTGAGCTGCTTGAGCACCGGCGGCTGTCCCAGAATGATGCGACTGTGAGATGGTCCGCTGAGATTTATCACTGGTGACTGAGCCAACGTGACCTGAGGCCTCACCATCGTCCCTTGTTGCTGGGTTACAATCTACGCACATTTAGAGAGTTGAAGTATAAACTGTTAATTAGCACCTTTTCCATATGAATGTGTGTGTGAATAATTAAATGAATCCAAACAGCAAAAATACCATTCGGGGTTTACTGTAAGGTGGTTGAGTGAGAGTGATGACGGTGGTTTTGTTTGCAGGAGAGCTGGTGACTGCTGTGACAGCGGTTGTGGAAGAGAGAGGGGGACGCAACACCACTGTCGCCAGGGCTGTAGAAGCCGTTGAGACAGGTTGAGTGCTTGGCCGAGGTTGGAGGCTCTGATGAATAAAAGCTTCTGAATCTGGGGTCATCTGGCGAAGAGCTGGGAGACTTCGCTAGAGTCAGTCGTACGGCAGACAAAGAGAGAGAGATGACACAGTAAATTATAACTTGCTATAGTCGTGACAATTGCTGACAACAACAAACCATGTTAGAAAAAGCCAGAAAAAGCATTTTCAAAGCCTGCCTCATTACTGTCAGGGTGGACACATTACTTGGTCAAATATGTTTAATGAAAAAAAAGTTGTTTTCCTCCTACAGTAATTACAAAATTTCCCATTCAACAACCTTCTACAGAAGCTATTTTACCAAATACAGTGGAACCTTGGTTAGCGTTACTAATTTGTTCCAGAAGGTCAGACTCTAACCGAAACAGACGTTAACAGAATAAATTATTTCCATAAGAATGAATGTAAATTCAATTAATCCGTTCCAGAAAGTCAAAAAATGTTAACACAAAACATGTTTTTGTAGTTTTACAGTTATAGTTTCCCATGCAGAGAACTATTTGAAATGCATACACTGTAAATCCATATAAGCGATGAATGAATAGGATAAATTCAAATTTAAGGATACTTCTGTCTTCATTGAAGACGTGATTCTTGATGACTGACCATCTTCCTGTTTTTTTTTCCTGAATTTATTGAATTCAATAATGTTTCTCACCTCAATAACCCAAAAAAGACCCAAAGAAAGTTGCAAGCCAGCATTTTGACAAAGAAGGTAAGAAACACTACTGAATTCAAGAAAAATTCAAGAAAAACAGGAAGGTGGTGGTGGTTGAACCTGCTGCCAGACTGCCATTGGGAACAGTCACATCTTCAATGAAGGTAAAAGTAATCGTAAGTGTTAGTTTATTCCTTTCCTTCGTTATTTATGTGCATTTCAAATTGTTTTTCGCATGTAAAACTATAATTGTAAAACTATAAAAACATGTTTTGTGCTAACATTTTTGAGAGCCAACCGCTAATGACATCATTGACGGGTGACATAACGTAGCCGACCTCCGGTTCCGGTTGCCATTTTGTTAGCTAGTTATTAGGATGCTAACAAGGAAGGTTTTGTGATGAAAACTTGATTAAGAACACAGTGGGACTCACGCAGTGTATTAGTAACATGAAAAGACGCGCACAATACTGTACACTAACCGGTGCACGCAAACCGAGGCAAAATTGTGGCAATAATTTGTGACGTTAACCAAATAACACGCTAACCGAGGCTGATGCTAACCAAGGTTCCGCTGAAATATTTTCGAATATGTTCATGTTGTGAAATACAAAGGTAGCCTCTCTCCATCTGCCCACATTTGCCAGAAAGAGGTAACAGTTAGAGTCGATACAAGTCAAACAAAGACAAGTCCTCACCTTCAGGAAAGGCACGAGGTATGGCTGCGGTGAAGAGTTGAGCTCCTTGTACAATGCCGTCGTAAACTCTTCTGGCTCTATCTTTGCGTCCTATTATACAAAAGCACAAAGGATCTATGGAAACTGAATTAATAGTAGACTGAAGAATCTAATTAATGTTGTTTGAGGACAGCTATGTTAAGTATTCAAAGGGTACATACCAGCAGATTCTTGATCAACTCTTTGACACTGGCGATGGTTTCAGAGGACTGTTTCTTACTGGATGCCAGTTTTATCAGCGTAGACAGAAAGTCTCTGCACTTCTTCACATTCTGTAGTGTCTCCTGGTAGAAAAATAAATAATAAAATTATAGCCACTACGAGTCTGGATTAACATAATTTATCATACTTCTTATACAGTACAGGCTCTCTCTTACCGCTGTTATTGCTGTTGGAGTGACAGAGTTCCCAGTGGCTCCCAAGGGCCGTGCAGGACTCTGCGCTAGTGCTGCAGAAGCAGGCTGAACTGTTGTGGGGGTTCCTTGCGGTTGTCCCACGGTGGTGGCATTTCCTCCTTGCGTGACAGTGTTCTGCACAAATTCATTGCCAGTAGATAGACAAGAAAGTTACAAGAGTTTGTCTTTTTACCAAGAACCTGGACAACACAATTTTACTGTCAGCTTGATGGTGAAAAAAGCAAACAGTCAAAAGTCAATGATGTCAGTGACATCCACTGTTATCTGTGGCTGTCACTATTAGCAGAATGCATAACTGCACCTCACTGCTTTGAGAATGTGCATGCTGACATTTGATGTATGTCAAATGTACCTGTAGCACTGGAGGCGTCTGCAGTGTTGAAGTTGACACAGTGGTCTGGGCACCAGAGCCTTGTTTGATAATTGCGGTGGGGGTAACAGCACGGGCAAGCAGTGATGCACCTGGAGCCTGTACACCAGCAGGGAGGATATTAAAGTTTCTCACATAAAAGTCACAGTAGACCCAAGTAAAACAATATTCAACCAATTGTTGGCATTACAAAACAGATTTCTTGAAAATTTCCATGTAGGCTGAAAATGTGTATTCTGTTCAAAATTCCCTCTTTAATAAAACCATAATACTGCCAAAATTGCTTGTAATTTGAAGCTTTTCCGGGGTACCCCCACAGGGTTTCCGCTGGATGTAACTGATCGTGTCCGTGTGCCACGGCAAAATAAAATCCGCCACACATTACAAATAAAATAAAAGCTATGTATCCCATAGACGCACTGTCGCTTATTACCGTGAGAATGAAAAAATAGCGTGTAAAATGTCTAGTCAATTGATGACAGCTTGTCACAGGCTAGGCCTATCGATGGCAGCGTGTGATCGTTCTCCTCTCAGTGTCATTGTCGTTCTACTTTTCTAGCATCTTTGTTTACACACTTTGCCTGACTCTCACGGTTTCGCAGGTGGCAGCCAGCTTGCCAGCTACAGTTTTCCTGCAATGCAAAGCTGCAATGGTTATCACATTTATGAGGTACATGCTAACTTTTTTAAAGCGTCACTTAACAATCTTGCTCTCTTGTTATCATTACAGTAATTACAAGTATGTCTTGTCTTCAAAGCACTAGTCGTGTGTCTAAGTTCTTAGTTGTTTAACATGAACACGTACAGTGTCCATCTTTAAGATAGTGTGGCAATCACAGGGGTCTCCAACAGGTAGCTCATATGCTAGCAGTAGTAATAATAGTAGTAATATTTGCTTCAACTCTTTGTATTTTTATAACTGTTCAATTCAGACGTGCTGACTGTATTTAATGGTAAATTAGCATACAGTAAAATAGCATAAAGACAATGAGCACACTGTTTGAGTGGAGATGTCCTTTGTAAATCAAGTACAATTGAAATGTTGCCAATCATATAAAACACAAATAGCTCGCTTCTCCTTTCTTTTTGCCAAAGTAACTTTAATAGAGATGGAAACACTAATTAATTACAAGTTAATTAATAAATAAGTCAAAAGAAATTGTTATTTGTCATCGTAAAAAAAAAATGTTTGACGCAGCATTGGCACAACACAGTGGCGGAAGTCTGCCTCCCGTGCAGCCCACCACCACAGCTTCAAAAAATCCTCAGGATAACCCTGCCCCAGCCTCCAACTTATTCTATACTTGATGATTCTCCACCAATCCTACTACAGCCAACACAAGTGTTCCAAAAACATACAGACATGATACAGTTCATATCCATTATATTGCTACAATTGGAATAGAAACACAAAAAATTGCACACCACACTCAATTGAATTAGGGCTGTAAATAACGATCATTTTGTTGTTTGTCACACTTAAATGTTTCAGATCATCGAAGGAATTTCAATGTCAGTCAATCAGTCAACGACAACACAACTGAACACAAAATAAAGTTTTTAAATGAAACTTTTTATTATTAAGGGAGGAAAAGTCCAATGTGTTAATTTGTTATTATTTAATATTAGGATTATTTTAATAATAATTGGTTTACAGACAAGATCAGAGAGACCGGACTGAGATGGCGATATAAACACGTGATCGGCTCTGGCGGCCTCTAATGGGACAAGCTGAAAGCAGAAGAAGAAGACTGGTTATTGGTTACAACATTATGAATAAGTTATAGATTTGAATTTTAGCTCAGGCCTTTCTGTGTGGACTTTGCAGGTCCTCCCTGTGTTTGTGCGAGTTGTCTCCGGGCACTGACTTCACCCCATAGTGGCTTTGTTAGATTCATTGAATAGCATTATGTTGCATTTTGCGTTTCTATGTGTTTGGCAGCCTCAGTACCTGCTGAGATGTAGTATGGCTGGAGCTGCTGGGGATTGAGGGTCGTGGTGTGATGGCACTTTGGGACTGCGCCTGAGCTTGCATCTGAGCCAGGGTCTGTTGGTGAATCATGAGCAGTTGCCCACTTTCACTGCGAACCAAAACCATACCTGTAAGAAGTGAAAACAGACAATTCATGGTGTCTATCCTGATCAGCTTCAACATGACCAAATGTGGCGTTGCTTTCAGTTTGTGTAAGAATTGACACAAGCTTTTTCTCCTTGCCAAAGCCTAACAGACCAAAATGAGTCTCAAACTGCTTTAAGCAAAATGTTTAAGTGACGAAATTGTTTTTTCTTACAGGCCTTGACATTTGCAGTGCTTTTACACTATACAGAGAAATATGGCGTATCCTTCCAATAGGCCAGGGGTCTGCAATCTTTACAGTCAAAAGAGCCATTTTGCCCCCTCGCCCACTAAAGGAACGTAGTCTGGAGCCACAAAACATAACAGCTTATAAACTTTTTAAAGTCTTCATATTTCTTAATTTGACCTGTTCCAACAACACAACAAACAAACAGAAGTGCAACGGATGCCAACTGTTGCAGTTGTCATAGTACACACACACACACAGATAGACAGACAGATAGAAAGTGTGTGAAGGAGAGGTATTGTAGGTCTTTGCTTGATTCCGTGATTCCGATTAAGAAAAAAATGAGGGCAAGAATTTTGGCAATGGCAGTTAGTAGACAACTTGCTGCGACGTCTGTTCCAAAGAGCGTGTGGATGGACATCAACGGCAAGAGTGGTGAGCCGCTGACGAGAGCTGCTTCAGTAACACCTTTTTAAAGTAACTTTCGGATGAGAAGAACTTTTGTCTACATTGGTGAGTACCTTTATCCAAGTCTTGCACAATAAACCATGCCTTTCGATGACGTATATGTCAGATATGTGTGACCTGACTGTTCAGACTGCAGTAGCATCGGATCGATATAGGATTTATATCTACATAAAAACGAGGAATCGTAATTGTACTGTTCACACTGATGTGAAAACATTAGATACAGGTCACATGAGCAAAAAAATCGAAAGACCTGCAGTGTGAAATAGGGATGTCCCGATACGATCTTCAAGATCGGTACAAGCTGCCGATCCACTGTATTTTGAGGATCGGATAATATCAGCTTCCGCCACGAGATCGGGCCATTCCGGTTGCCATATAACGTTTGTAACTCTGGGCCACACTCCAACATGGTAGGTGCAGTAATGCGCCCCAAAGATGGTTGCCACTGAACTCCTGCCACCGCAAGAAGAAGAAAACGCAACATCACCATGCAGACATGTCTGCAGTGTGCCGTGGTGAGTTTAGTTTCACATTGAACGTTGGACATTCGGCTCCGGGCTATAATAATAGTTCCCACTCACTGTACCTGGACCGCTGTGTCGTTGTGCGGGGAGCTCACACGGGAACTGCTGCTGTAACCGCTGGTTGTTTATATTAGCGGCCGTCAATAAATTACTATTGCGTTGAAGAGAGTTTATTAAAAAACAAAAAAAGTCATATAATCTAAATCACACCACAGACTGATCTGTAACCATGTCAAATGATTACTCCTACCCTGAAACTATTTTGCATGCCCATTTATTTCCAATTTTATCTTTTATTGGATTAACTTTTATTGGATCTTTTATTGGCTTAGGGACCTGACTCACAGGGGTTTGTTACAAAAGCCAAACAACATTTTTGGTCATGCTGTGTCATAAAAAAGTAAATTCAGCAATATTTTTGTTGCATTAATGTTAATGCTTTGCAGAGTCATTTTCATCACCATATTCAATTCCACAAATTCATGTTTGTAACAAAAGCTTATTATTAAAAAAAAAAAAAGAAAAAGGATTGGTACTGGATTGGATCGGCAAGACTATAAAAAAATTTGTGTCGGAAGCCAAAAAACATTGCCTGTGCCAGGGTGCTCTCTAATCAATTAATCTGGCATTACAATACAAAGTAACTACAGAAAATAATTACCACTGGTCTCAGTTTCATTTCAGAAATCTAACTTTTCAACCAAGTTACTTTAACACAGACTCAGGTCAAGCAAGCAAGTCAAAAACAATAGTTACCTGCAGGGATCTGGATGTTTTGGACATTTTGTTGTGGCTGGGAGAGTCGAGGGGTTAACACCTGAGGAGAAATAGCTCTTATTTCACCCGCGGGAGGGACAGCAATTGTAGAGGGTACAGGACTTCTCAGGTTCTGCATAACAATTGGGCTCCTGATGGGGGCTGGTGACCCAGTTGTGGCACTTGAAGCCGCCCCATGTGTGCCGCTCTGCGAGGCAGTTCTGTTTGCAAAGGAGGGAGTTGCACATTGTGAGGTGGTGGGCGTTTGCATAGGTGGCCTCACAAGCGTGACTGTGGCTGGACTGATCAAACTCGCAGAAGAAGTTCGAATGATTGTAGTAGGTGTTGTGGATAAGGTTGTGACGTATCCCTTCACAGGTCCATTGTTGACTCCTGTGGATGTGGGCTGTTGTTTCTGGACGGTGCTGTCAACAGGTGCGCCTCTGTCAGCATGACTGTTCACCAGAACGACACGCCCATTCAACGTCTGAGCAACTGTCTTCCCTAGTTTGCCTACACTCGATGTGGAATCCATTACAACCAAGACGGACTTATTCTGTGGAGCTGATGGAGTCCCGCTTGCACATTCATGCACTTCTGTCCCTACAGCAGTCAAAGCAAACATTTGTCAGGGAGTGTTTGTATGAGTTCCGAGACACACTTAAGTCTATTAAGTGCAGTACATTGGTCAGAACCTGAATAAAATTAACTAATACTAACTAAACGAGCTACGGAGATAGCTTACCTGCTTTAGCAAGATCTGGTTGTGAAAGTCCCATTTTGTTGCTTTCAACATTTGAAATACTACTGACAGCTGAGTTTTCTGTGTGATTAGCTGTTAAGACAACCCTGGTCGTGGTGTTTACGTGACCTGCGCGAACTAGCGATGACTCAGCTACATCGCTAACTACTTTTTTGTCTGCCTCTGTTTTGAGGAAAACATCATCTCTCGATTCGGAACCCGCCGCCATCTTTGCCGAGCTACGCTAGTTCGTGGGACGCATGCGC